>NC_080556.1:0-300000 GCF_028640845.1 Ahaetulla prasina | reverse complement strand
CTTGTCCCAGACTCAGCGCGGGGCGTCAGAAAAAACCCGGAGAAAGGAGAAAGCCCCCACACGGGGGGGGGGCGGGGGGCTGGAGGGGCAGCCGGTAGGCAGGACGGAAAAACAAACCGAGAGCGAAAGTCGCGAGAGCTGTTTTTGGGGGTTGGAGTGGGCTGCTCTTACCTGGCCGGAGGGGCCGGTCGGGGGTCCCGGGACGGCTGCCCGCCTGGAGCAGGGCCGTTCCCCGCCGGTTCTCCTGAAAGCAGCTGGCGGTGGCAACAGGTGAGCCGGCCGGCTCTGGCGTGGGCTTGGAGGGCGGGGGTGCTCCGCTGGCGGACCCGGCGGGTGCGTCTCTCCACCTGCTTGCAGCTCCTCTTCTACTTGGCGGAGAGAGCGCGGGGACTCGGCTGGCCGTCGGGAAGGACAGGCGCGCACGCACACGCAGGCAGGACAGGCGGCGGGCGCAAAGCGGGTCGCAGCCGCGTGAGGAGGATTCCCCCGCACCGACCTCCGCGTGGCTCAGGCAGCGTCCAGCACGGCATCTCCGCAGCCCTCCAGTATCAGACAGGAGGCGAACTCGCACGAGCTCTGCTCCTCTCCTCCGTTTCGGGGCCAACAGGCGGGACGGCTCCCCTTCCAACCCTTTCTAAGCGGTTTACGGAGTCGGCCCATGGCTCCCCAACTTTCTGGGTCCTTATTTTACCGACCTCTGGGGAGGATGGAAGGCTGAAACAACCTTGAACTCCTGGCTGTGCGCAGACTTTGCCTGCAATACTGCATTCTGCCACCAGGGCTCCTCCTGGTGAGGGGCAGCTGGACCGTTGGGGTGCCCAGGCGCCCCCCCAAGAGTCCAGGTTCAGGTCCAAGGGGGCCCCAGCTGAGAAGCACTGGATAGGAATCCGAGGGAGGATTCTTAATGGACTTTGAAATTTTCTGGGGAGAAGGGCCTGGAAAGACGCACCCCAGGTGGATGCGGTCTTTCTGGCTTCTTGGTTATTTTTAATAACCTTTAATAGCCTCCTGGTCAAGCGTCAGATGGACATTTGCCTGCCTGTCTGTCAGCCTTTGCATTTGAGGGGAACCACCTCCCTCTAGTTTGGATCCCTCCCTGCTTCCTGTTGGCGGGAAGGTCTCCGGAGACAGGAAGGGTCATTCTTGCGATTGAAGGACGACAAATGAAAGACGGAGACATTGGACAGGACGTGGATGTCCTTGGCACCCAGCCCGGCTCCTGCTCATTCAGGGAGATCATGCTTGTAGATGACACCAACCGGGGTGGGGGGGGGAAACCCAGCTCAACTTTGGTGTCACCGCTCCTTCCCGTCGCCTTCAAGGCTGGATTCCTGCTCCCATCATCCCCAACCGTGCTGATAATTTGCCACAGTGGTGGGAGAGGATGGAACCTGGAGTCTCCTTTCTCAGGGGGAGACCAGGGTGGGTGAATTGTAGGTTGGACCTGTTGAATTCTATCATTAAAGGAACGTTCATTTAACAGAATATAAACTTTCATTTAGTTTTTCAAGCGGTCTAGAAATGATGGGTTTTACGACAAAAAGTTTGAACTTTGTAAATCACAGTTTAGTTTCTTATTCTTTTTCTGTAGGGCACTTTTTCTCAACCTTGAGCACGATGGGTGGACTTCAACTCCCAGAATTCCCCAGCCAGCTGTTGTTCTCAGCTTAATGTTTGGAGGTCCTAACGGTAATTCTAACTTCAGTAATTCTTCTGATAATAGAGGAATGCAAAACTTAGCTCATCAATGACCGAACGTAATTACAGATTTGCAGTTTGGGTAGTTGAGGTGCATACATAACCCTGTTTAGCACAAGCTGCATAAGCTAGCCATCGGCTGGGTCCCCCACATTGTTGGCTTAATTGCAGTTTGGCAGATAACAATGGCTTTCTCGTTTTGACAGGAGAGTCTGCCCTCTGCATTAAGAGCAAAGCATAAACAGCCTCATAAATCAGGCTAAGGGTGTTTGGAAGAAAGTCACTCCTTTCGTTCTTTAAGTGGAAAGATAATGAGGTTCTCATTATTATCCCGATCTATTTCTCCAGCCATCTGGCCGTCCTCCTCCAGGGCGAACGAACGCAAGAGAGAAAGACACCTCCCAGATTTAAATGCCAGAAAAGAAGGTTATTTGAAGAATAATCACACCCCAAAAGGAGAAAAAGCAGTTATTTTTCAGCCTTGGCAACTTTAAGATGGGTGGACTTCCAACACCCAGAATGCTGAACAATGCCCCGATTGAGAACCCTTGAGGGTCCCGGGTGCTCTCTGAGCTGGGTGGTTTCCTTGCAGACTCTTCATGATCCAAACTAGATGACATCATCAGTGCTAGTGATAATGTTACCTGGTGTGGGTAACGAAACATCTGCAAGGTAACCGCCAAGCTCAGAGAGCACCTAGCACCCCTCATGTCAACCCTGAGCTACAAATATTCTCCTTTATTGGAACCTAGTTCAGTGTTTGAGGACAGACTCCTGGGTTAGTTTTTCGGTGGCTGGGTTGGTCAACTCCAAAGCCCAAATCTAGATTAACAGAGCCTTGTCCACATGATGCCCAGTGTCTAAATTTCTGCCTGCTTCACACCACATGCCAAGATCCCCGCTGGGCTCACCCATAAATCCTTCAAACCATTTGAGCTATCTACACAATTCAAGTGGTTTTAATGTTTGGCCGGAGGAATGAAGTTGTGAAAAAACAAGCAAGCAGGTTTCCTGGCAATTGAGCAAGGATTGCCACCGCATTCAAGGTGCATCTCAGCAGATATCCCATTTTCCCTTTGCCCACTCGGATTCGGCTTGCCGCAGCTGCTTCCCCGGCGCCTGTGCGTGGCTCAGCACCCACACCGACTCGGCTACCCGTTGCCATGGCAAAGGCCGTGATGTCACCCTGGGAAATCAAGACAATGATGAGATGGTGGGACCCCAAAGTTGACCCCGGCATGAAGGGGTCAGCATGGGAGAGCAGGAGGCAGAGGAGAGGGAAGGGGGGGGACGACAGTGGCTGAGCCCCAGGGGAAAGAGGCAGTGAGGCGATGCAAAGCTGCCCTGCCCTGCCATCCTTCCGAGCAGCAAATTCCTGTAATTAGAGATGCCAACAGCGTCATCTAGGCTGGCAGGAGGGACAGAGGGGTTATAACCAGGAGGAAAATGCCTTTTGCATGACGATGCCCGCTGGGGTCAGCTACGGAAGGGAGGAAACCCAGATAATTTGCTGAGTAGCCCTACCCAGCTGTGGTTCATCCAAGCTAGACCTGGCTTGCTGCGGTGCTTCTCAAACCTGGACAGACTACTGCAAATGGCAGGTTTTTTCCCTTGAGGAACGACTCATGAGCCCATACCTTGTTTTGCAGAGCGAGTAGTGGAGCCGAGATCAAGCCGTCATCCGTGCAAAAAGTTCTTTGAAGAAAAGACCTTCAGATTATTTTCTGGTTCACGGTTCATATGTTCTGATGCAAATACGTTGGTTTATTTATGTATTAAATTGATATGGTGCCCATCTCTATCTGTTGAGTGACTCTATAGAATAGAATAGAATAGAATAGAATTTTTTTTATTGGCCAAGTGTGATTGGACACACAAAGAATTTGACTTCAGTGTCTATGCTCTCAGTGTACATAAAGTACTGGTAGTCCTTAACTTAGAGCCATTGGGTTTGTGACCATTCAAAGTTACAACAGCACTGAAAAAATTGACTTATGGCCTTTTCCCCACTTACGACCATTTCAGCATCCCTGTGATCAAAATGATCAAAATTCGGGTGCTTGGCAACTGACTCATATTTATGACGGTTGTAGTCCCCTTCTGTGACCTTCTGACAAGCAAAGTCAAGGGGGAAGCATGATTCATTTAACAATCATGTTACTAACTGAACAACAGCAGGGATTGGCTTAACGTGGCCAGCAAGCAAAGGGTTAGAGTGGGGCAAAACTCACTTAAAAAATGTCTCCCTTAGCAACAGAAACGTGATGCTCAGTTGTGGTTGTAAATTGAGGGCTACCTGAATTGCCAATAATTGCCCACACAGGTGAATTCTAGCATGGCCTCCCTCCCTCCCACCCACCCCTTGGGTGTTCTGAGTTCAAGTCTTCCCAGATAGTGGCTTGCAAGAAGAGTCAGCCCTGGTCAAGAATGGGTGGCAATTGTGTGCCAGCCCACAACCTCTTTATGCGTCCCCATAATTGCAGAGCCAACATGGGTGGGGGGGATTCAGCTGCAGCCAGCAGGAGCTCTGGGTCTCCCTTGCAACGGAACCTTGCAGGCGGACGGAGATGAAGACTTCCAGACTCCTGGCTCGGCATTGGTACAGCGGGCGGGGCAGCCCCACCCAGGAAAAATAGCCGGGGTGAAATCCAGCAGGTTCTGACAGGTTCTGGAGAACCGGTAGTGGAAATTTTGAGCAGTCGGAGAACTGGCAAACACCACCTTTGGCTGGCCCCAGAGTGGGGTGGGAATGGAGATTTTGCAGTATCTTTCCTCTGCCACGCCCACCAAGCCACGCCCACAGAACCGGTAGTAAAAAAAATGGATTTCACCACTGAAAAATAGGCGTCTCCTTCGAGGAGCGGCATGGAGAAAGGCATTAAATTTTCCGCGAATCGCGCTCGCCCCGCCAGCGGAACGTTGGAAATGAGGGGAGGAGAAAGAAAGTGGGCGGGGCGGATCTAAAGGTTTCCGGAACGTCCGTCGCGCCGCCGCCGCGTCCCGCCCGGAATCCTTTCTGCGGTGCACGCGGTGCACGCGGAGCGCGCCCGCCCCTTCCTGCGGCGCCTGCGCAGAGCCGTCGGCCTCCCGGGGGCTGCAGCGTGAGGCCGAGCGGGCTCTCCGTCTCTGGGGGGAGGATGGCGACCGACTCGTGGGCGCTGGCGGTGGACGAGCAGGAGGCGGCCGCCGCGGCCTCGGTAAGAAGAGCTCAGCGGAGGGGGTCAGGTGGGCCGGGACACGCGTGTGCACGTGGGAACGGGTGTTTAGCCCCTCAAGACAGTGGCCCGCTGTGGGGGGGAGGGGGCGCTCACTAAGCGGGAAACCCCTCCCCCCACATCGCCTTGAAGCAGCCCTGGGCGAAGTTCTGGTTGTAGCCCTGAGTGGGGGAGGGGCAAGTCACCTGTCGGCTGTGGGCGAATTTGGTACCAAGTGGTTTTTGTGATGTGGTTTTGAAGGGTGTGTGTGACGCTCTCCTCTGCTGCTTGTGTGGGAAGCATCTAAATCTATCTATCTAATTATTTTGAGCTTAAATGGACTCCAGGGGATGGTAGAGGACAGGAAGGCCTGGAGGAACGTTGTCCATGGGTTTGCGATGGGTCGGGCATGACTTTGCAACTAACAGCAACAAAATAAAATTATATATATATGCTTGTGTGGAATGTGTGTGTGTGTGTGTGTATGTGTATATATATGTTTATGTATGTATGTATATATATGTGTGTGTGTGTAGGTCTTTGGTTATTCGGGTTTTCTCCCGCGTAAAATTGGAAGTGTCTTGGCGACGTTTCGACAAAGTCTCATTCCTCATCTTCAGGCTTCAGCTTCGTGCTTCTAGGAGTGCCTCTGAAGTCTGTGTCTGTCTTGTTGGGTTGCAGAACCAAACCAGACAGTTATAGAGGTGCAGTTGACAGACTCAATAATTCCTCTGTAGAGCAGTTTGAGCTTTCTGAGTTGGTGCAGAAAGAACATTCTTTGTTGTGCTTTTTTGATGACGTTTTTGATGTTAGCTGTCCATTTTAGATCTTTAGATTTATACGGATTCATCATTGTCTCAAATGAGACTGATCACTGTTGTGTCATCTGCGAACTTCAATAGTTTAACAGATGGATCGTTAGAGATGCAGTCATTGGTATACAGAGAGAAGAATGGGGAGAGCACACAGCGTTGGGGGGGGCTGTGCTAATTGTACAGGTATCTGATGTGATTCTGCTTAGCGTCACTTGCTGCTTCCTGTTTGTTAGGAAGCTTATGATCCACTTACAAGTCTGTTCAAGTACCTGTAGCTGGTTTAACTTAGTTAGAAGTGTGTCTGGAATGATGGTGTTGAATGCTAAACTAAAGTCTACAAAGAGGACCCTTGCGTAGGTCTTTGGAGATTCAAGATGTTGTAGGATGTGGTGTAGAGCCATATTAACAGCATCATCTGTTGATCTATTTGCTCGGAATACAGATTGCAAGGAGACACGGATCCTTGAGGGTTTTCAAGTGGGACAGCACTAGCCTTTCAAAGGTTTTCATGACTACAGATATTAGAGCAACTGGTCTGTAGTCATTCAGCTCCTTGGTGGTGGGCTTCTTCGGCACTGGGATGATAGTAGAGCATTTGAAGCAAGAAGGAACATAGCACATCTCTAGTGATTTATTGAAGATAAATGCCTGTAAACCGCCCTGAGTCCTTTGGGAGATAGGGCGGTATATAAATATAAACAATAAATAAAATAAATAAATAAATAAATAAATAAGATACGGGTGAAGATGGGGGCCAATTGGTCAGCACAGACTTTTAAGCAAGAAGCAGTTATCTTATCTGGGCCTGAAGCTTTTCCTGGCTTTTGTCTGTGAAATAGGAAGATGGGCGACATCACAATTACGTTTAATATGATAGACTTGCAGCGCCAATGCAACGTGCAACATGTTCATACCAATGTAATATAATATAATGTTACATACATATAAGTATATGGGAATGTGTGTTAGTTATTATTTATTTGGGTTTAGGGATTCCATTTCTTTCATTTATTGAGTTATTGAAATGTATTTTGTGTTTCGGGGGAGGGGCTGCACCAAGGGAGGCTCATTCAATTTCATTGTACACATGTTGTGCATTGACAATAATGGTTTGATTTGACTTCAGCTCCCAGAATCCCCCAGCCAGCCTGACAATGTCCAAGTATGGGGAAAGAGTGATATCTCATCCTTTCCTTTCAGGAGAATTGATGCGGGAAGGAAACTGTAGTTCTCATATGTTCTTTTCTCCCTTTCTTTTCTTCCTTTCAGCTGAGCAACTTACACCTGAAGGAGGAGAATCTCAAGCCAGATGCCAACGGTGGGTGCAGTCATGGTTCCCGAGGCGGATCCATTTCCCGTAACTGTCACACACACCTCCGAGTCTTTTTCCTGCCCTTTGTTCTTGCCAGTTGCGCCCACATGCAAAGACAACTTTCCTCCTGCTTTTACGAGTAAAGTTACATCCTCATTCCTAGGAGCCCAACCTGTTGGAACACAGCCTAAGGCTCTTGTGGTATCTAAGCACCAAGGAATATATTTTAGGCTTCGGGTTGAGCCAATCAGAGCTTCGCTCGGCAGAAATAAATCTGCGCACTTCACTGGCAAACATATACAGGCTGTTTTTTACCATTACATTACATTACGCTTTTACGACCATTACAGCATTCTGGAGGTCACGTGATCAAAATTTGGACACTTGACAGCTGGCTCATATTTATGACAGTTGTGGTATCCCGGGGTCATGTGACCCCCCCCCTTTGTGATTTTCTGACAAGCAAAGTCAGATTCACTTCACAATTGTATTACTAGCTTAATAACTGCAGTGATTCACTTAACATTGGCAAGAGGGGACATAAAATGGAAGCAGAATTCCATTAACAACTGTCTCGTTTAACAACAGAAATTTTGGGCTCAATTGTAGTCGTAAGTCTACCTGTATAAAATTGTGGCTGTGTTAGTGGAAAGTTCTAACTGGATAATTTAGCTGCTGGTGGTTTACTGGGCATGTAGGCTTAGTATCCTAGGCAGTGGTGGGTTTCCCCCAGTTCAGTCCAGTTCTTGCGAACCAGTAGTAAAACTGGGGACAGGCTCCGTCCACCCACTTGGATGTCGTCATAGACCATCTGCGCATGTGCAGAAGCTTGGCGTGAATGATCCCGTTGCGAAACATTAGTAAAGGTAAGTAGAACCCACCCTGATCATAGGACTGTGGGGTTAGAAGAGGGGCCCGTTATCTAGGCCCGGTTGGGGATTTCTCAACCACAGCAGCTTTAAGATGTATGAACTCCAACTCCCAGCTCTGTCGGCTGGGAATTGAAGTCCATACAAGTTGCCAAGGTTGAGAAACGGCCAACCTTCTACTTTGTGCGGGAGAACCTATAAAGCCGTCCACGAGAGGCGCTCATCCGACCGCTTTTGGAGCAACAGAACTGAGTAACTTTCTGGCCAACCCATCTTGATGGTACTACAAAGGATGGTTTGTCCCAACAGGTGCCGTTGTCAAGACAAGCAACAATGCCGAGAAGACAGAAGAGGAGGAGAAGGGTAAGTTCAACTGGCATTGCGTGGGGGGGAACCAAGCAGGGCTCTTTGGGGTGGGGCGGGGGGGCAGTTAAGACCCTCCTATTCTTGGCAAGGCTGGGCAGATGAGTGCCCAGCTCTGTAATGTCCGGAGGTAAAGCCAAACCCACTCAGCGTTCTGTCTTCGGTCCCAGCTGTTTGCCGTCTGCTGGTTCTATCCTCAAGCGCTGGGACAGCCGGTCTTCAACCAGAGACCCTCTAGGGGTGGTGGGTTTGGTATGTGGGGCAGGGACGATGGAGAGGCCGTAGTTTTAGGACGGGAAGTGCCAGCAACGGAGAACAATCGCCTGCCTTGTGGGCATCTTGGCGGTTTGCTTTTCGTGCTAAGAGGGCACCTTGGCAGAAGCAACCGTGACTGTCACAGGTGTGTCCTGCCAAGAGATTGTGGCTAAAATCTCTCACATCTCCAGAGCCCTGGAGCGCAGCAGTTAGAATGCAGGATGGCAGGCTAACTGCCCACTGCCACCAGTTCAATGCTGACCGGCTCCAGGTTGTCTCAGCCTTACGTCCTTCCAAGGTCGGTAAAATGAGGACCCAGATTATTGGGTGCAAGAGGCTGACATTTGTAAACCTCAGAGTCCTGCGAAGTGGTTTATAAGTCTCCGTGCTTTCCATGCTTCTCTGTCTGCTCTTTCCCATTTGGCCACAGAGGATCGGGCTGCCCAGTCGTTGCTGAACAAGCTCATCCGTAGCAATTTGGTGGACAACACGAACCAGGTGGAGGTGCTGCAGAGGGACCCGACCTCGCCCCTCTACTCGGTCAAGTCTTTCGAAGAGCTGCGCCTGTAAGTGCCGCCCGTTTGGTCCCTAGAGGGGAGAAGTAGGGGGCGTTGGTGCCCTGAGAGAGAGAGTCCAAAGTCGCCTTAGTGCTGTGTGTGGCGTCTTCCTGGGTTTCCCAGCTCCCAGGCCAGCACGGTGCCTTCTCCCCTCTGCCTGGGTACACGGCTCAAAGGAGCTCTTGATCAACGGGAAATTCAGCATGCCCTCAACCCGTTGTCAGTGCTGTTGTAACTTCGAACGGTGGTGTGGTTTGCCAGCAGCCTGTGGAGCTGGCAACAGAGTCGGACAACAATGAGTCTGAGGAAGAGCGTGGGCCAGTCCTGGAGGCTGGGGAAGGCCTGGATGAGGGCTCTGTGTCGGAGGCAGAGGCGGGGCCAGGGCCATCGGGGAGTGATGTGCGGACTCCAGAGACTGACAGTAGTGAGGCAGAGGAACAGGAGGAGCCTGTTCCTAATGCACGCATGAGAAGAGCTGCCAGAAGGCAAGAGCAGCTCAAGCAAAGAGGATGACTCGGGAGTAGGGCCAAGAGATGATTGGCCCTTCCCATAAGGCTTAAAAGACCAGCAACGGCGTTTGGGCTCTTTGACGGAAAACAAAGTTGATAGCTTCATCTTGTTGCATTTGTTTTGTATCGGTGTCTTCTGAACGTTTGCCAAGAAAAGCCTTTGGCAGTTTGCCTAATTGGACCAAGGTTTGCAATAGGACTGAGGAATTGTGTCGGGAGGAATTTGCTTTAATTTAGTTGAACTATGCTGCGAATGAAGTAATTCTCAGCTGTTTGAATAAAGTTTGTTTTTACACTGACTGAGTTTCCTACTACCTACTGGGGCCTGGGTCACAACAAATGGTCACCAAATGAACTGTTGTAAGATGAGAATCACCTGTGTAGGAAATACAGCAAGGAGGCTGAAAATCAGGGGTGTGAACCAGTAACAGTAAATGCAACATAAATTCACAATAACAAGTAGGAAGAAATGGTAACTATTCTAAACTCCCTCTTTGTCTTTCAACTCTTGAGGCCCTGACCTCCTTCAGTAACCCTGCTGCGCTTTGCTCCCCCTCCCTCCCCCTCCCGCAGGAAGCCCCAGCTGCTGCAGGGGGTTTACGCCATGGGGTTCAACAGGCCCTCCAAGATCCAGGAGAACGCCCTGCCCATGATGCTCGCGGAGCCGTAAGTTCTTGGCCCTGGGCAGAAGGAGGAGGCAAGCAGGGGAGGGCAGGAGATGTGGCGGGGTCCCCAAGAAAGCCAAGGGGGTCCCCTAACAACCCTTTGCTGGGGGTCCACCAAGGGGAGCCATTTCCTTTGAGGCCCCCCCCCTTCCTCCTGCTCACGGGATCAACCTGCCTGCAGCCCACAGAACCTGATCGCCCAGTCCCAGTCCGGCACCGGGAAGACGGCAGCCTTCGTCTTGGCCATGCTTAGCCGGGTTGAGCCGGACCACAGATATCCCCAGGTAACCACCGTGACCAGCCCTGATTAGGGGCGGGGGCTGGAGGGTGGTGTGGTCAGAGGGTTGCTGAGGGTGATTTCGGTCGGCCAGGGTCAGCCGCCTACCCAGAGGCTGGGGACTTCCTCTCCAAAGCCGGTTCTGACTGCTGGGAAGAGACAGGGGTGCTGGCCGGGGGATGTGGGCACTGGGCAGACTTTTTTTTTCATTCTTCTGACTTCCTTCGTTCTCCCCTCCTCCAGTGCCTCTGCCTTTCCCCCACCTACGAGTTGGCTCTCCAGACTGGGAAGGTCATCGAACAGATGGGCCGCTTCTACCCTGCGCTGAAGCTGGCCTACGCCGTCCGGGGCAACAAACGTGAGTGCCCAGCTTGGTTCTCTCCCCTTTCCTGGCATCTGGCAAGGGCAGAACCCGGCCGGGTGACCTTTCTGCTTTCTGACATCTGTGGGGGGGGTCCCTCCGTCGCGAGAGTCAGGTGGGGTCTGTAGGGCGGATGGGGCGGGCTTTTCCAGTGGGAAGCTTCCCAAGGGGTCACGTTCCCTCCTTCCCCCCCCCCACAACAGTGGAGCGTGGGCAGAAGATCGCAGAGCAGATCGTCATCGGGACCCCGGGTACCGTCCTGGACTGGTGTTCGAAGCTCAAATTCATTGACCCCAAGAAGATCCGGGTGTTTGTTCTGGACGAGGCCGACGTCATGATCGCCACCCAGGGGCACCAGGACCAGAGCATCCGCATCCAGAGGTGAGGGTGCAAGGGGCTGCCCTCATTTGGAAGGAAAACGTGTTTTTTTTCCCCTTCACTTCGAACTCTCCTCCCCTCCCTCCCCCATATCTGCGTTCAGGATGCTTCCCCGGGATTGCCAGATGCTGCTCTTCTCGGCCACCTTCGAGGACTCGGTATGGAAGTTTGCCCAGAAGGTGGTTCCCGACCCCAACATCATCAAGCTGAAGCGGGAGGAGGAGACGCTGGACACCATCAAGCAGTATTACGTCCTCTGCAGCAGCCGGGAGGAGAAGTTCCACGCCCTCTGCAACATCTACGGGGCCATCACCATCGCCCAGGCCATGATCTTCTGCCACGTGAGTGCCAGGCTGGGCGGCTCCTCCTCTAGCCCCTCCCCTCCCAGAGAGCCCTCCCTCGCTGACCCTTGCCCTCTGCAGACTCGCAAGACGGCCGGCTGGCTGGCGGGGGAGCTGTCCAAAGAAGGCCACCAGGTTGCCCTCCTGAGCGGGGAGATGATGGTGGAGCAGCGGGCGGCCGTGATCGAGCGCTTCAGGGAGGGCAAGGAGAAGGTCCTGGTCACCACCAACGTCTGCGCTCGAGGTGAGTCCAGAGTCACAGGGGACCCGGGAGGTCTTCCAGTCCAACCCCTGCTCAAGCAAACAAACGGCGCTCCAGTCTAAAAGGGCTGCAGTGTTGCAGCACTCGGAGGTTCCCGTCCTCCTTTCCGACTATTGAAGGCCCTTTGTGGGCCACACAGACCCCGTTTAGTTCTGGAACAGTCCTTGTTTAAGGGACACCTGTTTAGTGACCGTTCAGAGTTCCAGTGGCCCTGAGAAAAGTAACTTAGAACCGGCGCTTGCAGTTAACGTCCGTACAGCGTCCTTGGGATCGGGATGTGGGTGCTTGGCCACTGTCTTGTAGTTACAGCAGTTGCAGCATCCCACAGTCACGTGGCCGCAATTTGCAGCCGGCTTCCGACAAAGAAAGAAGCTTGCAACGTTGCGGTTATCGCAACGTCTTTGTGTGTGGAGCCCCCCTCCCCCAGAGCTGCTGTAGGAAGCCACCCCTCCTGAGCTTTATGTGGGGGAACCCCCCCCCCGCCTGAGAGGGGAAGGGTCAGCGAGGGAGGGCCCTCCGGAAGGGGCAGGGCTAGAGGAGGGGTCCCCCAGCCTGGCAGTCACGTGGCAGGTTGTCTCTACTAAACTGGTAGGTAAGAGGTTTTTATTCACCCGTTTGACGATAAACTTCCTCTCTAGGCATAGACGTGGAGCAAGTCTCCGTGGTCATCAACTTTGATCTCCCGGTGGACAAAGACGGGAACCCGGACAATGAGACCTACCTGCACCGCATCGGCCGCACGGGGCGCTTCGGCAAGCGAGGTCTGGCCGTCAACATGGTGGATAGCAAGCACAGCATGAGCATCCTCAGCCGCATCCAGGAACATTTCAGTGAGTCTCTCCCTCCCCACGGCTGCCTTCAGGGCTCAGCTGTGCCCCCTCTGCCTCTCTCGCCTGCTTGTGCCCCACAGCACCACCTCTTGGCCTGCCAGTGGGGCCAAGGAAGCGTAATCCTACCTTAGACCCCAAGCCCAGCTGGAGGACCTGGGGCCGGTCCCTCCCTCTCTAGAGGCTCCAGCCAAGCAGGAGGCCAGGAAAATGGCAGGGATTTGTCCAGGCAGTTGCCAGGGATTAGGATTAAATCCAAGAACAGCCCCCTCCCCCCACCAAATATTATGACTCCAGGTCAGGGGTCTCCAAACGTGGCCCCTTTAAGACGTCAACGCCTGGAATTCCCCCAGCCAGCAGCAGGAGTTCTGGGAGTTGAAGTCCACAAGTCTTAAAAACGGCCCCCTGCCATCCATTACATAATTCAGTGCAGAATATTACATCTCTTCAGTGGCTTGGAAAGAGGGTTTCGGGGGCTTTCTAAGGGTCATCATCTCCATCATCTGTGCTTTTGTGAGTTTTCAGAAACGTAGATGGTTTGTTTGGGCATCACTGGAGACCCAAACTGGCTCCCAGTTTTACAGAATTCTGAATCTTTCCTGACAATGCCGTTTTTCTTCTTGGCTTCCTTCTGTGCAGATAAGAAGATCCATAAATTGGATACAGATGATTTGGATGAGATTGAGAAAATTGCTAACTGAAGGGGGGCCCGAGGGGAATTGAGGGGGCCCGCCTTCTGCCCCGTGGCTGTCCCGCCCAAAATGGACACGCCATCCTGACAGGCATGTCTCCTCACCAGCCACATGAGAAGTGGGGTGTCGTTCCCACTCCCCACCCCCACCCCGAGATCACAGAAGTTACCTCATCCTCTTAAACCAACAACGATGCGGCTGGACTTTAATTTCCAAATTAGTGCAAACTGGAGAACGGAAGACACGTTTCGCAAAGAAATGTTTACAGTAACTTTTTACTTGTTTTTCCTTTTAGTTTAGCCTTAAGAGTGGGGGAAGCTCTTCAATTATGAAAATGATGCCAAAAAAAAACACACAAAAAAACCCCCACACACAAAGCCAATAATTAGAAGGGATTTTAATGCCTGTTTTATGGAGAGAGATGGCACTAAGATTGAACAGACACGTATCTCTCTCTATAACTTGTGATTTTTTTTTCTTTTACACTTCAAAGAGAGCAAATGTCCCAGGGCTTGTTTCGTGCTGGATATGTGTGATGTGGGCAAAGATTGCCATTTGTACTTGAGGAAAATCGCCCTGCTCCTTCTCTGGTTCCCCCCCCCCCAGTTGATGGCATGACGGTCTGCCTTTTCATTCTTATCCTTTTTCTGCTCCCCAAGAAACTTCGGGGAGCTGCAATCCCAGGTGGGGAATCTCGAGACGTGGGCCGGCATTTTAGGGGTAGCGGGGAAGGGAAGCCAAAACGTTGGCAGGTTCACAGGACCTCACCTGCAGGTAAATAGGCAGGTAAAATTAAAAGATGTTTGAGCAGAAATGAGGGACAGCTCAACAGGGGAGGTTGTTTGTGAGAGCTTTAATGCGGAGCTAAATGTAAATCCAGAGGAAGGAGGGGCGGGCAGGCAGGCAGGAAGAGGGCAGCTGTGTGTTGGAAGGGCTGAGGAGCCCTCCCACCACTTTTAACGGTCCCGGCAGGTCCTCTCCCTGTCCACCATTGGTGGGGCATCAGGCCAGTGGTTTGCATTTTGTGTGTGCATGCGTGTGGTTGGTTGGTTGGTTGTTATCGAATTGATTTGCCCCCAATTTGGCTTTTTTTGGGTGGGGTGGGGTAGGGAGAGATCATGCCTACAATTGCACCGGTTTGGCGGTGGCAGGGAGGGGCGTCTCTGGCCGAAGAGGCTCAGCGAATGCAACTTTTTTTCCCCTCTGGGTTCAGTTTGGATTCTCCGATTGCGCCATAGCAGGTGCAACAAGGGTTGGATCCTGTTGCTTTTTCTCTCTCCCTTTGTGGCACGGCAGAATTAAAAGTATTTTTATTCACGCTTGTGGGGTGTGGGGGGGGGGCAGAAGAGCTCCTGGCTTCCTGCTTGATACGGGACCCTTTTCTAAACCAATTAATTGTGAATTCTTGAGTTTTTATCCCTGCGTTTTAAAGGAAACCTGGGGCTGGGACTGAGGTGGGGATTCTTTTCATGCAAAATACGATATATATGCGCCCTGCTCATTTTAGAAATGTACCTAAATTTTTAGGATGTTTGTGCACAGCCTCTTCTTTGGTTTCTGTCCACGGCTTTAGGGGGTCTTCGGGAGGGAGGGGGGTGTCAGGGGAGATTTAAAAAACCATAGATGTCCACAGATTTAGTATGCTGGGGCATACTTATTTTTATTCCACAGGAGATAACAGGCAGACATGGGCTGTACTTGGCAGGGAGCCTTCAGTCCGCTCTGGCCACACCAAGTGACCACGTGAGCCGGGCACACAGAGGCAGCCGGGGCTGCTTTCCAATGTAACTTCTCAGCTAGAATAAAGACCGCACGAGATTTGACACCCGGCCTCCTCCTCGGCTGCCTTCCATGCAGTGGGTGGGTCTTCTGGGGGCCACCCCACCTCCTGCCGAGCCTGAGGGGATTTTTAAATCGAGGAGGGGGTCTCTCCTGGCATTTTCAGGCAAAAGACTAAGTTTGTTGTCACAGCCTTTTCATTGAAATAAAATGAACACAGCTGATGCCTGCTAGGTTTTCCTTCTGCCAGCTTGGAGGTGAATCTGGGGCAGGGGGGTTCCTGGTTGAGCTGCTGAGGGGTGCATGTTGCACGTGGGGGTTCTGCCTGGGAGTGCTGAGGGACTCGCTTCATGCAGGCTTCTTTATTATTTTTTTACTCCACCCATCTTCCTGTGCTCGCCCCATTACCTGGAAGGGTGACGGAAATGAGCATCAAAGCTGAAGCCCAAATATTTAGGGTTAAATTCACCTGCTGATGTTTTTAAGTGTGTATATTCTCCCTCAGGATACCTTACGTGTGGCTACGGTGACCAAGTTCCCTAACCGTCTGCCAAAAAAGCCATTATTCCGCCTCCCGTACAGTTAGTGAGTCCACCCCTGTTCCCTAGGAAATCGGGGGGGGGGGGGGCGGTTTGCCCAGGCAGTTTTCAAATTGATCCAGCCGGTCTGTGTCAGCGTGGAAGGCATAAAAACCAGCACTTCATCACGTGGGAACATTCTCCCTCCCCCCCCCCATATCAAAGAAATGTATAGGGCTGTTTCTATCACCTTCCCTCAACTAGGTGGCCTTCGGGTGACTACAGTTCCCAGCTGCCCACTTTGACTGAGCAGTGCACAATGCCAGCTCGCCTCGCCTCCTCCCCCCCCCCCCCCAACAGCTCAAAGCAGACCAGGCCAAGGCAAGGTGCCCACTTCCCAGTACTGAGCTTCCATGTTGGGTGGACCCTAGGGGGAGAAAGCAGGCCCTGCTGTTGATAGGTTAAAGCAGCCCCTGGCCACAGCTGAATTGAGCCCCCAGGCCCTGCTGAATGGCCGGACACCAGCACCCTGGGAAGTTCCCTTCCTGCCTCCCAGTGACCTTTGGCCTGTCTGGGCTAAGAAATCAACACTCTGGGCTAAGAAATCAACACTCAACACAAGACAGGTTGTTTTTGGCAAGCTGTCCACTCTGTTAGCATGTCTCATTGTGCAGAATACTGAGAGTTCAAACTCTGCCTGCGGACAGAGAAACGTTTTTCTTTAAAACATTCAAATACAGTTTAAGGAAGAAAAAAAAATGGCATTTTGATAACACCAACAGGCCACTCTTAATCAAAGCAAGTTGATTTGTTTGTTCAAAACTCAGCAGCAGCCCTTCAGGAAAAGCCCCCTCCCCCCCGCCCCACTCCCTAGGCAAAACTGAAGGCCACAATGCGAAACGCAAACACACTTCCATGGCTGTATCGGCACCCAAATGGCCAAGGGCTCTGAACTGATTGCAAGAAACAACACTGAATTTCAAATTTACACTGGAGAGAGAGCCCTTTCAGGGAGGATCCTTCCAGACTTAATTTGTGCCATAATCTTGTAAAATAAATTTGATTAAAATGCAGTAACAGACCTTGAGAAGGCTGAGCAATTTCAAGAGTCTTTATCTAGCCCTCTCCCCCTCCCTCACCAGAATGGAGAGTAGAAGCCTTGAAATGGAGCCTCAGGGCTCTGGCCTTCCCTCGGGCAAGGCCAGTCTTTCTGTCTTGTGCAAAAGCTTTCACTCCCCTCTCTCTCTCCCTCCACCCCCACCCCAAAAAGGGATTATCTGCACCTTCCCTGTGCAACCAAAGCTGCGCAAGAGAGAATCTGGAGCAAAAGGCACGGTGTGGGGAGCTCCTGCTGCCCCTGTGCTGATTGTGAGTGGTTTCCTTGCCACTCTTCTAGATTCAAATCAGATTGAATCGGGAGGGAGGGAAGGATGGATGGATGAGAAAGGGAGAAGGAAGGAAAGATTTATCGGAGGGATGGGAAGAAACTCCCCTGAGCATAAATACCCCCTGCCTACCTGGTGGAATGCAGATGGGGGGGGCGGGCAATGGGCCCTCAACAGGTGCCTGAAAGCAAAGGCTGCACCCCTTTTGGCTGAGCAGGGAGACCTGGGTGAGCAAGGGTCCCGGGAGGGGCAGCGGCTAAGTCTAAAGGAGCGGACAAAGGCTGGGAGGGGGCTGAGTTTCCTTCCCGGGCGGGGGGTGTTAATGCGAGGCTGCTCAGAGCTCCCCTTGCTGCTCGTCCAGCAGGATGCACAGCACAGACTTGTGGTGAATGGCGCAGTCCTGCAAAGACCGGCTGAGGTCCGAGAAGGTCCTGCGGGGCACTTCCACTGTCCTGATGCTGCAGCGTCGATAGGTGGCTGCGTTCTTCTGCTCGGCCACGGCGACCACCATTGCCAGGTTATCTGTGGGTCGAAAGTAGCGTTCGAACCTTTCCCCCGAAGGCGAGCGGATGGCCAGCAGCAGCCGGGGCTCCTCGCAGGGCTCCTCCAGGTTGAGAGTCAGCATGGTGGGAGAACGTCCTTCCCTCTTTCTATTCAGCTGAGGCCCCTCCAAGGAAGTAAAGGGGGGCTGGGGGTACTCTCCGCCTCCCCCCTTGTGCTCCAGCAGGAGAGAGGTGGGCCCCTTCGGCAGAGAAGGATCCTGGGGGCCCTCTTCTGCCTCGGCAGCACCGGCTAGGAGCTGACCAGCCTGCTCAAACATCACTTCGGCAGTGCCCATCCTCCGTTCCTTCCTGCTGATGGACGGCAGCACCCGATACTTATTGAGGGAAGACGAGGTCCTGGTGGGCACTTGCTGGAGGAGGTCCGGCACTTCGGCTGGGAAGGCCTGGATGGGCTGGGAGGAGGCTGTCCTGCGGCCACTGACCGCTTCCTCCCCAGGAGTGGCAACTGGCTGGGGAGACGATGGCACTTGGTAGGAGTAGGCCCCCAGACTCTGGGAATAGCTCAGGTTGGACCGGGTGCGCCCCTTGGCGGATTTTGGCCGGGTGACATGCATGGCGACGCTGGGGAGTGGCGGCCAGCGGGGAGACTTTGCAATGCCGAAGGGGACCTTCCGTTCAGAGGGTGAGACAGTCAGGGGTGAGGCAGCGGCCATTGCTTTTCAGGAGGCCTGGAAAGGAAGGAAGGGGAGAGAGAAATAGCAGGGACGGGTCAGCCTCTCCAGCATGGCATTTTGCACCTCACCTCGCCAGGTAACAAACCATGGCTTCCAAAACCTGCTTTGGAGCCCACAGGCAGCCACCCACCCTGGGCTTGGCACCTGCCACAATTTTAACCTCTTGCCAGCGGGGTTTAAAACTAAGTATCCCCTCTGGGCACGAGGCTCCCTTGCTAGGCCTGTGGGGAAGGAAGCCGCGAAGGCAGCCCACCTGCCGAAGATGCTCCATGGGCTCCGGGTGACTGGCGGCTCCGGGCACCCGGAAGGCCGTCAGTCCAGGAGGATCTCCAGGGAGTCGCTGGTTTTGCAGCCTGGAAAAGGAGGAAGAGACGTTAACCCCAGGGAGGGTCTTTTGGGGAGGAGGCGGGGGGGGGTCTAGAAACGCCCACCAGTGGAAAAAAACCCCCCAGGGTCAGAGAGCCGGCCACTCCACCCCCCCCTTTCCTCTCCCAACAGCCCTGCCCCCCCACCGCCACCCAGAGCCTGTCCCGGGACTCCAGGCCCCATTGTTCCCAGCCTGGCCCGCCCATCAACCCTCGCCAGCCTATTTCCCCCGACCGCCGTTCCCATCGCCCCCAGCTTTCCTCCTATGGTCCTAGCCGTCCGGGAAACCACCGTTCCCATCATCCCCAGCCCGGCGTCGTCGGCTGTGTGTGCCAGGCTTTCAACGCCCGTCGTCGCAGCGAGCTCGATTCAATCGGGTCCCCGCGGTTCTCAGCCCTGGTTGGGGACGATGGGAATTGTAGTCCAGCGGGGGAGGCCCGGTTCCCGCCTCACCTGGCCGCGACTCCATCCAGCTGCCCTGCGCGCAGGCGACCCGTTCTCGGTGGTAAACAGCGCCGCGTTTCTACGGCAACGGTCGCCGCCAGCCAACTTCCGGTTTTGACCGGAACAAGACGCGAGGGAGAGAGAGACCCCCGCCTCTCTATAGACAACGGCTCCGTTCCTGTGCGCATGCGCGAGCCGGTGTCGCTCCGGCCCTCGCCCTGAGGGAACTTGGAGGGCAAAGGAAAGAAAAGAGGCGACGTCGGTTCACGAAACTAAGGGGGGGGGAGGTCGGAGTGGAAGTCCCCCCCCCGTGGAAAAAGCACCCCCTGCTGGGTAGGCAAGACTGAGGGAGGGTCTTTCCCGTCCTGGGTCCCCAGTGACCTCTGTCTCAGCTTGAGGGGGAATTCATTTCATGAACTATAAAGTATAGCTATAAGTATGCGTCTATCTATCTATCTCTCTATCTATCTCTCTCTATATATATATATATCAATCATCTATATCTATCTATCTATTCTGCAACCCAACAAGACAGACACAGACTTCAGAGGCTCATTAGAATTGCAGAAAAAACCATGGCTACCAACCTGCCTTCCATGGAGGACCTGTATACTGCGCCAGTCAACCAGAGGGCTGGGAAAATATTTACAGACCCCTCGCATCCTGGCCAATAATCTGTTTCAACTCCTACCCTCAGAACAATGCTATAGAGCACCACACACCAGAACTAAACACAAGGACAGTTTTTTCCTGAACGCCATCACTCTGCTAAAGAACTAATTCCCTCAACACTGTCAAACTAATTATTAAGTCTGCATTACTATTAATCTTCCCATCATTCCCATCACCCGTGTCCTTCCACTTATGACTATATGACTTTAACTTTGTTGCTGCTATTCTTATGATTTATATTGATATTGATTGTTTTCTGATTGCTTATTTGTAGCCTATGTCTATCATTAAGTGTTGCACCTTATGATTCTTGATAATATACATGATGAATGTATATTTTCTTTTATGTACACTGAGAGCATATGAACCTAAGACAAATTCTTTGTGTGTCCAATCACACTTGGCCAATAAAGAATTCTATTCTATTCTATTTCCATTCCATTCCATTCCATTCCCTATTCTATTCTATTCTATTCTATTCTATTCTATTCTATCTCATCTATCATCTATATCATCTATTTATCCATCCATCATCTATCTCTATATCAATCATCTATGTCTGTCATCTATCTCTATATCAATCATCCATATCTAACTCTATCATCTATCATCTATATCATTTATCTATCTCATCTATCATCTACTATCTATCAATCATCTATCTCATCTATCATCTACCTATCTCTATATCAATCATCTATCTCTATATATCTATCTCATCTATTTATCTCATCTATCATCTATATCATTTATCCATCCATCATCTATCTATCTCTATATCAATTATCTATCTATCGATCGATCGATCGATCTATCTATCTATCATCCACCCACCCACCCACCCATCTATCCATCCATCCTACCTTTATTATGATAAGTAACACAAGGTGGTGAATGTCATCTAATCCTCCTCCTCTTTTCCTCACCACAACCACCCTGCGAAGTTGTTGTGGGAAGTGTAACCCTCCCCCCATCTCTTGCCTATGGTGGTGTTTCAGGTACGGGGAGATTTCCAGGGTCCCCCTCGGGGTCTCCGTAGCTGCCTGGAGTGGAGGAGTTGGAGGGCTGAGCTCTTTGGGAGGAGGGGGAGGAGGGGTGCTGTGAACAAGGACCCCCATGTCACTTAGAGACTTGGGGAGGGAAAGGCGAGGGAGGGAAAACAGTCCCACTGTCCCTGTCAGGCACAAAGCAAGGAAGAATCGGCCTTGGGAAGCCAGTCACATTGGGGGACCCTGACTGACCCCTGGGGGCACCCAGATCCAGCTGTCCAAACCCAGCCCTCTCCACCAAATGCTGCTGGAGGGGGGGGGCTCTGGCTTCTACACTGTGTTTGCATCACTCCAAAGCCCCTCGGGGGACCTTCTGGAAAGGGGGCAACCCCCAAACTGTAGAATTATATCCTCAGCAAGTTATGAAAGGAAAGGCTTTAGGTTTGCATGATGTAGTTACACCAGCAAAAGAGAGCATTTGTAGCTCAGGGTTGACATGAGGGGCCTTTGGTGTTCTCTGGCCTTGGTGGTTTTCTTTCAGACATTTCACGACCCAACTAGGTGGTGACAGAGAGCAAACCCTTCTAGCACTGATGATGTTATCTAATTGGGTCATGAAACGTCTGCAAGAAAAGAACCAAGCTCAGAGAGCACCAAGGACCCCACAGTCCTTCTCCCCCACCTCCTCCCCCCCCACTTCTAGCACGGATGATATCACCTATTTTGGGTCATGAAACATTGGAGAGAAAAGCACCGAGCTCAGAGAACACCAAGGACCCCTTGTAGCCATCCTGGCCTCCCAGCATCCGGAAATGCCAGCAGCCTAGAGCGGTTCGGGGTGACCCCCAGCCAGTAAACAGGTGCCTTGTTTTAGTTGAAGCTTTACAAGTTGGGTTAGCTGAGCTGCTTATGACGGTCTCCTGATTGCCTTGGAAATGTTGCAGAGATCTGCAGCGATCAAACCAATGCGGAACCAAGAGCTGTTCCAGAATCCACTGGCAACTTGGGAGGTTTTTTTGTGGGGCGGACAGATAAAATTCATCCCCAGAAGACAAAATAATCACATAATGCCAGAAAGCACTTTAGCACAACGGTAGCATCAAGATCGGCTCTGTCATCAATATTTTGCCAGGGTGCCAGGAAGCATTTGGCAGTCCAGGGAGAAAAAAAACCACGAAGAATAATAGAACTGACAAATGTGTAGAAGTTGAAACAAAAAGGGAGGATGGGGGGGAATGGAGTTGCTTGAGCCATTGATAGCAAAATTTCTATCCGTCCCCCACCTCCCCGCAAATAAACCTTTCGGGAAGAAAAGCTCAAGGTTTTTTTCTTTTGAAAAAAAGAAGGCAACTTGCCTAAAATTCTTGCATTTCGAAGTTGTGGGGTCAGTGGAGGACGATGAAAAGGAAGGGAAGCAAAATCTGATTTTTGGCAGAAGGGCTGCAGGAACAGTGCAGCGCCAATGAACCGGCTGGCCCGATTTTTAAAAAAAATTAAGATCAAAGTAAGCTGGTTGCCATGGCCACCCTCTCTCTCTCTCTCTCTCTTCTCTTCACCCCCCCCCCCCACCTGCTTCATCTGTCAAGATTTTTCTAGAAATGAATTGCCATGGCAGTGGAGAGAAGACCTAAAAATAATGCCACCCTTTCATCTACCAAAGCATCTCTCTCTCTCTCTCTCTCTCTCTCTCTCTCTCTCTGCACGTCTGATTTTATATAACAGCAGAATTAACAAAAGGATGATATGTGAGCAGGCGCGGGAAACAGCATCTTGCTGGGGTTGGACGTTTGTGTGAAATGACAGGATTTGTTTTCATTGGCGTAGAAATATTCAGCCTGTCCTTCCAAGTTGCTAGTCCTGGCTGTGTGTTCTCCAAGGGCCCCACTTCCAGGGAGCAGAAATTCCTTTCTCCACTTCTACCTCCAGTGTCCCCCCCCCCACACACACCCCGGGTGTACCCAGCTCTCATTTCTGCAAGCCACAGGCAGACGGATCTCGTGGTATTTTAAGCAGGGGCTCCTTTGGTGCCAAGCACAGAGGGGGGTGGCCTTGAAATGTGGGGCTTTGTTTCACCCTTTTTCAAGCCCCAAACTCATTTTCCTTCCCTGGCGCTGCCCAGCAAGGCCTCTGTGGGAATAAATGGGATCCTGGTACTTGCTTCTGCAACAACCCAGCTTCCCCTTTTATTTTTTTTTTAAGGTTATTTCTTTAAGGGAAGCGAAGCTATAGGAAGAGGAGGGCCGAGCAGTAGTGACTGGGCACTGACTGGCAGTGCCACTCTGTGATTGGGCTTAAGCCTGGTTGAGATGCTGGGATCTTTCTCTGAAGGTCAGCCTTTGATTCTGAGATGCGGAAGAGAATTTCCGTCTTTCCTGGACTAAAAGCAACACAAGGCACTGCTGTGTTGATTCTCCAAGATGCTTCCGAAACATGGAAGCTTCCTAAGGGCTCCTAATTAGCCTGGTTTGGGAAGCAAAACAGGGCCGGGGGGGGGTGTTCAGTGGTGAAATTCAATTTTTTTCACTACCGGTTCTGTGGGCGTGGCTTGGTGGGCGTGGCGTAGCAATCTCCATTCCCACCCCACCCCACCCCAGGGGAAGGATACTGCAAAATCCCCATTCCCTCCCCACTCCAGGGGAAGGCTATTGCACAATCTCCATTCCCACCCGACTCTGGGGCCAGCCAGAGGTGGTATTTGCCGGTTCTCTGAACTACTCAAAATTTCTTCTACCGGTTTTCTGAACTACTCAAAATTTCCGCTACCGGTTCTCCAGAACCTGTCAGAACTGCTGGATTTCACCCTTGGTTTTTTTTCCGTCATTCTCTTCCATCATTGTTAAATGCAATCCTTCCCCCGCCCCTCACTTGTCTCTTCCAACACGGCTGGGGATAATGGGACTTTTAGTCTTAATCCATTTAAAAGCCAGTGCACCCCAAGCAGAACAAAACAGAATAATGGAAAGGGACCTTGGAGGTCTTCTAGTCAACCCCCTACTTACGCATCTCTTTCTGACCATTATTTGGGGGTACTTTGTCACGGGCGGCCCAAAAAGCTTTGGGCCACCGACTTGGGTTCTTTTCCCAACTTTTAATCGCCCCATGCAAGCCTGTGTTCAAATTCTACCCTTAAGGCTAAGATCTCTGGACTCAACAAACTGGGATCTCCCTGAAAAAAAAAATTTTTTTCTCAAGAAACACGTTTAAGTTCTCCTGGTGAGTTGATACATTCCCCTATTTAACCGAAACTCAGGATGTGCAATTATGATGAATGGGACCATCCCGTTTGGCCTTTCTGGGTTTCTGAAAACTTCTGCTCAGCTGATCACTTGTTTTTTTTTTAACTTTTAAATTTTTTTATCCCATTATTATTATTATTATTATAAATAACTCATCACTTTCAGAATTCAGGGCTTAAACCAAGCTGGTTTCCTCCCCAATTTCTTTTATTTATAATTTGATGCTGTATAGCAGGGGTCTCCCATGGCTGGCTGGGGAATTCTTGGAGTTGAGGTCCACACATTTTCAAGTGGCCAAGTTTGAAGACCCCCTGCTATATAACTATCAATATTCTCCCAAAATGAACCAAAACTACAGTTGACGTCTCAGTAGATCTGATTTCGGTATTTAATTTCTCTTTTGTTGTTGTTGTTTTGTTGTAGGTAACAAGATTCTGCCTGTCCATGCTAGTGTACTGAAAAGAAGAAAAGATCTGGAGTTTTGACCTTACTCCCCAGAGAATGTCAGAAATCAAAGGTACTGAAAACTGAGATTGTTTATATGTAAAGTTCCATATAGTTTATATGTTATATAAACTCTCTCTCTCTCTCTCTATATATATATATATATATAGTTTATATATATATTTATATATAGTTTATAAGTTTATATGTAAAATATCCAGGCTCTCGTCATAGCAGGAAAACAGGGCGGCCCTTGGCAATATCGGAATTTCTTTCTGGTTTTAAAGAGGCTTGAGAAAAAATAGCCCAGTTGCATAACCAGCTGTCGATCAAATGGCAGCACCCCGTCAGTCACCCCAGAAAAGAATAAGGAGCCATTCAGTGCTCCATAAAATGAAGGTTTCGAGTTGTATGAAGGTCTAGTCCTCCGTTTACCCCCATTCCCTCCCCATCTTTGTCAGTGTCTGCCGTTAGGCAGTGCAACTGTGGTAAGACTATCTTGGTGATGCCAAGCCCAGGGAGCTATAGCAGATCCAGGGATATCCTACCAAGCGAGTCAGCAACCTGCCCTGTTTTTGGGGCAGAAGGAAGGGGGCAAAAGGGCCTTGGCCAATATCCTGGAGGAATATGGCTTGCTGAACCCTGGTATTGTCTGAAATGCATTCCTGCTTGAGCAGGGGGTTGGACTAGGAGATCTTCAAGGTTCCTTCCAACTTAGCTATTCTGTTATACGTGGAGTGATGGGTGGGGAAGGTGGTAGGAGAGCTTCTGCGCCAGGACTAGAGGAGAGAACCAGCTGCCAACGGACTCATCCCTTGCCTTCTTTATTCCTGATTTTCATCAGAGCCTAGGTGGTTTTAAAACCACAAGGACTAGAAACTTAATCACACACGTTCAGTCCTCCTCTGTCCCTCGCAGCTTCTTGTCCAAGGATGTGCCTACCATAAAAAGAGCTCGCTGCTCCGGGGAATGGATCTGTGCCAAGGGGGAATTGGCAGCACAGGCACAGCCAATCTTTCAGTAATAAATTCAATTTACCGGCTGAACACCGATGGAGATTTTTTTTCTTCCACCGGGAGAAGCAAATATTTTGGAGGGCTGCATCCAGAACCTTTGCAATTTGAAACCTTCTGAAAGCCAAGAGCGAAATACCCCACCCTCTTCCAGTCCACCCTCTGTTCTGCCCCATAACTCTGAGAGACCAAATCATGCTGACCTACAGAAATCAGTGGGGCCTCACCAGCTCCATCGATTTTGGGGGGCTATTCCTGAATTCGGAACCAATTTTCTTGGTTTTGGGGCAAGAGAGGAAGCCCCGTGCCATCTCTATTTAATCCTCTTCCCTACCTGCACAATTTTGACCTCCAAACTGGTGGCTCCAAGATAAACACGTGCAAAATGTGGTTTATGTACTAATAAACCTCTATAGATACCCAAATAGATTTTATTTAAAGGCATTTCTCCCTCCCTCCCCCCCCCATTTTTGCAGTTCAGCAAGTACAAACAGTCTCCCTCCTCAAGGCCACCAAATATGTAAAAACTGTCATCATCGCTCCGTCCCCCACCCCCACCGCAATGTACCAAGAGTCCCATCCTACTGAGCACCAGCTCACAGGTGCTTCCTTCTGCCAATCTCCCAAAATCCACAGAAAAGGACGCAAAGCTTTTGGTTGTTTCACCCCAAGCCAAAAAAGTCGGGCTGTGGTAATGTGACACCGAATGATGGAACACAGTTGACAAAGGATTGCGTGATGCTTCGGTTGCGTGTCAATTGTCAAACTCTGGATTTGTTTACCAGGAGGGAAACAACATGGAAGGGGCCCCACCCCCACATGTCTCTCCTGCCCAAATCTCCAGGAATTATTTTTTTTTAAAATGATGGCTTTGGCCCTCCTAGCAGGACAGGCAAGGGGGCTCCGGGCTAGGTGTCCAGGAGGCCGTGTCCCCCACGGGCAGTGCACCCCGCAAGTTGCAGAACTGGAATTCCCGCACCAAAGTTTGAATCTCCGGCCGCTCCAGGCCCTTGGCCATCTTGGCATCTGGAAGGGGGGTGCGGGTGTGGCTGGGGGCTGTGTGGTCAGCCCAGAGGGCCGGGCCAGCAGGGCCAAAGCTACTGATGGCACAGAGGACGGTGCGGGTGGCCAGCCAATCGTGGGTCGCCCGGGTGGGGGTGCACAAGGCCGGCCGCTCTTTCTTCCTCTTCTCCTTCTCTTTCTCGTTTTCATCCCCGTCCTCCTCCTGCTCCTCCTGGATGGAGCTGAGCCGGGGGGCGTTGCGGCCGCGCTCCGGGGGCGGCCGGTAGGGGCACTTGGCGTTGAGCAGCCTGCGGAGGGGCGCCAGCGGGACCACCGCCTCCCCCAGCAGCTGCCGCTGGAGCCGCCGCGAGTCGCTCCGCCGCTGCAGCCGCTTGAACTCGTTGAAGGCGGCGGCCGAGGTCTGGAAGAGGAGCCGGGCCGCCGCCTGCGCCTTCTCGGCCCGGGAGAGCAGCACGGCGTGGCAGCGCAGCGCCACCGCCTTGTTCTTCACCTGGTGCCGGTAGACCCAGGCCAGGACGCGCGGGTGGCGCCGGTCGGCCCCGCAGAAGGTGATGCGGTGGAGCAGGTAGGCGTGGCCGGGCCGGCGGCTCTCCTTCTCGGCGGCGGCCGCCGGGCGCAGGTGGAGGCCCTGCGGGCCCAGGCTGAGCTGCATGCGGGTGCCGCGCTGGCCGGCCTGGCTGCGCGCCCAGAGCTTCTCCACCGCCGCCTCGGCGCAGCCCTCGCCCTTGGCCTGCAGGGTGGCCGCGTTGCCCAGGTAGCAGACGCGGAAGGTGGGCTCCTCGGCGTTTAGCTGAGCCGTCCGGCGCCGGCTGCGGAAGAGCCCGGCCAGCGCCCCCGGCGGCCACAGCTCCGGGCAGGAGCCCAGCAGGTCGGCCAGCAGCGAGGCGCAGCTCAGCCGCGGCGCCCAGCCCTTCGCCGGCCGCTTGCGTTCCTCCGGCCTCACCAGCACCCACTTGCTCCGCCGCCAGGGCAGCAGCGCCCCTGCCATGGGCGGAAGCCCCCTCGCGCGGCACGGGAAGCCCCGGCCGCCTCCTATCTGCCCTGGCTCAGCTGGGCTCGCCCGGCGCCGCTGCGACCGATCGCCCGAGCAGCAGCCGCGGCGGAGGAAGGAGGAGGAGAAGCGGCGAGCCTCGGAGCTGCTCCGCCTCCCAGCCCGGCGCCTCCCCTCCCCCCGTCCCCGCCTTTGCCCGCCCTGGGCGCGCGCCGGCCTTGCAAAGCTCCCCGTCCTCGCCCCGTGTCCGCGCGCACCAGGGAAGGGAAGGCGCCCGGCGCCCCCCTGCTCCTCCCTCCCTCCCTCCCTCCCCGGGGGGGTGGGGTGTCGCATCGCCTGGAGGTCCCGGAGCTTTTTCTATCAATGCAGCCAGGAAGAAGATGGACGGGGAAATTCCTCCTGTTTTATGTTGATAGGCTGCTGAGGGAGCCCCCCCCCCGCTGCCCCGTTTCCCCATTGGGTTCTGATCCGCCCTTGTCCTCCAAGGTGGCCCCCCCCAGAATTTCATCTGGCATCCCGGCCGGCCTTTAATCTTCAAATTACCCAGCCCGGTATCTGTGCTGTTCCTCTCCTTTCATCTGGGCAGGTGTGAAGACAAAGCTTGAACACCTTTGGACACCCAGAAAATAGGCAACAAACTTGGCAGCTGTTTATGGCCAAAAAACCAAAGAAACCAACCTTTCCTTATTACTTATTTTGTGGCTTGGTGGGTTCAACAACCCCAAAACCAGCCGATTCTTCCACTGGATTTATAGTCCAGTGTATCATGTATGCATGGAAATTATATTAAATTAATTCAGCACCCCAGCTGAGCATCAGTGATTTAAGTAGCTGCTCAATGTTTTCTCTCCTAATAATGGAGTCTCGGAAGTTTTAAGGTGTAGAGGTGCCAGCAACATAAGCAATTTCCCACAGCATTTATTTTTTTCCCCCTTTAAAGCTGAAAATAGTGGTGGGCTGTTTTTTTTTTCCCTTTCTTTCAATTCTTTGTGAATTCAGTTAGTAGAAAGCGGAAGATGGCATGAACTCTTTGGTGGCAACATGGAGGGGGGGTGTCCAATGAATATTGTCACTAAAAAAGAAGGAAGGAAGGAAGGAAGGAAGGAAGGAAGGAAGGAAGGAAGGAAGGAAGGCAAGAGAGAAAGAGAGAGAGAAAAAGAAAGAAAGGAAAGAAAGAAAAAAAGAAGGAAGGAAGGAAGGTGAGAGAGAGAGAAAGAAAAAGAAAGAAAGAAAAAGAGAGAAAGGGTGTTTGCCCTAGAGGAAGACTCATTCCAGTCTCCAAGAGGAGAGTTTCCCCATCTGAATTGTGCCCTCATCTTTCCGAATTTCAGATTCAGATTTTTTTTTATTTTTTTTTTGTAGATTGCGGCATAAGGAATTCTGGTGATTGTCCATCTTTTGCAAATTGTTGAATGCAGTTGCTTTAAAGGGATAAATGCAAATAGCATGCAGTATACATATAACGGAGACATAAAGCAGAGGCTGCTTTTAAGGGTGTGGGGGTGGAGAATACCACCCCCAAGTGCTAAAGAGGAGGAGTTGCAGGGTCCTGATCAGAGGGAGAAAACCTGGGAGAGATTTGTGCTATTTTTGAAGTGAGCTGCTGCGGACAGACATTGTGTGCTGGCTGTCTTCTCAATCCCAAGGGAAGGAACGTTCTTCTCCCTCCACCCCCCCCACCCACCCCGTCCCCTTCCCAGTCCATCTGGCTGATGGAGGAGTGGGCTGTTTGGATGAGGGATGCAGGAATGGACTAAAAGGCCCTCTGTCACCTGGGAGTTGGCAGCCATGAGGAAAGGGGAAGGGGAGGCTCCCAGGGGGCCCTCAAAGCCTTGTGGGAAAATAAAATGCCAGCGGGCTCCCGTTGTTCCTCTCTCTCAGCCATAGTGTGTGTGACGCTCCCATTCCTGTGTGAATTGGAGTCCACGCTTTGTGATACAGACCCATCTCTGGAGGTGGATGGCCAGGAATTGAGGGGCTTCGGGAACGGGGGGGAGGGGGTATTTAAGTTCTCAGCAAGGGGGGTGGGGGCTATAAGGGGTGGCCTGCCTGGCCAACCTCCTTAAGGGGGCAGTTGGTGGCAGGAAGGTCCTGAAGGAACAGCTCCCCCCACAGGAGCTCTCCAGGGTGCTGCAGGTGCTGCAGTTCTGCCCCATTTGGGCTGCAGCCAGCTTCTTCGAAATCCTCCTTAGGATATCATGTCCTATTCTTATTTCTGATCCTCGGATGGGTCCCCTAAGAGCTGTACTCCACCCACGAGGAGAATATTGATCAGCAAAACCCTGAAACTGGTTAGGGAAGGCCACTGCTTAATGAAATGAGGCTGACATGGCTTATGCTAACCCCACATCCCCCAATTTTATATAATAACAGAGTTGGAAGGGACCTTGGAGGCCTTCTAGTCCAACCCCCTGCCCAGGCAGGAGATCCAACACCATTTCAGACAAACAGCTATCCAACATTTTCTTAAAAATTTCCAGTGTTGGAATACTCACAATTTCTGCAGGCAAGTTGTTCCACTTATTAATTGTTCTAACTGTCAGGAAATTTCTCCTTAGTTCCAGGTTGCTTCTCTCCTTGATTAGTTTCCACCCATTGTTTTTATTTATTTTATTTTTATTTTATTTAAATTTTTATACCGCCCTTCTCCCGAAGGACTCAGGGCGGTGTACAGCCAAAGATAAAAACAGCAAGTATACAAAGTTAAAATATCAATTTAAAATACCTATTCCATAATGGCCGAATTAAAACCGTCAAATTGACTTAATCTAAAATACCCCATATAAAATTACAAAGAATTAAAACTTTAAAATTTAGAATTTAAAAAATCAGTCCAATCCCGCTTGAATAAATAAATGAGTTTTTAATTCCCGGCGAAAGGCCCGAAGGTCAGATATTTGGCGCAAACTGGAGGGAAGGTCGTTCCAGAGCGTAGGTGCTCCAACAGAGAAGGCCCTACCCCTGGGGGCCGCCAGCCGGCATTGCTTGGCGGACGGCACCCTGAGGAGACCCTCTCTGTGAGAGCGTACGGGTCGATGGGAGGCATAAGGTAACAGCAGGCGGTCCCGTAAGTACCCGGGCCCTAAGCCATGGAGCGCTTTAAAAGTGGTAACCAAAACCCTGAAGCGCACCCGAAAGACCACAGGTAGCCAGTGCAAACTGCGCAGGAGCGGTGTTACCCGGGAGCAACGAGGAGCTCCCTCGATCACCCGCGCAGCTGCATTTTGGACTAACTGGAGTCTCCGAGTGCATTTCAGGGGTAGCCCCATGTAGAGAGCATTGCAATAATCCAGGCGGGAAGTTTCTTGTTCTACCCTCAGGTGCTTTGGAGAATAGTTTGAATTTTATATGGCAACCCCTGAGATATTGGAACACTGCTATCATGTCTCCCCTAGTCCTTCTTTTCATTAAACTAGACATAACGAGTTCCTGCAACTGTTTTTCATATGTTTTAGCCTCCAGTCCCCTAATTATCTTTGTTGCTCTTCTCTGCACTCTTTCTAGAATCTCAACATCTTTTTTACATCGTGGCGACCAAAACTGAATGCAATATTCCAAGTGTGGCCTTACCAGGGCATTATAAAGTGGTATTAACACTTCACATGATCTTGATTCTATCCCTCTGTTTATGCAGCCCAGAACTGTGTTGGCTTTTTTGGCAGCTGCTGCACGCTGCTGGCTCATATCTAAATGGTTGTCCACTAGGACTCCAAGATCCTAGTTTTTGCTTTAGAGGACGCTGTAGAGAAACCCCAACATAGAGATTGGGCAATTTTATGTCTGAAACGATATAAGGTTTCCTGCCTGAACCGGGGGGTGGGGAGGTGGTTGGACTAGAGGACCTCCAGGGTCCCTTCCAGCTCTGTTATTCTGTTATATAGAGGTTGGTGATGGAAGGAGTGGAAACTAAGCTTGGTTTCTCTTCAGTTATGTTCATGCTAAGTAACACTGCTAATGTGAATGCCATTTGGTTATGAGATAAGGGGTGGACTTCAGGTTTTGGGGTGTTGATGTTTGGATGCCTGGGTTATGTCACGTGTGGGGCTAACCGTCTTTGGGGTTGCATCTGCCAGACTGTTCCACTTCTGGAAATGTGTCTGAATCCAGCCAGTTGTGGTTCACTTAGGAAGCTCAACAAATGATGTTTTGGTGTGACGTCTTGATCAGCCCTGACCTTCGTACCTGCGCACATCCAAACTGGAGCCCCCCCCCCCCCGCCCCTTGCGTGGCAGGAGGATTCGGGCCTCGCGATCTGCCTCCTTCGCCCCCAGATGAGCTGGGCTCCGTCTCTTAGCAACCCGGCTCTCCAGCCTGCCATAAATTAGTGGATTTTCGTAATGGCTGCATCACTATCACATCACGTCCCTCCCTCCCCCCCCCCGCCCCCAGCAATGTGGATTCTGCTAAAAGGAAGGCAGCAGGTCCCTTCCCCCACCCACCCACCCAGTTTCTGGGCCCCTTGTGGCGGCAGACAGAGCCTGAGATCCGCCCGATCCACCTCTCCACCGGAACTGCTTGTAAAAATAAAGAATAGTTTCTAGTCTGGGTCATTGTTTGCACCCCGAATAAAAAGGAAATACAGAAAAACTGAGGGAAGGAAGGAAGGAAGGGAAAGGGCAGGGAGGGAGGGAGGAAATAGAGGGAGATCAGGAGGAAAGGAAAGGGAAGAAGGAATATGGAGGAGGGAGGGAGGGAAGAAAAGGGAAGGGAAAGGGAAACAGAAACCCAGCTGGGACTCAGAGTACAGATTCAGAGAAGGTGTGTGTGTGTGTGTGTGTGTGCGCGCGCGCGCGTGTGCCAAGCCTTTTCTTTTCCGCTTGACAAATGGCATCACTGTTAGTGTTCATGTCGTGTCCCACTCCTCCGCTGACGGCCGGGTCAGGGAAATCCGAATCAGGCTTGCCTCTGCAGCTCTGCCCAAAGTCCTAGCAAAGTCCTCAGAGCAGGCAGGAGACCAGTAAGTGACTTCAGCAAGATAAGTTCGACTTTGCCTGACTCAGAGACTGCCAGAAAGCAGATCCTTTATATAGGCCATGGGGTGTGGCTCCATGACTCAGCACTCATTAAGGCCTGCCCCTCCCTTCCTTCTGTTGCCTCCGCCTATCCAATCTTCTGATGCGAGGGTCACTCCAATCAGCTGTTGTTGGAAGTAAACTTTCCTCAGGCTCACATGCTGTGGAGGAGGGGGAGGGGTCTAGCTGCTCCATTTGCCTGGGCATGGAGCCAGGGCTGGGGCCGGGGGATGCTCCCTCCTCTGCAGCCTGCTTGGGCATGGAGCCAGGGCTGGGACCGGGAGGTGCCCCCTCCTCTGCAGCTTGTCTGGGCATGGAGCCAGAACTGGGGCCGGGAGGCATACATTCCTCCGTGTTCGGGAGCAGATAAGCAGACCCCGGCTGCGGTGAGAGCGGACAAGACACAACAGTTCAGCTTCAAAGAAGCTGGGAGAAGCTTCCAGTAGTATCAGGATTTATCCATGTGGCACATCCTCTCATTGTTTTGCGGACATGTTTTATTTTTGGGCCTGTACAGCATTCAGCCGTGCTGTACGTACAACCTACAACAGGTTTCTTAAAAGTTGTTGCCCCCGTCATTGCAGAACTCAGCCTGAGAGGAGGCCGGAGGGCCGGAGGGGGCTCGGGCCAAGGTCTTCTGCAGAAGAGAACATGGAAAGGGCGGGGGTGGGGAGGGGCTGATGGGCACTTGGCAGCTGGCCCAGATGACCGAGGGCAGGCATTTCTGGCAGGGCAATTCCAGCTCCCCTGGGCACCCACCAGTTTCCTCTTGAGATTCACAGGACTGAACTCCAAACGATCCAAGGCAGAAGAGGGACACGGTCCTTTTCGTCCTTCCTCATAGGAAAAAAGCAGACTGCAAGGCCCTTCAGCCCTCCGCCCCATGCAAAGGAGCTTTAGAGGCATACCCCACACCAAAAGCAGCCCTTATTTCTGGAAAATCGTCTTGTAGATCCACTTCTGGAAATTGGCCACAGCTGTGTAGACACCGGGATAGCCAGGGCTGGCGCAACTGTGGCCCCAGGAAACGATGCCGAACACGCGCCCGTCGCACACCAGAGGACCCCCAGAGTCACCCTGGGGGGTGAGGAGGGAGAGAGAGAGGAATCAGGAAATTCATCAACAACCCACAGACTCTCCGAGGAATCCTTTTCTCCCCCCCTTCTGCAAAAACGGTTCAGCCCGACAGTCCTTGGATGGTCTGGCTACTTTCTGGAACCAGGTTGGGAGGCACCAACCCAAGACCTTCTCTACCTGGCAGGCATCTTTTCCTCCCCGGCCAAATCCGGCACAAATCATGTTCTTGGTGATGTAACCGGCATATGAAGCGGAGCTGTTGCACTTGCAGGTGGAGACGAGGGGCAGGTGGACGCTGCGCAGGGTGTCCGAAGTCCTGCCCCCGACGGGCGTGGTGTAGCCCCAGCCAGAGACCTGGCAGAAGCGGCCGGCCTGAACCTTCGCCCCATGGCGAGGGACCGGCACGATGGAGACGAAGGGGCTGTAGGCCACTGGCCGGCTCAGCTGGCGGGCGAGAGCACAGAGACCCTGAGGGGGGGGTAGAGGCGGAAGAAACCACCCCCATTTGTTCCCCAAGGAACCATGGCACCTTTGGGGGTATTGCAGAGGTCAGAAAGTGGTCTGCCAGGCTGAGATGAGCTGAAATGCCCACCTCCTCCTTCCAAGAATTCCCCACTGAAGCATCCGCTCCCTCTCTTCCCCTCCTCCTCCCAATCGGTCTCCTCCCCCTGAGAGCTGAGCCCCCCCCCCCAAGAAGTTGGGCTCACCTTAATCAACATGATGTCCGCGTTTTTCGAAGACGCGCTATAGTCCGGATGGACCACCAAGCGGGCCGGCCGGAATATCTGCTCGGTACCCTCAAAAGTGGACAATGAATATTCTCCAGCCACGATGAGCATCTGGTTCATCCTGCAAGATGGTTTGGGGTATGGGGCCGGAGGAGGGCAGGGGCCAAGGGGAAGGGAGGAGGTAACCAATAACCAAAGAGAGGGTTTTTTTTGAGATTTAATAGTGAAGGTGGCTTTTGTGAATTAATCTGCTGTTTGTTTGGTGCTTCTCAATCTTGGCAATTTTAAGATGGGTGGAATTTTAATTCCCAGAATTCCCCAGCCAACCAAACTCACTTAAATAAATGTCTCGCTGAGCAACAGAAATGTTGGGCTCAATTGTGGTCGTAATTTGAGGACCAGCTGTACAATGGCTGGGATGCCGCCTCCTTACCTGGTCTTGCAGTGGGCAGCGGTCAAGACCCAGCTGCGACTGACCAGCACCCCCCCGCAGAAATGGAAGCCGCCTTTCCTCTTCAGAGACACCAAGTACTTGGAGGAATGGGGGGCCATAACGTAGCCCCCAATGATGCGGGGGGAGTCCGTCTCTCGGTCTGTGGGGAGAGGGAGATGGTTAATAGTCCAGAACTGTCCATCTCTAAGGTGATGGACAGATGTGGCAGGCCCCATAATTCCCAGTCCCAAAGGAGTTCACAAGCCCTCCCTAGTCCCTGAGCCCATCTCCCCAATTAACGCTATTCCTGCAATGTGGATTATTCCCCTGGTCCAGTCCATTTCTGGCGTTTCCGGTCTCAGTTCAGCAGATTTGAATCTTTTGTACCAATTCACTCCACCATCTTCCATTTACAAAAATACAATAAAAAATATTTTCTATCTACTCTGAAAGAAAGTTCAGGCTTTGTTTCTTTAGAGGCAACGTCTCCACGTTTTTATGTGCTGGGCATTTTATTGTGGAAATCTGCCAGCTGAGATTTATGCTACGGTAGCCTTTTCAGGTTAAAATGGAATACACTTTTATTTTTGGTGGTTTTAATGCACTGGTCACTTCTGCTGTTCTCTGACCCTTTTAAAAAGGATGCCATGATCTGGTTGGGATCAACTGGAAATCAGTCTATTAGTTGCATTTATACAACCCAGTTGGTGGCTGAATTAAACCCATGGGGTTCACACAGCAGGGATATTGAATTAAATCTTTTCTTCTACCTAAAGCATCTTTCTTTCTTTCTTTCTTTCTTTCTTTCTTTCTTTCTTTCTTTCTTTCTTTCTTTCTTTCTTTCTCTCTCTCTCTTTCCTTCCTTCCTTCCTTCCTTCCTTTCCTTCCTTCTTTTTCTCTTTCTTTCTCTTCCTTCCTTCCTCCTCTCCCCCCTCCCCAAAAGCACAGCAACCTTTTTTTGCTACTCATAAGATTTCTTGCCCAAGAGATACAGACACATTCATTTATTCAATCAGAGCTGCTCTTCCCCAATGTTTCTAGTTTCTAGCCATCTTTACAACTTTGCAACCTCAAGATGCTTGGCCCTTTAATTACCAGCTATCTTCCCACACTTCCTGGGCTTAATTACAGTCTTCTCACAAACAATTAAGCAATTGTCTGCAGAGTTATGTCTTGCTCCCTGCCAGGATGTTGCTTTTATTGTTAGTTTCCTCTTGGTCTTTTCCAGGGGAGGGAGAGGAGGGCACCACTCCAAAGCTTCTTTCATGGCTGGGTGGGAGGTTCAGAAATTAACTAAAAGTCCCCCCCCCCCCGACTATTCTTCATTAAATAATTCATCATTTATCTGTATGTCATTCATTATCCTGTTTTTTATTAAAGCTGGGATTGAACTAGGAATCCATTTCTGAGCCAGTGCAGTCTATCAAAGGTTTCCAGGTAACAAACTAGGATGGACCGATTTTTCTTCTTCTTCTCTCCCACCCAAGATTTGCACACCCCAAACTTCAAACAACTCAGGGCGGAAAGCAAACCAGCATTACATCTAAAATGGGTTTCCCCATTGATTCCATTTGGGGGAGGGGAGCCCCGTCCAGTGAGGAGGAAAATGATTTTTTTCTTAATTTAGATTGACAGACAGCTTTCTTTTTCTTCAACAACATTTGTAGCCCAAATGAGGAAACAAAGATTCCCCTTTTTTTGTCATTCACGATACAGGCCGATCAACTCCCTTGGCTCAAGTCTCCAGATGCCAGTGGATTCCTACCTGGCCATTCTTGTCTGCCTCCATCACCTGCAGAAGGGGATCCCATGTGGGGGTCCCTCCCAAAATCCTGTTTGGCTGCCCCGGTTTCTGAGCCAAACCATGGAGCCGCTGTAAGAGAAGGTACATCTGAAGCCCTCGGTTCTTAGCTGACTTTTTATAGGTTTACATACAGAGGGAGAGAATTCACAATTTCCCCTGGTCCCTTCGACCTCCCTCCTTCTCCCTCTGCCCTGACTTCCATTCTGAAGAAGTGAGCAGCTCCCAAAAGGAAATTCAGCATGAAAATTTGCAGATTTTTTGTTTTTTATTCTTTGTATCTCTCCATGTTAAGAAAGAAAGAAAAGGGACACATTCTTAACATGTGACTCTCTGAAGATCCTGAGCTGCGGCAGTGTTTTTCAGAATGCACTCGTGGTACGATATAAACAGACCTTTAAAAAGGTTTTATTAGGACTATAAATACAGAGAGATAATAACCTCAGCAAAGACCACATTTAACTGCCTGAAATGACCCATTAAATCTCTATTTATCTTGATTTAGGAAGATGGGGAAGATGCAGCACAACCATTCCCCCCCCCCAGTTAACAGGAGTGAATTTCCAATGGTTTAAAGAAGAAAAAAAAACAGGGTAGAGGAGTGATTACACCTCATTTATGAAATAAACCTTATTAGCCCTACAAAAGTGGGGGGGGGCGCAAAAGGAAAGCCCCTTTCCTTTGGCAGGATCAAAGCAAGCAGCCCACAAGGCGAAAAGGCTTTGTGATGTGTGACCAAGGAGGGTCTTGTAAAGGGGGAAGAAGTACAGGAGCCCCTCTGGGACAAGCCACTCACTGGTCAATGAGGAGAACAGGAGCGAAAGCAGAAGTCCTGGACTGCTGCGAGGTCTCATCCCACTTTCCTCCTGAAAGCCTCTGCTGAAGAAGAGAGGGATGCCCCAAACCGTCCCTCTCTTCTCCGTCCTGGCTCTTCTTCCGTTGCCATAACAACCTCCCTCCCAGGAGCACCGTCAATGGTCCACTGTCCTCGAGGTCCTTCAGGGCACCTGCACCTGCCTGGCATCTTCCTTCTGGTCTTCTCGGCTTCCTTCCTGGGCTGCGGCCTCCATTCAGGCCCAAGCTCAGGTTTCTCGGCAGGCTTGGTGGCTCGGTGGCATCCCGGAGGCCCCGGTATCCCTGCCTGGCATGGACAATGGAGCATCTGCTGCCAGGCAGCAGAACCAATGGTGCACAGCCTGAAAAGGGATGGGCTCAGCCCTCTGTCAAGACCAGATATGCTCCGAGTCAGAGAAAGCTGGCAAAAGGTCCCTCGTGATGGGATCATCTGGGTAGCTCTGGAGGACCTTCTAGGCAACGCCCACCAAGGTGGTTCCCCGGCGGTTGGGAAGCCAACCACGTATAATTCATGGGGCCATTGATTGACATCTGTCATCTTAAATTGATGACTGGTGTATTGCTTTTCTGGTAAGACTTAGAGCTGGGCTTTTCACCAGGAGCTCAAGACAGTCTTCGCATCATTCCCTCGGCTATTTTTTCATCCTACACCAAGAACCCTGCGAGGGAGGCCAGGCTGAAGTTACCTTGGAAGCTAGTCAGTGCTTTCCCCACATCACTCTTCTAGCAACTGGGGGTAGGGGGTTGAAGGCGAGCGGTCTGGGCCAACCAGAAGCCCCCGGGTTTAACACCCACTTAAAAAGATTCAGTTGGAAGCTACCCTTCATCTATCATGATTAGTATAGGAGCGTTGTCCCAGCAGGGGGTTGGACTCCAAGGTCCTTCCAACTCTGTTATTCTTTTTCTGTGAAAAGCTGGAGGCACAGAAGAACCAAGGAAAGTCCCCACGATGAGGTGGAACCGACTGGATGGGTATGGGAGCAATTTGAAAGCAGCCCTCTCCCCAAATGACCAGCGTCCCATCATGGTTTCGGATGTCTTTGGCCAGAGAGAGAGAGAGAGAGAGAGGGAAGGCCTGAAAATTGAATAAAATTGAATAAAACAAATAAAGAGCAGCCCCTCCAAGCAGCAGAGGTTCCTATTTTGATTTAATTTTGAAAAAGGCTCGCAGCCTTGAGTAAAACATTGGGTGCTTGCTGGCTCAGAAAATAAATCTTGGCTAAACAAACCCAATCAGGGCTTGATTTAGGTCAAGGATCCAGGAGCAAAAAGAAAGAAGGAAGGAGAACCCTCTGAAGGGCCCTGTGTGTTTTGAGGAGGGGTAAGAAAGAGGGATCGCTTTCCTGGCTTGCCGCCTTTTTCAGAGCACAACAATCAGATCACAGCTAATCTCACTTGCCTGTAAAAGGGCAGAAAGCCAACAACTCTCCTTAAAATCTTTTTTTTTGTCTGAGTTGCTTTCATCTCCATCTCTCTCTCTCTCTCTCTCTTCTCTGCCTCAGAGCCCTCCAGCGCGCCCTCTCGTGGTCCCTCCGTATCCCAGAGCTCCTGTTTCACCTGTCAATCCGAGGATGTGCAAAACAAAAGTCCCTGCTTACTGACCACAACATTCAAAACAGAACCAGTTTATAACGTGTTGATCAACCAAAATGGCCTTTTTTTCTTCTTCTTCTTCTTCTTCTTCTTCCTCTTCCTCCTCCTCTCCACAAACCCCCTTCCCTTCTAGCCCTGATGATGCTCCCTAGTTGGGTCATGAAATGTCTGCAAGAAAACCACCAAGTTCAGAGATCGCCAAGGACCCCACAGTCCTCCTTTTCCCCCGCACCCCCATCTGGTTTCTGATCCTCCTTAATTTGAACCCCCAGAATCCCATAGCCAGCGTCCCAAACTGCGTTACAGAAGTCACCTTGGGAAGAAAGGAAGAATGGTTGGGGTGGATGAGAGAGGAGGAAAGAACGGCTGCCTTCCACAGAGGCCAACCCAATGCCTCTGGCCTTCTTCTCCCCTCCTCAGCCAGAGTTTGATGCCCCCCACCCACCCCGCTCAAGGACCCTGGAGCCCTCCTGACCAGTGAACCCTTCCTTGGTGCATCTCCTCCATGGCTGCTTCCAATCCCCTTGGAGAACTGGTCAGGTTAGTGGCTGTCCTCACACCTTTGTCTTCAGTCCAGGGAGTTTCCCAGGGATCCTGGGGTTTCAGGGAGAAAAGGCTGTCCCTGCCCATTCCTCCACGCCAGGCAGGATCGGACATCCAGAAAAGCAACCTAGAACTAGGGAGACATTTCCTGACAGTGAGAACAAATGACCAGTGGAACAGGCTGCCTCCAGAAGTCTGTATAACACTGGAGGTCTTCAAGAAGAGACTGGATGGTCATTTGACTGGCTCTCCTGTTTGAGCAGGGGGTAGGACTAGAAGATCTCCAAGGTCCCTTCCAACTCTTTTATTCTGTTATTCCTCCTCCTCCCTCTCAGCCATCCCCCCAGTTCTCCAAGCTGAAGGGTCCCTCCCTTTCCTCGCCTGGAAGGTCCTTGTTCCAGACCCCCACTCCCACTTTCTGCCTCTCCACCACCCCTTGGGTGTCTGCGTTTGTGTGTGTGTGCCTGAAGTCTCTCTCCCCTACAGTTAGTGCTGGACTTCAGGTCCAGTCAGGGATCAGAATTTCTCCTGCTAAGCAAAGAGGCCCCTGCGAAGAGTCATGCCTGATTTTACAATCTTTTTCTCCATAGTTGTTAGGCAAATCTCTGCAGGTCTTAAGTGAATCTGACTTGTCAGAAGGCAGCGAGTGAGTGTGGAGTCCTGCGAAGCCCCTCCAAGGTTGGCAGCCCCTTGTTTCTGTTGCACGGGGCTTTTGTTGGTGTGAAGCAAGCTTGCAGGGAGGGGAAGGAAGTCCCAGCCTTCTTGCTCAGAAATGATGACAGGCAGACAGAGGCGGAGGGTGGACCGAGGGGGGGGGGGCAACCGCACCCTCTTCTAAGAAGGGAAGCAAGATTGCAGCACTGAAGAACTCGGCCCCCTGTTTTGAGGGTGCCCCCGGGCCAACCAGGCCCTGCAACCAAGGAGGATCTCAGCCTTGGGAAACAGGTGTGTGCTGTGTAGGTGGGGTGGGGTGGGGGGTGGAGGGGGTGGATAAAGGCATCCCAGGCCTTTCAGAGCAGAAAGAGGATTGAGGAAGGAGCTGGGTTCAATCCTCAGGGATTCAGACCAGGGTATTTCTAGCCCTGCTGGGCACGATGGGCTTGTGAACCCAGTCCTTCTGAAGCGCCACTCGCTTCATTGTTCTTCCTTCCCGTCTGAAATCAGGGAAAGAAAAGGGGCTGAGATTCTCAGGTGTGTGACAGTTGGGGATATCTCACCATTCTAGTCCTCAGTAAGGTCGTGCCTGGGCCGTTGGCCTCTCCCGGCTGGGAGAAGTGAAATCCAGCAGACTGCAGAAACTGTTTGTGGATGAAAGCAAAGATGGAGAAGGGGAGCCAGGAGAAGGAGAGGTCAGCGGGACCAAATTAAATTTTCCTTCATTTTTGGCCAAGCCTTTTTTTCCTTCCCTTTCACTTTATGCCAAGTTTTGCAGGAAAAGTTTTCCTTGTAGGGAAGAAAAGATTCATTGCAGGAGCAGTTAAACAGTCACTCATTCCAGTTCTGGAATCTGTCAAACAGTAACTAGGAAAGAGATCACAGGTTTGCCCTTCAGCCTGATTCAGGCAGAGCCCAGGGAGCAATGAGAGGTGAGCCGAATGCCTCCCCCCCCCCCCCCCGTGACCCTTAGCCAGGCAGTTTGGGCTCCTTTGAGCCGAAGTACTGTTGAGCACATCTGTCTTGAATAAATCCAGAAAAAATCTGTGTGGGGAGGGAGAGGGGGGGTTCGGTTTTTCAATGGAGGGGTATAGAAAAACTTCCTGAAGCCAAGCCGATTCCTGAGGAATTTTCCTGAGGGGCAGCGTAGGATGTGTGTCTGATTCCTCCAGGTCCAGCAAATAGCGAGTTTAAGAATATCTAATATTAAAAAAAATGCATTTCTATCCACATGTGACGGAGAGCAAGGAAGAAGGTCTGAGACAGAGGAAGGAGCCTGGGGGTCCCCCAGTGTGGTGATGGTTACCTGGAACTTTGCATTGATGACACTATTAGCATGCTAATATCACCTTTCTTAAAATGCTAATGAGGAAGCCTAGAATTTCAGATAACAACTTCCCCACTTGGTCAGCCAGTGATTGCTAGATTGCTAAATGACTTACTTTTATATTTATGAACCAAGGGAACAGCAAACTGCCCTAGAAATATTCTGAAAACGGCAACCAGCTCTCATCTCTTCCAGCTTTCCACCAGAATCTCCAAAGCAGAGCCCGGTTGGTCTTCTCCTGCCCAGGTGGCTCCTTCCCAGCCAGGATGATGCGGTGCCAGCCTGGTGCCTCCCCGGAAGTAGCCTGGGCAGAGAGACAGGCTCTGCAGGAGATCAGGGCACCTGGGTGGCCCAGCTTGTCTCTCCCTGTGCAGTGCGGCCACAGCCGGTTGCCCTCACCAGCTCCTGTTGGTTGGAGCTGCTGGGAAGTGGCAAAGACCGCTCCTCCCCCCGCTCCCCTCCCTTCCCACAGCGGTGCCGGGATTTCCACGCCCCACTGCTTCGCTTCCCCCACTGGCTGGGCATGTGACTCTCCTTGGAGGGAATCCCTAGATTTCCCGGCTCAACCCTTCCACCAGCTCTCCTGGGCATTCCCGGGTCTCTCGCTACGGCTGAGTTGGCAAAAGCCTGGCTACTTGAGGCCCTTTTATCCTCCTCCAGCAGCCAGAATTGTGGCTGGGGGCTGAGAAGGGCCAGGAGGCTGACGGGGGGGGGGGGGCAGCAGTGGGGCGGTGAGAAGGCAGCCGGGGACAATGCCCACCCACTGCCTTGGTGAGGCAAACGAGAGGTGACTTTGTTCCCAGCGAGGGTGGGCACAGAGAGTGGCCAGCCTCCCTCCAAAAAGGTTCCCAATCAATCAAAGCCGGAAACTTTTTTGGCTGGCACCGAAGGGCTCCTGTGCCACAGTAGGAAGCTCCCGGCTGGCACGCGAAGGGCGGCCCCTTGCCAAAGGAGGCACCGTCACCTCTGATGCTGCTCAGGCACGGCCGGAGGGAGAGGAAAACTCACCGCCCGCCCGTGTCTCCTTTCCTTCCCCTGGTGCCATCAAGGGTCGGGAGAGCTCCTGGCCATGGCCATGCAAGAGCAGCGGGGCAGCCCCAGGGCCGGCCTCGAGCCGGAGGGGGTCCAGCTCCTTTTAGTTGCCTGTCAAGAAGCCAAGAGGTTCGCCTACTGCCCCTACAGCAAGTATCCCGTGGGAGCGGCACTCCTGACCTCGGAGGGGAAGATCTTCACAGGTAAGGAAGCCGGGCCCCTTTCGCCCCCCTTGCCCTGCCTGGACCCTCCCCTCCTGGCCCAGAGGAGTGGGGGTGGCAAGCAGAAGAGTGGCAGCCAAGCTGAACCCCCACCCCCCCACCCCACAAAACCCCTGGGTTCACCATCATTTCGCCCAGAGGCAGAGGCTGGGTGAATCAACTGTACCCGCTCCGCTCTTTATGCCCAAGATGCCAAGGTGTCATCAGGGAAGATTTTGGGGGCATCAGCAGTTACAGCCGGAGCTCTGGCTGGCAAGGGATACTGGGAGATGTGGCTTAGTTGCATCTGAGCAGCTTGCGGGTGGGTGGACTTCAACTCCCAGGATTCCCCAGGCAGCATAGCTGCTGCCTGAACCCAGGACCCGGCCTCAGTGACCGTTTCCGTGGCCTGTTTTAAAAACACCCTTGATGGTGCTTTTCGCCCCTTCCAGGTTGCAACGTTGAAAACGCCTGTTTCCCGCTGGGCGTCTGTGCCGAGCGGACGGCCATCCAGAAGGCCGTGTCGGAAGGTCACACAAAATTTCGAGCCATGGCTGTCAGTTGGTAAGTGGGATTCGTCCTTCTGTTTTCACCTGCGGGGAGCGAAAGGGAAGCTTCCGTCGGGCCTAAGCGGGAGGTGATTTCAGCGAGGCTGAAACTGAATATCCGGATGGAAAAAGGCTGAAGGTTGGGAGAAGATTGTTGATGTCTGGGGTCAGACCTGCCTTTCCAGAAGGGGAAAAAAAACCCGGTTCCTCCCTTCCTTCAGCTGTGAAAACACACAGAAGCACTTCTCTGTCTGTGCCAAGCATTAAGCGCCCCCCTTCTTGGCAATACATAGAGCAAAAATGACCCCCCATCTTGGCAGGGGGATAGATTGAAAAGAGGGTAAATGTGCCAGTGCAAGCCTGATCTCAAGTAATTTTGGATGTCTTCCCTTCCAAAATTCAGTGAGGTAATTGTATATTTCCCTCCTGTCCTGTTTTTTTTAACAGCAACAGCCAAGAGTTTTACGCCATTCCGTGTGGAGCCTGCAGGCAGGTCCTCCGAGAGGTAAAACGCTTTACCTGCCTTCCTCCTAAAAAAAACAAACTGCTTTTCTTTCATCCAGAAATGCAAGCGTTTATAATATGTTCCCTAGAAGTTTTTTTTTTTTCATTCTATCCTGTTCATCCCACCTGGCAACTCCACGTAGTTCCCCACTTGCAACCGTCGGTTCAGTGACCGTTCAGACTTTCCAGAGGCATCTGCTTGGCTTCTACAGCAATTAAAAAGTTGCTGATCTTTGCTTAAATTGAGCAGGATTTTTGTTAGGTTTACCGCTTTCAAACTACGGTCAAAAGGCTTAGCTGCTGACAAATGGCCCAGGGGTGACTAAGTTGCATTTTATTTCAAAAAGCGTAATTTTTCTGCCCTTCCCTCTTGAGCAACGGATGATTCATTCTTGAGGCAAGCCAGCAGGGATGTGCAGAGGTGTGGGAATTTGCTTCCTTCTCCTAAACACGTCGTCATGTATCCAGCGTGTAATGTGCAATTCTGAATATTTCCTGCTCTTGAGTGTGGTTGTGGTTGTGGGGTTTGTGCAGAGGAGCTGGCGTTGCAAATGGGGGGGGGAGAGGAAGGGGAAGTGGCTTTTTGGGTAGCCCGCTCTTTCACCGCTGGGACTTTCTCTCTAGAATTTGGATAGTTAGAGAAAGGCCACTACACCACTTTGTAACCGAGCAAAAACTACAGGCAGGGCTCGAGTTACAGCCATTTGTTTAGTGACCGTTCAGAGTTACAACAGCACTGAAACAAGCGAGCATCCCCATGGCCATGTGGTCAAAATTTGGGCGCTTGGCAACTGGTTCATATTTATGAGGGTCACAGCATCCTGGGGTCAGGTGATCATTTTTTTTACAAACATCTGATGCCAGTGGGGAAGACAGCTTTACTTAACAACTGTGTTACTAACTTAACCACCGTGGCAAGGAAAGTCATAAAATGGGGCAAAACTCACTTAAAAACTGTCCCGCTTAGCAATGGAAATTTTAGCCTCAATCGTGGTCGTAAGTCAAGGACCGTCTAAGATTTATGACACTTGTGGATTTCCTTTTTCCAGTTCGGTCAAGAGTGGGAGATCTATTTGACCAGGATGGACGGCACATACATCCAGAAGACGTTGGAGGACCTCCTGCCTTTGTCTTTTGGTCCAGAACACCTGAAGAGCTAGGCGGGAAGAAGGGCTGCCAGCGGCCTGAGATCTCCTGAACTTGGCACACCTTGGCCTTCCAACCTGTTGAGTCCATGGATGTCTAAACCTCCCCTTTTGCAAAATTTGGATATTGGCATTCCCGGCGGGTGCTGCCTGCATGATCGGGATCATTGGCGTCACTTTGAAGGTCTCCAGAACTTTGGACCGTGTCCTGCCCAGCTGCCTCAGAGAGGCCAGGGCGAATCTGGACTCTTGGCCTCTGAGCTGCAGCCCCCGCCTTACCCCAAGATAAACAGCTGTTTTTTGAGTCCATCGGCTCCGTATTCTTTGCACTTGTCCTCTCCAGAGGGTATCCCCAGCCCCTCCCTCCGAAGAAACCCCTCTACCCAATTTTGATATGTAGATTTTTCAGGTGGTGCCCTGGGCCCATTACTTGGACCAAAGTGAGAACAATTAATCAGTGGAAGGGCTTCCCTCTGGAAGTTGTGGGTGCTCCATCACTGGAGGTCTTCAAGAAGAGACTGGACAGTCACTTGTGCCTGAAATAGTCTATAGGGTCTCCTGCTTGAGCAGGGGGTCAGACTAGAAGACCTCCAAGGTCCCTTCCAACACTGTTAAGTCCCTGCAGGTTTCTAGGCACTTTTTTCAAAAAGGTCTACCTGAATCTCTTTCAAACTCAGGCTGAGAGCAGTCCTCCGGCTGTCTTTGTGTCCAAGGCAGAATTAGAACTCAGGATTTTATATAAGATGTCGGTGGCTCTTTCTCCAACTGGAGGCTCTCCAGCAATCCAAGAGTAGTTCTAACTGGTCCTTCTCCAATTACATACCAGGTAGCACTAAAGAGCCAGTTGTGTTAGCCCCCAATGTGCATGTATGTGTGTGCGCACACACAGCCTTCACCACACACCGAATGAATTGCTCTTGGTAACATTGAATGGGAAGTGTTTGTGTGTGATGTGCCCCAGGAGCTACACTTTCACAGCCCCCACTGCCATCCATGAAACTGTCCCAGCGGGTCTCTTCCAATAATTATATGTATCTCAGCCTGAAAAATGGGGGACGGGGACGGGATGGGGATTCCAGATTTTTTTCAGTTATTAAAATACTTGCCGTGCTGTTCTGAGTGTCATGTGCATCAAAGAGAGGGAGAGGTTTTAAAACGGAGCTCTCCAGACATGGCCACTTTTTGATGCGTGGACTTCAACTCCCAGAATTTATTTATTTTTTTTATTTACATTTATATCCCGCCCTTCTCCGAAGACTCAGGGCGGCTTACAGTTTATAAGGCAATAGTCTCATTCTATTTGTATATTTTACAAATAGAAAGTCAACTTATTGCCCCCCCAACAATCTGGGTCCTCATTTTACCTACCTTATAAAGGATGGAAGGCTGAGTCAATCTTGGGCCGGGCTTGAAGCTGCAGTAATTGCAGGCTGCTGTGTTCTAATAACAGGCTTCTAACAGCCTGAGCTATTACGGCCCTTATTCAGCAGCAAAGAGGCCAAGTTTGGAGACAACTCCCCCCACCCCCACCCCCAGTTTTTCCCCAAATGCCATCACTCTGCTTAACAGTTAATTCCCACAACACTGTCAAATAATTTACTAAAGACTGTATTACTATTATTCTTCTCTTCCTTATTAGTATCTATCTCTTCCCACTTATTACTACAACCATGTTTCCCGTATCTTTCAATTTATACTTTTATTTGTTTCCTAGTACGATTGGATAGTTTATTCGTAACCTTGACGATCACTAAGCATTGTATCTTGATTCTCAATGAATGTATTTTTGTCCTTTTTATGTACACTGAGAGCTTATGCACCAAAGACGAATTCCTTGTGTGTCCAATCACACTTGGCCAATAAAGATTTCTGTTCTATTACTGGGGAATTCTGGGAGTTGAAATCCGCCCTTCCTAAACTCACCAGGGTTGGGAAATCAGTCTTTCCAGACCCAGACTCGCCCCCTGGAGAAACCAGGCTGCGAGTTTTATCGTCCCCCCCCCCCCCCCAATAGCACCTGCTCTCTTCCCGCAGAGAGCAAGCTACTGGACCAGCGCGCACCTGCGGACTTCAACTCCCACCATCCCTCTGCGCTCCTGACGCATGCGCGCTGCGCGTGGGACGCGCAGTTCAGGGCCGCTGCGTGCGTGCGTGCGGCCTAGTGGCGGCGATGGGGCTTCGCCGGGCGCTGGGCCTCGGGGCTCGGCTAGGCCGGGTCCTCCTGCGGGGCTGGCTCGGGGGGCCTCCCCACCACCCCGCCGCGGCCCCGCCCGCCTCCTGCTTCTCCGCCGTCCCGCCCGCGCGGCCCCCGGGGCTGCTGCTCCTGCGCCTGGCCGCGGCCCGGCTGGGCCTCCGCAGCGTCCCTCTTGGCCGCCTCCCGCCGGCCCCGCGGCGCCTGGGCCTGGCCCTGGGGCTGGGGCTGGCGCTGCTGGAGCCCGCGGCGGCCGAGGAGGAGAGGCGCGCGGCGGCGGCCTGCAGGGACATCCAGGTGCGGCCGCGTTGCTAGGCGACGGGGTTGTCGGGGCAACGGGCCAGCCTCGCTCCTGGAGGAGGGGGCGGGGCCACCCCCGCGTCATGTGGGGGAGAAAGGGGGGGTCCAGCCCCCCCAAAAGCCCCCTTTCCTCCCCTGCTTCTCCCTCGTTTTCACCTGATAAAACCCCCATTTTGTGGTTCTCCCACTTGTACCAAATTCACCTGAAAAGGCCTCCTTTCCACTTCCGTTAAATCCATCCCCTGTCTTGGTTGGAGAAACAAAAAAAAAACCCTACATTTTTTTTCTCCTTGGTTGTTGATTTTACTAATATTTTTCCACCTGTTTCTGTAGAATCCATGGCTGCTTTCAGGTGATCAACCCTCAAATAGATCCAGGGCAGGAAAAAAAAGGCGGGGGTGGGGTTGTATACGGTTTATATACACTTCTGACAGCGAACCCTATTCCTTACTACGTAGCACTGATGATGTTACCTAGTTGGGTCGTGAAACGTTTGCAAGGAAACCACCAAGCTCAGAGAGCACCAAGGACCCCCACCCACCCCTTAGACAGAGGTGGCTAAAAGCCCGAAGGTGAAGCAGGGGGTCTCCCTGCAGGCCTTCATGGCCTCAGAGGGAAGAGGAAGCCGTGGCCAGCTGTTCTCTGAGCTGGATCCACCAAGGAGTCCCTTTAATGCTTAGAGGCTTCTGTCATGGCTGCTCTTCTTTCCAGACAATCTTCCTCCCGAGGAACAAGCCCCAAAAGGACGCTCTGGGGTTATTAGCCCGGCGAGGCTTCAGCCTGGAGGAGTATTTCATCGGCCAGTCGATCGGCAAAGGCTGCAGCGGGGCTGTGTATGAAGCGGCCGCACCTGCCGCACCCACCGGGGACAGAGATCGGGTGCCCAAGCGGAGGGATGGCGGTGGGGGCGCTTTGGACCCCCAGGGTGCGGCAGAGGCTGAGGGCTGGAAGGAAGGATTTCCGCTGGCTATCAAAATGATGTGGAATATTTCGGTGAGGAACCCGGCTTTGGTGGCTTTCCTGGCTGTTTATTTGAAAGTAAATATTTGCACTTGGAGAGACAGTTTGGTGTAATGGCATCAGGATAGAAACCAGGAGACGAGTTCTAGTCCGGCCGTAGCTCTGAAAGCCAGCTGTGTGACTTTGTCCCAATCACCAGGAGACTGGGAATTCTAGCCCTGCCTTGGTCCAGAGCATGAAAGCTGCCTGGAGGACTTTGGGCCTGTGCCTGCCTCTCTTTCTCTCTCTCAGCCAGCCCACCTTACAGGGCTGTTGTGAGGGGAATAAGAGATGCGTTAAATATCTTCACTGCCTTGAGTTATTTTTTAAAATGATAAAGGGATATAAATACGTAAAAAATAAACTGATCTATAGTCAGTGTCTTTATTGATTCTGGTTTTTCCAGGCTGGTTCTTCGAGCGAAGGCATCCTGACCACCATGTCTCAAGAGCTTGTACCAGCCAGCGGACGGGCCCTTTCTGGAGAATTTGGAGCTGTTGCCAGGCCCAGGTAGGACTTCAGTAATTCTGGTGGAGAAGAGTTGATGGGCACAGGGAAAGGGAAAAGAAAGGAGTTTGTGGTTTTGCAACCTGACCAGAGAAAATGAGCCGCCTCTCACGTTGGCTGTGCTGTGATTGCCGTCTCTGACCAGGAAGCGCCTCCTTGGGAAGAAGTGGCTGAAGCCTCACCCCAACATCATCCAGGTGATCCGGGCTTTCACATCTCAGGTCCCGCTGCTGCCGGGCGCCACGGTGGATTATCCGGACGTCTTGCCTTCCGCTTTGAACCCCTCTGGGATTGGGCACAGCCGCACCCTCTTCCTGGTGATGAAGAAGTAAGCAGATGGATACCACAAAAGGGGCGTCTTCCCTTTGAAGCTCTCATTTAGGGGTCTTTGCAGGAAAACGTAGCGGCAGGTTGGAATGGGCTGGAAGCCGAAAGGAGAGGTCCAGAGCTAGGGAGGTCTGCGGTGTAGTGGCCAATTTGGCCTTGTGGCTTCCTTCAAAAGTCACATCAGAAAGGCAGGGGGGTTACGGCTCGAGGTTCAAGAATTTGCCAGCATAAAGTTCAGCACCCCAGACAGAGCCCAGAAATGGCTCACTTTCTCGGCCATGGTCATTAACACAGGCCCTAGTTGCCTGATTGCTGAACAGGTCCCACATACGGGGTCCAAGTCAAGAGACCTGCAGGGAGCTGTGGACTGGCAGATATTGGGGCAGGGCTGGGCTGAACCCTCCCCCCCCATTCAGAGTCCCTGAGCTGAGCCCCTCCCTTTGGAGAAATGCACAAAGTAGGTTTGGCCTCCTAGAGAAGTCAGAAGCCGGAGGTCCAAATGGGGGTCAGGGTCTCCCAGCCTTTTAATGCCGAAATGCCCCCCTCCCCCCCTTTTGGCTATGGGGGTCAGGAGTGAGATTGGCCAGCGTTTCTCCTCTGGGTTCGATTCGGGGCGTTGATTTCACAGTGGTAAGCCTGTCTGGCTGAGGCCGCCTTCCTCTCCCTTGCTCTGCTCAGCTACCCATGCACGCTGCGGCAGTTCCTTTCCAAGGGGCACCCAGACCCCCACGTGGGGGCCGTGATGATCCTGCAGTTGCTGGAAGGGGTGGATCACCTTGTCCGACAGGGAGTTGCTCACCGAGATCTAAAGTCGGACAACATCCTGGTGGAGTTCGACCCGGGTACGTTGTGTCTGTTAATCGACATGGGACCCTGGAAGGCTTCTATTCTCTGCTTACACCAAGGAGGTTAAAGCCTGTTCTGCTGCGATCTCCCCCCTCCCCCATCTCCTTTTTTTTGGGGTGGGGGAAGACAGCTGTGGGTATTTGCTGAGCGGTGGTCCCCTCTCTTTGACCTTGCAGCAGGGTGCCCAGGATTGGTCATCACCGACTTTGGGTGCTGTTTGGCCGACGAAAGGCTGGGCCTGAAGCTGCCGTTCCCCAGCTGGTACGTGGATCGCGGAGGCAACACCTGCCTGATGGCGCCTGAGGTAACTTTTGGGGAGAGAGGCCCGCTCTGGGTACCCCACCCCAGAAAGGAGCCCATCCATCCACACTTTGTTTCCTTCTCCTAAGACAAAGGACTATAAAAATAGGGGAAATGGCAGAGGAAGACTGTAGCTTTAAGGAATGGGAAAGGAAGGAAACAGAGCAGAACCAAGATGGATGTATTTATAAACAAATGCCTGGAAGCCATTTTAATTCAGAGTCTAGAAAGGTTGAAGCTTTGAATGACGTATTTCTACATCTGTACACATTTTGTACAGGTGGAGGTAACCACATGATAAAGCGGAATAGGCCGATAAAGAAAACAGTCCTTCATTGAAGAATTCTGTAGGAATCTGCTGTGTTTGGGCTGTGCCCTTGATCCCGAAGAACGAGGGCTCTGTTCCCCAGTTCCTGGTTCAATTCTCTTGAGAGCCCTGAAAGTTGCTTTGGGGTGCCTTTCCCTCACTTAAGGGCCCGGAAAAAGTTTCTTCCCGCCCACCCCCCATGGCCCCCCAAAGTAAATGCAGAAGGCAGCGGCTGAGTCTCCTTTAGCCCAGGGCTCTCCGATCTTGGTGACTTTGAGACTTGTGGACTTCAACTTAACTGGCTTAGAGGGCAGCCCAGGAGAAGGGAATTGGCCCCCTCTCAGATCCCGTTACATTTCTGCCATCTCCCTCAGCAAGGGGGCTTCTGGCCAGGAAGTCACATCACTTCAGCAGAGTCTGCTAGGGTCAGGGTCTGCGCATCACACAAAGCCACAACCCACAAAGTGGATGCTGAACCCGATGCCTCCCCTGGAAGGCTCTGCCCTGTAGACAGCCTGACTTATGCCCAGGGATAGCCTCCGGGGGCTCCGCTGGTTGTCTGAATCTTCCTTACCGTCTCCTATATCTGAACCTGGGTCTGGCTGGCTGTTCACCCCCTGCCCAAATGGGGGTATTGGGAAAGCAAGTGGCAATGCTGCCAATGAAAGTCAGCCACCACCACCATTAGCCCGGATCCTGTGGTTCACTTTTTGGCCAAGGACCTTTCTAACAACTTCCCCCATCCCCCAGGTAGCCACGGCTGTGCCAGGCCCAGGCGTAGTGATCGATTACAGCAAGGCAGACGCCTGGGCCGTGGGGGCCGTGGCCTATGAGATCCTGGGGCCTGGGAACCCTTTCTACGGCCAAGGGGCCCCCGCCCTGGACAGCCGCAGCTACCGGGAGGAAGAGCTGCCCCCCTTGCCCGCCCCAGCAGCCCCGGAAGTAAAGGAGCTGGTTGCGAGGCTCCTGAGGCGGAACCCGGCCAAGGTGAGAAGGGCACGTCTGTCAGTCGCGGGGGCGTGAAGTCAGCCAGGAAGCTGCTTTTTAAAAGCTTCCTGTCTTGGATATAGTCACTGGGTGGGGGGTGGAGTTCCCCAAAGGGATTTCTGAGTCCCAGCCGGCTTCCCCAGGCACGACCCGGATGCCCCAGGGTTTCAGCCGCTCCTGGGGCTGACCTCTCTGCCGCTGCTTCCTTTCCAGAGGCCATCGGCCCGAGTGGCGGCCAACGTCCTCCACCTGAGCCTCTGGGGTGAAGCGGCTGTCGGCCCGGCGGGCCTCCCTCTCCCCCAGCTGGTGCCCTGGCTGCTTCGACAGTCGGCCGCGGCTTTAATGACCGAGCGGCTGGGTGGCACCCGAGGGGTCGAGTCCCGCTTGAAGAGGGGCTTCCTGGCCAGCCTAGACTACGAGGACCTCTGCGAGGCTGCAGCCCTGCTCTGCTCCTGGAGGGGGACGGCCTGGTCTGCGCCCCAATAGAAGCCCTCCTCTCATGGACCCGCTGGGGGGAGGCAGCTTCCGTGCGGGGTGGGGGAGGCTCAGCAACGGAAACCGGCGTTTTCTCCCCGAGATTTCATCAACCTGGTGGCTGGGCAGGATGAGGCCAGGCAGGACCCTCTTTTGAGGTGAACCACGGCCTGGTGGGACCAGGAAAACCTGGCTCCTCGCCCGGCTTACTGGTTTCCCGCTTGGCACGCGTAGCATTCAACAAGTGTGGTTTTGAGTTGCGTATTATTTAAAATCCTTTGCTCGCTTGTTTGACCACGTAGGGAAATTGCGAAAGCAAAACAAAAATGCCTAGAACCACTTATTCTGTTCCGTGACTTAGACCCCAAAGTGGAGGATGAATCATTGTTTAGCTTTGTGAGTGGAAACCAGGTGAGCTAAATACCATCCTCACCTGCTTCATTGTGCTTCTCTGGGCTGGTTTTTCTGGTAGAGAAGGGCGCCCTCCTTAGCGGCGGTGTAGTTTTTTAGGGGTGGAACTGCTTGTTGGGTCGTGCAAATAAATCACATTCACGTTTGCAGAGTTGTGTGTGTGGTGCTTGGTGGGGGGAGGTTCTTCTAATGGTTTAAAGGCAGGTTTATTTTTTTTAATTTATTTATTTTGTTGGAAATCCATGGGAAATCCTTCCTTCTTTCCTTTTTCTTTTTTATTTTCTTTCCCTCCCTCCCTTCCTTTTTGATGATGTGTTTAATGGTGAATGCAGAAGGCAAAATCGGGATCGAGTTCCTAGCCCAGAGTGTTTTCAGGTTGGTTGGGAGCGGATCCTCAAGTTAGAAAGGAAACAGGCCATCTGAGATTTCCGTAGCTATGGGAGGGACCCCAGCACCTTCCTCCCCCACCCCCAATGGAAAGAAAGGGCCCATTGCGGAGAGTGGCAGGGGAGGGTCCCGAATTGCCCCTTCCTCTCTCTTTCAAAGCCTGGCCAAGGCCTGTTATCAGTCACTTGTGAGTTTTGGGGGGGATGGTGGGGGGGAGGCTCTGTTTGCTCCTGTAAAGCTTAATTGGGCATTTTCCTGCAAGGAAGAGCCAAGCCATCCCTTATTGTCAGGCAGGTCTTTTCCGTGAAGGGGCCACCCACCGTAGCCAGGAGAGCGCCTGGGCGCATCTGGGGAGTGCCAGCGTCTTTTCAAGGCACAGCAGAAGGGAAGTTCGTTTGTTTCCCCTTTGAACCAACTCAAATCCGAATTCAGTTCCTTTCCCCCGGGTGTGAATCTGTCTCTTCTGCTCTGACATCAAAGACACCAAACGGCCGCTTGGGAACCCCCCCCCCTAAAAACAAATGACTGTTTTTGAGAGTCCCCTCTCCAGGAATGCGAGCGGCTGGCTGCCTTTCTGCGGCTGAGGAAGTGACCCAGGGTGGCCCTTTCCAATTGGACCTCGGATGGTCATCCTGCCTTTACTGCATCCAGATGCATCACCTCGTTTTAAACCGTTTTTTTTAGGCGGCTTTTTAAAGGGGGAAAAGGAAGAGACCCGACCTGATGGGTGTCCAATGGGCTCCTTGGCTGGCCCCGTGCCAGGCCTGGGCGGCTCTGTTTTCCTGTCCCGTGGCTGGAAGGAGGCACGGCTCCTGCCCTTTGGCTGCTGCAGGGGGGAGGGACGGACGGGTTGGCATTTCTCCCTGGCAGCTGCCAAGGCTTTTCTCTGCTGCGGTTGCTGAGTGGCAACATGGCTGGTCTCTTGGCTCGCAGGGGCCGAGGCTTACTCCGGGCCTCACTCCTGGGCATCCCGCACAGGGCACCGGCGGTGCCCTCCTGCTGCAGCGAGACCCACCTGGCCCTCCCCCGGGGCATCGGCTGCAGCACTCCTGCCGGTTCTTTCCTACACGGCCCCCTGGGCAGGAAGCTGCCCTGCCCTCGCCGGGCGTCAGGCTCTGCGTTCAACATGCCCCCCAGCGCCGAGGAGATAGCCAGGCCGGTGGGCGTCTCCTCCATGTTCAAGCTCCCCATGCGGGATTCGGCCGAAGGGCTGAACGTGGCCTTCGTGGGCGTCCCTCTTGACATCGGCACCACCCACCGCCCTGGGGCCAGGTAAGAGGTGGGGGTGAAGACCCATCCAGCAGTCCAGGGTGGGGGTGGGGGGCAGCAGTCTGCCTTCTGGCAGGAAAAAACCTGTATCAAATTAAAATGTGTTGGGCTTAATTCACCAGCCTTGCTTATCTGATCCTTTTGCTGGTCCCCTTTCCTGTGGGTCAGGTTGGCCTCCCTGAACCCTCCTCAGTGCCTTCAATCTGTCCCCCCCCCCAGCCTCCGCCCCCCCCCGGCTGATCTCTGGCCACTTGTGCCATAGTCCAACTGGCTCAGAAGGTGCCCCATGGAGGGGGGGCTGACTTGCGCCCAGCACTGCTCCCATCTGACTTGGCAACAGAGAAGTGCTCAATTTGGGGGGTGGCCAAGGTCGAGCCAGCCCCCGCCCCATCAGCCCATGACTCCAGCCAGGTGCCCTTTGAACCCTGGGGAGAATTCCTTCAGCCCTCATCCCTGCAATGAGAGCAGTTGAGCCCTCTGCCTTCCCCCAGGCGGCTCAATCCAACCACTTTGGAATGGTGGCAGAGTTGGCACCCCCATATCTTGGGGTTGGGACAGACGCCATCAAAGGGGGCCGGCCACCAGCACATAGATGTACTCATTGCACTAATTGTCGTCCACCAAGATGGGTGCCTGTGGTGCCGAATTTTTCCATGGAGGGCTCTCGGGTCTGGGTGGGCAAAGCACGGAGGCCCAGCAGCCTCTGAATCCTTAGGTTGAAACCTGCTGGAGCAGGAAGTTCTGGAGAGTTGGTGGGCCTGAGCCACCAAGCTTGTCTGCTCTTGAGCCCAGGCAGGCAGGTAGGCAGGCAGGCAGGCTGTGTTCCTGGGGCTGTTTGAGGCTGAGGAGGGAGGGGGTTCGATTCTTGGCTTTCCGGGGGAGGGGGGGGCGTCACCAAGCAAGCTGCTTCTCCTCCAGGTTTGGCCCAAGGCACCTCCGTGCCGAGTCGATCTTGGTGCGCCATTTCAACCCGGCCACTGGGGCCGACCCCTACCACTCGCTCCAGGTGGCCGACATCGGGGATGTCAACATCAACCTCTACGACCTGAAGGACAGCTGCAAGAGGATCCGGGAAGCCTTTCGGGGGATCGTGGCGGGGGGCTGCGTCCCCCTCACACTGGGTGAGCCAAGCAGGAGGAGGGCGGGGTGAGTGGGGGACTTGGCCTAAACAAAGGGCTTCGTTCATGCTCCGTTTTTGGCTTTTGCAGGCGGAGACCACACGATCACCTACCCCATCCTGCAGGCCATGGCAGAAAAGTGAGTCGGAAACAGAATTAGGGGCAGTTAAGTCAGGGCTGGCTCGTTTTAGGTTTGGTTGGAAAATAGCCTCTCTGTGTGTGTGTGTGTGTCCCCGGGGCCTCGTGGAGCCTGCCAGGCCTCCTCCTCCCTTGCTTGGAAGATTTCCCAACCGGCCCTGGTTCTCTGCCCGCAGACACGGCCCGGTGGCACTGATCCACGTGGACGCCCACACCGACACAGCTGACCAAGCCCTGGGGGAGCGGATCTACCACGGCAGCCCTTTCCGGCGCTCGGTGGAGGAGGGGTTGCTGGACTGCCAGCGGGTCTTCCAGATTGGGATCCGGGGCTCCTCCTACTCTCCGGATCCGTACAGGTTTTCCTGGGATCAGGTGAGCCATCCCGTTGGGGATTTCTCTCGGGGTCCTCCTTCCTCGCTGATCCAGATTTCTGCAGCAGAAGCAAAGCGGGTCCCTGAGATGGCTTGAAACTGGGGGAGGGGAGGGGAGAGGGTGAAATATAGGGGAAGGATCCCTGAAAACACCCCCCCCCTTTTCACTCTGTGCAAAAGGTCCAGTTGCAAAGCCCCCCTTGAAATTAACTGGGACTTTCAGGAGGCACAATGCTCCCTGCGGCTGGGAGGAGCCCCCCCTTTTTAGAGAACACCCCTGTGCCCTCCCCCCCTCCCCAGGGCTTCCGGGTGGTGCTGGCTGAAGACTGCTGGATGAAGTCTCTGGCCCCCCTGATGGTCGAAGTGAGGGAGCAGGTGGGGGACCGGCCACTCTACATAAGCTTCGACATCGACGCGCTGGATCCGGCCTTTGCTCCAGGCACAGGGACCCCCGAGACGGCAGGTCTCACCCCAGCCCAGGTCAGCTGGCCCCAAGACCCCTCCCCTATTGTCCCAGGAGCTGGTTCTGGCCAAATCCTCATTCCTGCTTCCCCCCCCCCCCCTGCAGGCCCTGGAGATCCTCCGAGGCTGCCAAGGATTACGCATCGTAGGGGGGGACCTGGTGGAAGTGGCCCCTGTGTACGACCTGTCCGGTAAGGGGGCTTCTCCTCCTCGAATGTCAGATTCAGTGCCCAGGGCAGCCCCACCCTGCCCCTCCCGAGCCCTGGCACCCTCCCAGAGGGCCGAGCTGGCCGTTCCCGAGTGGGGCCCCTGTTGCTGTCCCATTTCACAGACTGGAAGGCTGAGGCTGGCGAGAGGAAATGTGGGGCTCCACAATCTCTTCCTCTTTCCCTTCCCTACGTAAAGCTCGGTCCCCCCAGCAGCAGGATGGGGAGAGGCTTTAGAGTTGCGCAGGGCCCCCCCTTGAAGTGCATTCCGCTCTTTGCCTTACAGGTAACACCGGACTCCTGGGTGCCAACCTGCTCTTCGAAATGCTGTGCGCCCTCCCTGGAGTGAAGAGGCATCCCGTCCCCCAAAAGGCCACGCAATGTGAATAGAAAGGGGGGGGGGCTGCCTCTGGGACCTGGGCTTTGCAACATCTTCTTTTCCCTTTTTCAGAACAGGAAGTAGCTAGTCCTCATTGCTGCAGTGAAAACCTGAGGGGATAGTGGCAGGAGGCCGGCTCCTGAGGATCCCGAGTCCTCCGTTTAGGGGGAAGAGGCTGATCCAGCAACATCAGCAGAGTTTTTCCGCCCCCCCCCCACCTCAAGAAGCATGGGATTTATCGAGAGGAAGATTGGAACCCAGATCCCTGGAAGAGAGCCAGCTGCCTTTTAGAGCCCCTCTGAACATACAGGGGCCAATGAAACTGACATGGGGTCCCCCCTCCCCTCCCTCTCAGCCGCGGTCCCTACGCATCTTGGGGGAACCGGCCCCCTCAGTGAAACCCACCCAGCACGAAGCATACTTGGGGATCCCAGTTCCCCAGAGAATCTGGAAGCCCCCCCCCCATGGTTTCCGGTGTCATGGTAGGGCCAAAGGGAAGACACCCCCAATCCCCCTGCTAATTGAGGTTTAAGGCCGCACCGTCTTGTGGCCAGACATTAAAATAAGTTTATTTTATTTCAGCTTCAAACTGTTTTCAGAGTCTTCAAGCAAACCAACCCACCCCCCCATGAAGGCAGGGCTTGTTCACAGATACCCGGGGAGGGGTGGGGGAGGGGGAGAAAAGGCTGCCCAATAAATTATTTATTCCCTGACACCTCCCCCCCCCCATATCAAAAGTGCAAAATTCATCGCTATCCTTCCAAGCGACTTCCCTCCCTGGATTGTGGTGCACCCCCTTTTCTTCAGCAGACGGGGGGGAGGGGAGTAGTTGTGGGGGAACCAAAGTGGGGGTGGGCAACTGAAGGCTTCGGGTTGGGTCACCTCCTTCCTTTTGGCTGCAGGCCACTTGGGGGTGGGGGGAGGAAGCGCTATCAGGGTTGGCAAGGGAGCTGCCTCGGCTTTGGCACCGGCCGTTCTAGTGCCCAGGTCAGCCCCCTGCCCCAATATATGGAGGGGGGAGGGCAAAGCATCCCCCACCCCCCCAGGCTCTGCTAAAGGCACCGTCTCTCTCCACAGCTTCCCTCCTAAAGGCATCTGGGCTCACTTGCTGCTTTCCAGCCTGAAACTCAATCCCTCCCTTCATGGGGGGGGGAGCAATAGGAGGCTGTTCCCCCCCCACAGTTGGCTTTGCGGGTGCTTCTCCAGCCAGTCCCTTCTGAGGCAGCACAAGGCAGACAATGGCAGCGCTGGGGAGAACACAGACCCAGAAAAGGCATGCAAGGGTGCACAAAATGAAACCCCCCCCCCACCTCTTTCCTCAGTTCCCCCACAGTAAAGGACCCCCTGCAGAATCCTGGACCGGCTTTGGGAGGGAGGGGTGTTTGTATTTCCAAACAGAACTGAAAAGTCTCCCTGCGTGGAGAAAGCTAGCACCTCAAGGGAGGACAGAGTTCCCATTCTCTCTCTTCTCCCCCCACCCCACCCCCCACAGCATCTGAAACACACACGCACACACAATGATCCAGGCAGTCTATCTAGACACAGAGATCAACTCAAAGGACAGGCGGCCCCCTCCCCAAAAGAGACGCGGACTCTGCCCCATCCCGAGGGCAAAAAAAGAGGTAAAAGAGGCAGCTGCACAAAATTGTAAACAAAAGCAACCGAAATGGAAGAGCTGGACGGAGGGACCCTGGCCCTGCTTCCCACAGACGGGATCCAGGACCCTCAAGAGATCTTCCCTGCCCCCTCCCCACCCCCATGGTTGCCAAAGGGATTTGGGGGGTGGGCGCAGAGCAGCCGGCTTAGGGCTCTAGACTAGACAGCCTGACACAGACGGCCACGGAAGAGACAGGAGGAGGAAAAGGGCTCGTGGATCTGCTTCATTCTGCACATTCCCCAGACTGGAGGCTGGAGTGGGGGTGGCCTGTCCTATCGTCCGATCAAGGGGAGCCTCTCCCGCCAGAAGTAAGTGGGGGGGGGAGGACAGGCCTTGGTGCATGCAGGGGGAGGACAGGCCTGAACAAACCACCAGTGGACGGTCTGGGGAGACAACAAAGCCCATCTTCGAAGGAGCAGCAGCCGTAAATCGGTAGGCCAAGAGTTCTAAGAGCAGCAGCAGCTCCTGCAGACTCCTCGAAGCTGGGGGAGCCGGGGGGGGGGAGGAGGAAGAGGAGGCAGAGCCACACACACCCCCTGCCCAGCCTCCCCTGAGACAGTCTGGACTATTTGGTGCCAGGGGGCCGGTCAGCGCCTTCCTGCTCAGGCGGCCCCGAGGGCAAGGACGCGGTTTCTAACTCACCAGGCCTAGGAGAGGTCATCTAAACGCTACAGTCTATTGGCCCTCCCGAGAGGCTCCAGGGGTCCCTCCTTCCGAGCCTGCAGTAACCCAGCCGCCTCTCAGCCTTTCTGGGAGGACTTTAATGGGGGTTCAGTCTAAGGCGGGCCAGGAGGGGATGTAAAATCTCTGCAGGGACCCCTCCAGCAGCCGCTCCATCCAGAAGGACAGCCGCTGCAGCTTGCTCTTCACGCCCCGCAGGCTGCCTGATGCCGAAGAGGGCCTGCCCCATGCCTCTGCCGACTCAGCTGTCTCGTCCTCGCAGGGACCCTCCTCAGGCTGGGGGGGCCGGAAGAGGCAGAAGTACTTCTTGTGGCCATTGAGGGCCAGGACGTAGCCGGCGTAGTCGCGCTCCAGGAAGTGCTTGTCGTACTGGTTGGGGATGGGGGCCGCGTCCTGCGCAAACTCCAGCACATACTCCAGCCACTCCCGGTGCTTGTCCAGGCTCAGGAAGGAGAAATGGAGGCAGTTGCTCCTGGGGGTCAGGAGAGGGGGAGGTCATCAAGAAGAGGCCCAGGAAGGGCAGCCGCATGCTTCCTGCTAGGAGCCGGAATAAGGCAGCGCCCCCTCCCCTCCCCTCCCCTCCCCTCCCACGTCTCAGAGGTGGGGCTGGGGTCTTACCCAGTGAAAGTGAAGACCTCCTGAGCGAACCTCTGCAGCAGAGGGGTCTTGGTGGCATTGGACAGGATCAGGACCACGTTGATGTGGCCGGGCCTCAGCCGCACCAGGTTGCTGGTGTAGGTGATGTCCGTCAGCTCCGTCACTTTCACCGAGTACTTTTTGGGAATCCTGCAAGGCAGTGCTGGGCTATCATTGCACAGGGAGGGAGCGGGCGGGCGGATGGGGGGGAGAGCAGAGGGGAAGACCTTTCAGCCAGCAGGGGGACGCAGCTCTGTGATTCTCGGTTGTGTTGTTAATACAACACAATATCCCAACCCAAACACACACCTGTCTTCTTTGGTGAAGCTCATGTCGTTCTTCTCGCTCTTGGGGGGAGGGTCCTCCTTCTTGGGGGGAGGCAAATCCCTCTCATCACTTGAATCACTGGAGAAGAGAGCAGGGCTGATCCCAGGGGCTCTAGCATCCTGCACCTCCGATCGCCCCCCACTCCTTCCCTCCCTCCTAAAACGGAGCCAGGGGACTGGGGGGTGTGTGTGTCTCACCTGAAGGCCTGCACGATCACCGTCCCAAAGAGGATGAAAAGCGCCGAGAAGATGAGGGACAGCAAAGGCATCATCTCCCGCCTGGAGAAGAGAGAAGGTGCACACGGATGAAAGACCCTGTGCCCCCCCTTGCCCCCCCCCGCAAGGCTATGCCGTGGGAACGAATGAAACAGAGCCTGCCGAGGGTCAGACAAGGTGGCTGGCAAGATTTTAAGGATGGGAGAGCCATTTGGCCTCTCTGGATCTCACAGGGGCTTGTAACTATTGGGGTGGGGGGTGGGGCGAGCCCTGCCTACTGCTAAAGTCCCCCCAGATCATGAGGGGGAGCAGAGGGACCCTGATCCTCATTGGACTTTCCCTTTTCTTGGGAAAGAAGGACTGAATGGGGCGGGGGGGGGGCTTTCTATTTTCTATCGATCTTCACAAACTGAGGGCAGCAGGGAATTATGGGCTTTGGAGGCCCCTGGCTCAGTGGAAGCAGGATGCCCACAGCGAGAGGGGCCCTCTGGACACGCACCAGTTGCTGCGGAAGAGGCTCTCCCAGCAGTCCACGGCGTAGTCCACAGCAGAGTAGGCCCACCGGAGGAAGAAAACCTGCCACGGAGAGATGCCACGGAGAGTCAACCAAGAGGCTGGAATAGGGGAAGGGGTGTGGATGGGCAGGGAGCAGCCCCCAGAGGGGCCAGGTCAGTCCCTGGCTGCTGGAGCTTCACCCAGACAGGCAGCCTAGCCGAGGGGCCTCTTTCCTTCCGAGGGGCTTGTGAACACAAACACACACACACACGAAATCAAAGCCCCTCGGCCTTTGGACTGGTGAGAATTCACAAGGGAAAAGAAACCACATTTCTCCCGGTTTTTGGGGTCGTCCCCCCCCCAGAGGGCTTACAGGTGCCAGTTCGTCTGTCAGGTCCATCAGGACAGCCTGGGAGGAGAGGAAGGAGGCATCCATCCTCAGCTGGTCCAGGAAGTCCAGCAGTGTGAAGGTGCCCTCCTCGGTGCCCGTCCAGGGCTTCTCCAGGGCCTTGAACACCACCTGCCCGGAGTTGGTGCGTCTCTCCAGGATCAGTACCTGCAAAAGGAGAGCCCGAGGGGGGTCAGAGTACCCAAGCCATGTCCAGCATCCCCCTCCCCCAACGCCATGCAAGTGGGGCCCACCGGGGTCTTGAATGGTGCTCTGCTTTTACTTCCCCAGAGAATGCAGAGTGACCTTGCCTGCCACACAGCTGGGGGAGGAGTTGTTTGGCGGGGGGGGGGGGGAGAGACTGGAGGAGGGAGAGTGGGGGAAGGGGAAGGAAGCAGGCTCACAGCTGATTTGGCCCGAAACCAGGCGTCCCCCTGGAGCAGAGTGCGGACAAAGTCCGGCTGGTTGTCGCCGTAGATGTGGACAAACCGCAGGGTCTCCTTCGTGTTGGCTACAGCGAAGGCCAGGAAGGCCTCGTAGCCCTCTGCGTACTTCTCCCCTTCGCCCGTGACCAGGACCACGCAGTACCTGCACCGGCACAAGGAAAGGAAAGCGGGTGGCATCCCACGGAAGCATGAAGAGGATTCTGTCTTCGGAACCTGAGGGGTTGGGCAAGGGGGCTGGAGGGAGGGCGGGGGGCTCACTTGTGCTGACGGTGAGATTTCTTCACAGGACACAATTCCTGGAAGAGCTTCTGGCTGGTCAGGCGGGAGGCCAGGAGAAATTTGTTCTGGGACAGGAAGTCATCGATCAGCTGCTTCCTCATGTGGCGAGCCTGGGGCACAGAAGAGGATGGGCCGCCTCTGAACAGGGAGTCCTCCACTTACAACCGTTCACTTAGCGACCATTCAAATTTACAATGTCACTGAAAAAAAGGGGACTCGGGATCCTTTTTCACACTTACGACCATCACGGTCAAAATCCGGACGCTTGGCAACCGACTCACATTTATGACGGTTGCAGTGTCCCAGCACTGATCCCCTTTTGCGACCTTCTGGCCGGCAAAGTCAGTGGGGAAGCCGGAGTCGCTTCACAGCCGTGTGACTAACTTAACAACTGTGGCAAGAGATGTCTGACGATGGGGCAAAACCCACTTAACAACTGCCTTGCTTAGCAACGGAAATGAAAGGTCTGAGAAGGGAAAGACCCAAACTGGGCCCCTTAAAACCTCTGTGTTTTCCCTCACTGACTGCCCCGCCGGGGTTCTCGTGCCCTGACGCCTCTTTCTCCAGCTTCCCCCTCTCCAAAGCACCCCCCTTTCCCCCTTTGGATAGAAGCCGTCACCCCAGAAGCCCCCAAGAGACCCCCGAGGCTGGGCCTCCCGTGGGCCTTACCTGGATGACGTCAGCCGGCTTCTCAATCTGCTCCTTGAAGACCATCATGGTGGGCGTGTAGACGTTGATGTTGTATTGCCGGGAAAGTGACTCGGTGCCCCGGAGCCCCACGTACACGTAGCCGAAGGAGAGGTAGTCTCTGTACGCGAAGGCCGTGAGCTGGAAGGGAAGGGGAGTCAGCGCAGGCCCCCCCTCCTCGGGGCACCCCCCCCAGCCAGCAGAGGAGGGGAGGATCAGCTGCTCAGGGTCACAAGGCGGTAGATGATGGGCACCACCAGCGAAGCCCAGTCGACTTTTCAATTTCCCCACCCCGGACTTCTGAGCACCCCTTTCTGTTGTACCTGCAGCCCCATGGCTTCAATGGGCCAAGAAGAGACACACCTGTTGAACCCGGGGTGGGGATTGCAAAGCCTGGACGCCCGGGCTTCTCCCCCCACAATCTTGAAAGGGGGCTCCCCTCCAAGGTCTTCCCCTCCCCCACCCCAAGGGCTGGTATTTCAAGAGACCGACCTTGTAGAGGAGGGGTGCCAGGGGCATGTGGTCAAAGAGCAGGACGTGAGGTTTGTTCTCCTTCTTCCAGCTGGACAGGAACTGGACGTAGTTCTTGTCCATAATCTGCCGGGGGGGGGGGGAGTGTGGAGAGAGGAGACCGTCATACCTTCCCTGCTGCCAGCCGAAAGGGGGCCACAGAGCTGCATCAGGCACCCCTGGATACTGGGGGGGGGAGGGGAGTGGCCCCGTGCATTTTTCAAAGGTGTTTCTCAGCTACCTTGGATTGGTGAATGAACCCTTAGGTGTCAAACCCTGGAAACAGCTCTCTGAGCAAAGAAGACCTTCGCAGCCCTGGACCCAGCTCTGAAGCTGAGTGCTGCCACGCCCCCCACGCCCCAGTCCCTTACCTGTCTCCCTCCCCCCACACACCCCAATTAAAAAGAGAAACAGCAGAAGGCAAAGAGTAAACGTTCAAGCCAGCGGTTTTCAACTTTTTCTTCACCATGGAGCCACCTATAAATACCATTTTTGACCCCGGACCCAGAAGACTTAAGATTTAAATCGTAACATTTCTCCAAGCCTTCGTGGACCCCCTGTGATGACATTAAGGCCCCACCCTCCCGAGGGGACCACAGGTGGAAAACCACTGGCCTTCTTCTCCAGGCCCCTCCCTGTCCATTGGGCTCCTTCCTGGAAACTGAGGGGGGGGGGGTCCTGTGGGGAGGGTGTGTCCCAAACTGCCCGAGGCCGCTGCTCACCTTCTCCACCAGCGCCCCAGGGAGCAGGCTCTCCACAAACTGCCGGAGGTTCTCCCGGACGACCGCATTGTGGAAGAAGGTGACCTTCCCATTGATCAGGCCCAGGATGGACGGAGTGCTGTGTGCTCCAAGGTGCTGGGCCAGGCGCCGCTCGTAGCCCGCGTGGATGACACCGATCCCCACACCTGGCAGGGGACGGACAGACCCCTCAGCATGGAAGCAAGCCGGCCAACCCATAGGGGGCCAGCAGAGCTCCATGCCTTCCCCGCCCAGAAGGAGCTGAAGCCTCAAGTTCTGGACAGGCTAACCTCAGATGACCTCAGACTGCACCCCCCCCCCAGATCAGCCACCATCCCCCAAAAGCAACGCCTGGCCTCTGCCTCTTGGGGCAAGCAGCTATAACTTTGTTGCTTGTATCCTTATGACTTATATTGATATTGTTTCCTGATTGCTTATTTGTAGCCTATGACTATCATTAAGTGTTGTACCTTAGAATTCTTGATAAACGTATCTTTTCTTTTATGTACACCGAGAGCATGTTCACCAATGACAAATTCCTTATGTGTCCAATCACACTTGGCCAATAAAAAATTCTATTCTATTCTATTCAACTCAATGGGCCTCCAAAAGCTTCAGGGCCGCTGCTGCCCAGCCCCACCCAGACAGACCCTCCACACACATGTGCTCCCTCCCTCTCCCTCCCTCCGCCTTGGGCTTACCCAGCGCCTCCAGCTCCTGCACCACCTCCTTCCAGACGGGCTCGATGTGGATGCAGCTGAAGCACCAGTCGGAGGTGATCTTGATCAGGTAAGGCTTCCGGAAGCTCTCGGGAACGACCTCGTTGACATAGTGGGAGAAGTGCAGCAGGTACTTCTCGTCGATGGGGTCCTGGTGGCGCTCCGAGTTGAAGGGGAAGTGGAAGAAAGACTCGTCGAAGTAGAAGCTCTCGTGGAAGGGGTGCGCGTGGCGGTGCTGCGCCTGCTGCTGCTGGTGCGGGAAGCCCTGGTTCTCGCCCACGTCGCCGTAACGGTCAAAATTCAACCGCTTCTCCTCATTGGACAGGATCTGCACGGGAAGAGCGGGTCTCTCATCCCCTCTTTTTCTTCCAACCGGCCTTCCCCCACTCTCTCCACCCCCCTCTGCAGCTGTCCCTCTCACACACGTCTGCAGTTTCGGACCCACAAACTGTGACCTCTGTACCTCGTAGGATTTGCTGATTTGTATAAACTTGTCTTCCGCTCCTGGGTCTTTATTCTTGTCTGGATGCCTGGAAAGTCGAAATATGATGATCAGCAGGAGCTAGAGAACAGACAGCTTCACGGAGTTATGCATGGGGTGGGAGTGGGGGGAGCTCTACCTTTAATCTGGCCATCTTTAATTGACTGTCATTTATAGTTAGATAAATTTGACTTTGTTTTTAATTTTAAGATCTCTCGTGGCGCAGTGGTTAGAATGCAGTATTGCAGGATGACTCTGCCCACAGCCAGGAGTTTGATCCTGACTGACTAAAGGTTGACTCAGTCTTCCGTCCTTCCGAGGTTGGTAAAATGAGGATCCAGATTGGTGTTTTTTGTTGTTTTTTTGGTGGGGGGTATGATGCAAATAATGCTGACATTGTAAACTTCTTAGAGAGGGCTGTAAAAGCACTATGAAGCAGTACATAAAGCTAAGCCCTATTGCTGTTGCTGATTTACTGCTGGTATATCATTTCAAGAGGAAGACACAGCTAGCAATCTTAAAAATGTGTCAAATACAGCAAATGGACAATAAAAGCAAAAAAAAAAAAAGAGCTACAAGAATCCTCTGGCATTTAATGAGTTCGTAAAGCATCCTGATGTGCTTTTAATGGCTCGCCTATTTTCCCGTGACTGGCAACTGGCCGGAGCAGAAGCACTGAAAACCTCAATTCGTCAGGCGAGTGATTTGGATTCACTTTAATTCTCATCAGAATCAGGTTACTTTGAATTCTATGTACTCACCACTCCCGGGCGAGTTTCTTGTAGGCTTTTTTAATATCCGCCTGGCTCGCAGTCCTGCTGACGCCCAGGATCCGATACGGGTCAAAATCGACAGCCGACAAGATTTGCAAGGCCAGGACAAGGAAGAGGACCAGCACCAGGGAGAGGCTGAGCCGTTTCATCTCCATCTCCTTTCCGGCAGGGAATCTGGCCAGGAGCCTCCCTGGGGAAAAGGAGAGGTCAGGGTCTACGGTGGGCCCTCCCGGGTCAACTACGCACCCTGCCAGAACCCGGGAAGGCAAACCACCACATTTATGTCCCTCTTGTTTATTCGGACACGGTTTACTTCCTGCAACTAAAAAATACTGCTCAAGTTCTTTTTAATAACCCCAAAACAATGCTGATATTTTGCAGCACACCCCAGACAGAGCCATCCAGGGGAGCAGCGCAAGGTGGATAATTGTTGTGTAGGCCGAGATGGATATACCAGCCTTTTGTCACCAAGGCAAGAACTATTGGAATATTTAGGAACAGGTTCCTTGACGAAAAACTCATGTTCCGCCCCAACACTTCCGGGTTCAGCTGGGGAAATCCGCCCTCGCGGCACAGCACCTTGGGGCCATTTTTTTTATGGAGGCTGCCAAACCAGAGAGACAAGGCGCTTTGATCCAGACGTCCAGCGTCCCCTCTGGCTTCCATTGCTCATCAGCATCTGGACGGGCTGCATGCCAGGCAAGATGCTGCAGGAGGCTTCTTGGGGTTCTCACCACCCCCCAGGCAAAGGCTGGGTGGGTCCCCCTGTTGTCGTCGTCCCCCCTTTTCCGCAGAAGGAGGAGAAGCGCCGCTGACCCTTTAGAGACAATCCAGGGCTCTGCTTGGAGGGGCCTCCGTGCCCGTCTTCCTTGCCCAGCTGGGCAGGGGCATCGCGTCCTCTGCAGGCTGGGACTTCTGCCTCCACCCAGGGAGGGTCTTTAGGGGCTGCTTCTGCTGCCAGGCAGCCCCTTTTGGAGGGGAGGTCTCAGGCTGTTTTGTGGCCTCCATCAGTTTTTCTGGGGGGGGGGGGGCAACCAGGGACCCTCAACTCCCTTCCTCCCTCTTGGAGGGGCTAGGATGCCCTGGGGGACCTTGGCGCGCATGCGCAGAGCCTCCCCCCCATCCATCGGCCAATTCCCAGCACGGCCCGATCCTGAGCGGCTCCTTCTCCAGCCCTAACCCTCGGGATCCCCCGAAGGGGAGGGGAGGGGACCCCACCCACCCACCGCCGCCAAGGCTTCCCAGGCCCGGCGCGGCCCTCCCGCCCCCGCTGAGAAGGATGGGTTATCGCGTCCCGCTCCTCCCCACCACGACCAGGCGACGAGGTGATGCTGCCCCCCCCGGGGGAAAGGAGGGGGGCGATGGGCGGCCGCAATACCCACCCTGGGCTCCTCCTGTCTCCCCGGTCCCCACTTCCGGCTCGGCGGCCTCGTCACCATAGAGACGGCGCAGCCGGCGCTGACTTCCGGCGTGGGGTTAGCCCCGCCTTCGCGCAGGGACCCTGCGAGGGAGGGCGGGCAGAAGTGCGCGCATGCGCTCAGGGACCCTGCAAGGGAGGGCGGCCGGCAGGCCATGGAGGAGGCGGATCGGCGGCGGCTGCTTCGCTCCCGGGTGAGGCTGGTGAAGGAGCTGCGGCTGGAGCCGCTTTGGGCGCTTCTGCTGCGCCGGGGCCTCTTCACCGCGGACATGATCGAGGAGATCCAGGTACCGCGCGGCCCATGGCTATGTGCCGGGGGTGTTCCGTGTGGCCATCTAGTCGTGCCCCCAACGCTCCCCCTTCTCTCTCTCTCTGCGCCTGCGTAGTCTGCGGGGACCCGGCGAGACCAGGCGAGGCAGCTGGTGGGCGACCTGGCGACGCGGGGCCGGAGGGCCATGGGGGACTTCGTGATGTGCCTGCGCGAGAGCGGCCAGGAGGCGCTGGCGGAGCTGCTGAGCGACGGACGCCGCCCGGAGGGGCCCCCGGAGCAGGCCCCGAGGCACCCGGAGGCCCATCATCCCCTGCCCGGGAAGGCCTCCTCCCTCCAGCCCAGCCAGCCAGGTAAGTGGGGCAGGTTGCCCCCAACCACCACTTCCTCCCCCACCCCGGTCTGTGGTTGCTTGTGGGCACCATCCCCTCCCCCCACGCAGGTCCTGGGTTTCATTGCCTCTACACAATACACACACACACACCCCACAAACACACCACACACACACACCAAGCGCATTCAGCATTTCTGGCCCAGCTTCTGGCAGAGGAGGAGGTGGGGGAAGGGAAATACCCTTCCAGGTCAAAGTCCTGCTGGGCTGCTTTGCTTCAAGGTGCGGCTTGGTTCCAAGCGGGACTTTGCTGATCATTTCCTTTTCTCTCTCATCTTCTAGGTCCCATAGAAGAGAAACCCAAAAGGGATTCGGAAATGGTGAGTTTGCTTCCTTCCTGCTTGGCTTGTTGAAGGTTTATTTCTCCCTGGCGTTCCCAGGTGCTGAGTTGGACCCCTGCTGCCCAGGTAAAACTCCCCCAGCAGTGGGGACCTGCCTCAGGGACACCAGCAGACAGGATGGAAGCCTGCAACTACAGCACTTCGCTTCTGTTCGAATGAGCATTGAGATTTTTCCTCCCCTGTGAAGGAGATTTTAGTTTTTCTGCCCTCCTTCTCACAGGTTCAAGATTCTCTTTCAAATTTCTGGATTTTTATTTGTTTACTTTTCTTGGTTGTTGAAATCGGGAGAGAACTGCCCTCACTTTCCCATATAAAAACTGACAAGGAATTACTTCTCTCCCCTTGAGAGAACACCATCCGGAGTTGGAAGATGAGCTGCCTAAAATCTCCACTTAAACTTTTATCCAAGATTTTATGTTCCATTCAGAGGCCGCACTGGGCTGAGGGCCGGTTCAAGGTCACTTTGCAATGGTGCCAGGCCGGTATAAGTCTTTGATGTGCCCTGGCAGGTTTACCCCCTGAATTCTGAGCCCTGCGGCTACTGTCTCATCATCAATAATGTCCATTTCAACAAAAACACGGATTTAAAACATCGCCTGGGCTCCGACATCGATCGCCAGAGGCTGGAAAAGAGGTTCCGGGCGCTGCATTTCGAGGTCTTGACCAAGGAAGACCTTACAGCTCAGGTGAGCATCTCAAGCTGGGGCTTGGAGCTGCTCTATAGAGAAAGGAAAATCACTCGTACGAAACAACAGAATTTGTCTGGGTCCAGGTGGTCATCTAGTCCCACAAGGACCCACACTTCAGAGTGTGGCTGTAGCACCCTGGACAGCGTGCAGGGTCATCTCCAAGCTGACCTCCTCCAGCAATCAGCGGCTCTTCAGAGGCAATTTAGTTTTAAATTGTGACTTGTGTTTTCTGTACAGAAAAAACAGAAATAATATAAGAATACAAACTTTAAAGGGTTTGGAAAAACGGATAAAGTTAAAAGCTGTATTTCTAGAATAGCTGTTGTGGTCTGCCAGCCGCCTGCAGAGCTGGGAATGGAGTCGGACAGCGATGAGGCTGAGGTGGGGCCAGGGCCATCGGGGAGTAAGGTGCAGACTCCAGAGCCTCCAGAGACTGATAGTAGCGAGGCAGAAGAACAGGAGGAGCCTGTTCCTAATACACGCATGAGAAGAGCTGCCAGAAGGCAAGAGCAGCTCAAGCAAAAAGGACAACTCGGGAGTAGGGCCAAGAGATGATTGGCCCCACCCATAAGGCTTAAAAGACCAGCAACGGCGTTTGGGCTTTGCCAGAAAACAACGTTAATAGCTTTGTCGTCTTGCATTTATTTTTGCATCGGTGTCTTCTGAACGTTTGCCAAGAAAGGCCTTTGGCTAATTGGACCAAAGGCCTTTGCCTAATTGGACCAAGGTTTGCGATAGGACTGAGGAATTTGTGTTGGGAGGAATTTGCTTTAATTTAGTTGAACTACGCTGAGAATAAAGAGATGCGGTGGCTCGGGCTGGGACGTTGACTTGTCGATCGAAAGGCAGCTCGGCAGTTCGAATCCCTAGTGCTGCCGTGTAATGGGGTGTAATGGTGAGCTCCCATTACTTGTCCCAGCTTCTGCCAACCTAGCAGTTTCGAAAGCACATAAAAATGCAAGTAGAAAAAATAGGGACCACCTTTGGTGGGAAGGTAACAGTGTTCTGTGCGCCTTTGGCGTTGAGTCATGCCGGCCACATGACCACGGAGACGTCTTCAGACAAAGCTGGCTCTTTGGCTTTGAAACCGAGATGAGCAGCGCCCCCTAGAGTCGGCAACGACTAGCACGTATGTGAAAGGGGAACCTTTACCTTTACGCTGAGAATGAAGTAATTCTCAGCCGTTTGAATAAAGTTTGTTTGTTTACACTGAGTTTCCTACTACCTACTTGGGCCTAGGTCACAACAATAGCGATAAGGATATTGTTTATAAATAAACATAAAAAGATAGCATATAAATAAGTGATAATAATGGATCGGGAGCATCTGGCCTGCCGGTGGTGGTCTGATCGAGACCCTCCCCCTTTCAGGATCTGCTGTACAAATTCCTGTCTCAAAGGGGAAAATATTTCCCCCTCTCCAAGATCTGGATTCAGCTTTGGAAACAGCCACAGGGCAACCGTTCCTTCTTTCCGTTGCTTGTCAAAGAGGCCGAAAGGAAATTGGTCTTGCTGGGTGGGCAGGCTGCTCTTGTTGCTGGGCATCCTCAGTGCCTCTCTCTCTCTCCCCCCCCTCCTCCCACCCTCAGGAAATAGCCCAGGAGTTGCAGAGCCTGGCCAGTCGCGATCACAGCGGCCTGGACTGCTGCCTGGTGGTCATCCTCTCCCATGGCTGCGAGGTAGGCAGGCGCCTAGAGCGCGTTTCGTGCAAGGTGGCACCGTGCTTTCCCCATAACATCAACTCAAGATCCCACCCAGGGACCAGTGATTAATCTGTCTGGGGCAGGTGCGAGGGGGGCTGGTCTGAAGAGGCCGGGGCTTTGATTCTTGTGGGGCCAGCTGCTGCTTTTCTGAAGAGTTAAGCCTTGCTGTCCTCCGAATAAAAGTAATTTAAGTGCTGCTGCCTACAAACCAGTTTGGCTGCTTGTAAGACACACACACTTTTTTTTGCACCAGTTGTTAAGGGAACTTCGCTGTAAAAACAATGCTGTGGTCATGAACCCAACCCAATGGCAAAACAGTCGTAAATGCAGCCGTGGGGTCCAAACGCATGAATTGATGATGGGGGAGGGGGCCAACCACTGCAACTGGTCCTTAACCCCTTTTCAGGCGAGGTTGTAACTCTCCCCCGTCTAAGCAACTTGCCCCTTGAGAGCTTCCCTTCCCTGGGGGTCACTCCCGAGGGTCTCCTGGCCTCTTCCAGAGCTACCACATCCAGATTCCAGGCGCCATCTTTGGGACGGACGGACAGCGCATTGCGGTGCAGAAGGTGGTCAGCTATTTCAACGGCTCCCACTGTCCAAGTCTGAGGGGGAAGCCAAAATTGTTCTTCATCCAGGCCTGTGGAGGAGGTGAGGAGGGGTGGGGGAAAGGTTTCTCCTGCAGAAACATGGTGACCATTGAGTTCCAGACAAAGAGGCCTTGAGGGCCCAAACCATCACCTGGGAAAGCAAACCTCTTTGTGCCTTCCCAGAGGAAAAAGACCAAGGCTTTGAAATGGAGGCCGACGCACCGCCAGGCCGGCGTGAAGGAAAGTCCGTGGAGTCAGACGCCATCCCGATGCCGGGGCCCGGAGGAGACACTGATGAGCTCGATGCCACGGCTAGTCTGCCCACGGACAGCGACATCTTGGTTTGCTATCCCACCTTTCCAGGTAAGGGGCAACCCTCACCAGGGGAGTCCCCCTCCCGTGCCACTGATGGGCGCCACTTCACTTTTCATGACCACCTTTCAATTGTGACATGTGGCACTTGTGTCCCAAAGGCCACGTCTCCTGGCGGGACACCCAAAGTGGCTCCTGGTTCATTGAGGCTCTGGATCAGGTCTTGGCCGAATACGCCCACCTGGAGGACCTGCCCAGCATCCTCATGAAGGTACCTTCTTTTTCTTTTTTAAAAAGTTTTTTATTTTATAGACAAACATACATTTAAAAGGTCAACAATTCCTTCCACGTGACGTTTCGGTGTTTTCTTCCTGGCTCCATCATTTTGTTGTTTCTTCTTCACTTCAATTTGAACTATTACCATTTTTCCACAAATACACTGTTACCATTTCCTTACATAATTATCCATTGCTTATCTGTACCTTTCTTCTAACCAATGGTAAAATTTATCCCATATCTTAAAATATTCTGAATCCTCTCTTTCTTTAATCACCAAAGTTAATCTGTTTATTTCTGTACAATCTAAAATTTTTCTAATGATTTTCTCCTTCCAGGGGTATTTTTTCTGCTTTCCAATTTTGCGCAAAAACTATTCTTGCTGCTGTAATTACATGTATAATCAAATAAATATTTCCTTTTTTATCAATTTTCTCTGGTAGGATCCCGAATAAAAACAACTCCTGTTTTAAATCAATATGTTGTTGGGTTATTTCTTCTAACCAACCTTTTATTTTCTCCCAATGGTTTTTGGCATGAAGGTACCTTCGCACCCCCACCCCCCCGCACCCTTTGCCAGCCCTCTGGGCTTCGGGCAGTGGGATCCAGGAAACCCAGCTTTGGCTTTTAGTCTTTTCCCCCGTCCCTTCCTCATCCTCAAGCCAAGCTTTCTGGGGGGGGGGGGCGTGTTCCATCCCAGCAAGATGGGGGCCCATGTGGCCTCTGTAAGAACTCGTTTCTCATGCACACACCTTCTTGCCTCCACAGGTGGGGAACATCGTCGCTACCAAAGTTGCAGGGCCTTACAAGCAAATGCCAGGTCACTTCAACTTTCTCCGGAAAAATTTTTTCTTCAAGGCATGACAAAATTTTGGCTGGTTCTTCTTCGCCGTTCCTGGGACATATTTCTGGAGATTTATTTGTGTGTGAGAGAGAGATGTTTATGGCCCGTTTTGCCACCTGGTGCCTTTCCAATGCTGTGTTCCATGGGAAAAGCCCCCAGCAGCAGGCAGAGACTCCAGACTCCAAATGACCCAGAGCCCCTCGCCTATTGGCCAGCCTCTGGAGTTGCGTGGAAACCTCGTCTTGGTTTTTTGGCTTATTGAGTTCTAACAGAACAAATCAATGTGAATCAAGTTTCTACTGTTTACATTTCTCTTCTTCCTCTTTTCGAGAAATCAAGATAATTTACAATGAGAAGGTGCTCTTGGAAATTATTTCTGAGCCACAAGCGTTAATCTTAAAAAACAAAAACAAACCCTTGAAAGGATAAACAGGGTGTCTTAAATTGTTACTTAATTATTTGAAGGTTAAGTGCAATGTCTCATAATCTTTTTACATCATTAAATATTTAAATTCCTGAGCTCCATGCCCGGTTCTTACTTCATCGGTTCTTGGCAGCTTTCATTCATTCAGGAGAGGCACCTGAAATAGTTCGAGCCCCTCATTCCTCTTGGTGGTCTCCATGAAAGAAATGGGGGGGGGGGTATCCAGGAGAGCAACCTAGCGCCTTGCTGGACACCTCCTTTTCCTGGGAAAGGGCTTTTCACTACCCACTGAATATGGAAAAAATTCCCCCATTTATTTCTTGCAGAGGGTATCTAACAGAAAACAGGGCACTCCTTCCTCAACCCGTTTGGCTCATTTCCAAACAGCTGAGAACAACTTAGCAAAGGAGCTCCCCCCCCCTTCCAATCCCACATGATCAGGAGCTCTTGCCCACATCTGAGGCAAGATGGGAATGCAGGAGCCCCCAAGCCCAGAAGGAGCAGGAACGTCCAGGATGCCCTTTGGCAGCAATACCCAACCCAGCCAGTGAGGCTGGGGGAGCACCTACTGATAAAGTAAGGCATATCCTATTTTCTTTGTGACAATAGTATCTCATTTAGCCACCAAGGGCAGCAGTCTGGTTATATGTGCCCAAACTTCTACTCCAGTGACGGCTAACCTTTTTGCCATCGCGTGCCAGAAGGGGGGGGGCAGGGTGTGTGCACACATGCCCACATCCATAATTCTATGCACCCTGTACGCCCTGCACCTACTGGAGGGGTGCCTCTTTCCTCCTCCCTCCCTGTATGCTACGTCTTTTATACGGCGGCAGATTCCTTTTATCTTTTAGAGGTGCAGTTGTACAGCTTCAGTTGTGGTTGTTAACAGGCGAGGTAAAGTCACACACAGACACACCCGGAGATGAATGAATGGCGTGGGGGTGGGGGATGGATTGAAGAAATCCCCGGGTTTTTTTTGTGGGGGTGGGGAGGAAATGCTACAAACACACAGCCCTTCGGGATGATAAAAGGTTTATTGAGTATTTTTCAGTATCGGTTGGCCACACGGCACAGCTGGCTCCTCAGTTCTGAGTCATTGTCTACAGGAGGGGAAAAGAGAAAGAAAAAGGGATTCGTGGACACGTGGGAAAGGACACAACCACTCAGCAGGTTCTTAAAAATACGTGTTTTTCCTGGACAAATCCTGACTGCAGCTGCCAGCATCTCCGCCCCGCGTGACGCGTTTCTAACATCAACCAGGCACAATTCCCGCCCCTTGTGGAAGCAGAGCTAAATGGCCTCCCCTTGGGTGAGCAACGATCTCCTTGGCAGGAGAAGGCGGGGGGGGGAGAGCTGATGCCTGGCTCTGGGGTCTGCATTCTGCACATGCTCCAGCTGCAGAAGGGTCAGAGCCAAGCCTGTTATTGAGGCTTCCTGACCTCATGGCGATAGAATCAAACAAATGTTGCTGGATTTCCCTGAGTATCACAAAGGATGTCAGTCCATCACTTCAGATAGGGGGCCTCTGAGTCTGTGGGGAAAAGATCCGGGGGTGGGGGTGGTGACAGGACAGGGTCCCTGCCACCGCACACTCACCTTGGTGATCCAGAGGATGTAGCCGGAGACGCGGGTGAAGACGGTGGGCTTCTTGGCCGTGTTGCAGCCGAGGGCGGACCCAAAGCTAACGATGCCGTGGACTTGCCAGGAGTCGCCGTTGTGGCAGTTCAGGGGCCCTCCAGAGTCACCCTGAGGACAGAGGAGGGCAGGCCAGTTGCGGGTACAGGAGACCGGCAATAGTCCCGAGGCTGGGTGGGTGGGTAGGTGGCAATGTCCCCATCCTTTTAACCACCGGTTGTAAGAAACTGGATGGCGCTGGGTTGGATCCCAGCTTCCTGCCAATCCGGTCATGAAGCTCTGTGGGTTCCTTCAGGATTAGAACCCAGACCCTTGTGGCTGATCACGAGTTCAGCTAACCACGGTTTGGCCTTTGTGCGAGCCCCATCTGTCTCTGGGTTTAAGGGCCCCCAAGGTCATGTAGGAGAAGCAAACCTACATTGCACCCTGAAATGACGCCGTCTCCCCCCGCGCAGACCATGCTGGGCTTGACCATGGAGCCCCACCAGTCCTTCTGGGTGCAGGTGGCGTGGTCCACCACGGGCAGGAAGCCCTGCTGAAGAGTGTCTGCGATGGGTCCGTTGGCTGCAAGCAAGGGAGAGGGGGGCATTAGGACCCCAAGAGGCCCACCTTTGGGGCTATTCCTCCCCTCTTTGGGGGGGGGGCGGGAAGGCAGCCGGTGACTTACTCCAGAGACGGCCCCACCCAGTGACGTAGCAGGGGAAGCCCTGGGGTAGCAGAGACTCCGGGGTGGGCAGGCAGGAGGGCTGGATGGTGTCGCTGAACTCAACCGGCTCTGCCAGCTTCAACAGGGCGATGTCGTTGCTGCAAAGGGAACAGAAGCCTTGGGGCGGGGGCAGATGGGCACCCCGGAAAGGAGAGAGTGAAGCAAACCCTCTTATCAGGGGTGCCCTCTTCTCACCCAGCCCTCCAAGGAGAGACTCACATGATGAAGAGTGAGTTCCACTTCTCGTGGACGATGGCCTTCTCCACTGCCACGGCCACCTCGCCGGCCTCGGCCATTTTCAGGTTCTGCTTGCCCAGCAGCACTCGGTAGGTCCGCTTAGAGCTGGGGGGAGGGGGGAGCAGAGGAAGGGAAGGGGATGGGATGGGAGGGGGCAAGAGTCCCTTGAGAAAGCTGGTGGGGGGGGCAGTCCCTCTCCCCCCAGGGGGCGGAGTTTGTTCAGTGCCCTTCAAAAGACACCGCAGGGGTATTTTGGGAGACAAGAGGCTGTGACTCCGCTTGCTAAATCTAAGGAGGAAAAAAGTGTTTTTCTCCCAAATTCTGCCTCCCTCTCAGGGCTCCATGGAGGGACACAGGGGGTACCTGATGCAGTGAGCCGCCGTCAGCACCCAGTTAGGGTCGATGAGGGTCCCACCGCAAGTGTGAGCCCAAACTCCTTTCTTGTCATACTGGAGGGAGACCTGAAAGCAAAATTGGTTTTTGAAAAGGTACCTTCAAAATCCTGAAAATGTCACTTCCCTCCAACCTGGATTTTGCCCTGCACCTCAAACTGCTGATAAAGCCGAGCCTTGAGCCTCACGAAGAGCTCCTCTCCCCCTTCCAGTGGCAAGGAATCCCACAGGCGTGAAGTCAGCCATGGTTCTGCCCTTCCAGACTGTGGCAAGAACTCCCAAGCATTCCTTACCTGCCAGGGCCAGCTGTGGGGCCGGACATCTTCGCCCCCAACCACACGCGAAATATTGGGCACGTAGGTGGGGTGGCCACAGCCGTAGGCTGAGAAAAGCAAAGAGGAGGAGAGCGAAGGAAAGAAAGGAGGCCTCTCAGCGATTGACGTCAATAACACAAGAGCCCTCTCAAGTGCTTTCTTCTTCTAAAGTCTTCCACCCCACAAACAGGTGAGATCAAAGCACTTCCAAGGGGGAGAAATCACAGTGCAGGGAGGATTGACCAGATTCTCTTGGCATTAAATAGCCAGAGAAACTGACTAGTCCCTGCACTGAGCAGCTCCAGGCAGGGCTAACCCTAACCCTGTTTTCAGAGGGGAGGCAGGGCAGGGCTCCCTCCCCACAACCACCTACCGTGAGCCACGAGCAGGAGGGCGCAGAGCAGCTTGAACATGATGGCAGCCGCTGAAGTGGGCTTTGTGGGAAGTCCCTCCCATATTTATAGCCAGCTGCAGCCGAGCATCCTTGGAGCCCCGACCAGGTGTGATCACCTGGCGTCTTTGACCTTGCCAGGTTATCTATCGCTGGGTCGATAAAGGAGGAAGGCTGCCCCTTGGCAGAGAGCGCAGTCCTCGTCCGCTCACCGAGACAGGGTCCAGGAGACCTTTAGGGTGCCTGGGAGGGGCAGAGCGGCTCTTCCTGCATCCCCCAAAATGGTCTTGGGCTCCCGTCCCACACTCCCATCAGGCATCTGGCTTGACTATAGGTGGCGCTACCCAGGAAAAGCCATACCAGCCTTTGGCTGCAGCCCCTGTGCTAGGGAGCCAGACCGGTGGCAATGCCAGCTCCTCGGGCGGGCCCAAGGGCAGCTCCTGGCCTCACTGGGTATGGCTGGAGGCCCTGTGGGCATGGTGGGGGGCCCTGCCCCAGGCATGGGAGAAGCAGCAGCTGCCTCATCCGGCCTGGCACGTCCTTCGTCACCTGTCTGCTTCCCATGGAGAAATAGGAGGCGTTTGGAAAAGAGGGCCAGGGAGGCCCCACATGGCTTGTGGGAGAAACCACAATCAAACCTTGATGGGACCTGGGCAGAAGAACCCCGCACTCCCAAGCCCAGAACCACGGAAGTCAATCTGTTTGTAGTCTGATTCACACAACCTCAGCAAGACGTTGAAGCACAAACAACGTCCTCAATTTGGCTTCGGCTCCTGGCGTGTGTGGACACAGCCAGCCTGGGTCCCCAGGAATGGCCTCCATCCTGGAGAGGCTAAGCGATGCCACCTGGGGGTGAGCTGCTGCCTCCACTTGGGGTGGTGTCTGAATCCAACTGCCCGGCCCGTTTGGCCAGCTCCGTCCCACCTCCCCTCCTCTGCAGCAGACTGGAGAGGCTGCTCGAGTCAGGAAGCCCAGCCACAGACAGAAATGGCACAGAGGCCTCAACCGCACTTCCTGGTGGAATTCCTCCCCCCAGCCACCACCACTGCCCCCCCCTCGCCACAAGAGACAGAATCCAGATACCACGATAAGCTTATGAAATATAGTTTTGTTTTAATTATATTTGGGTAAAAAAAATAAAACCATACCACGAAATGGAGCAGCTTCTGAACCCGAAATGGCCACCACCTCCCAACCTGCAGACTGTTGTGGCGGCCGAGGAGTTTCAGGGCAGGCGGAGCGCAAACCCTCCTGCGGCCCCAGGAAGAAGCCAGCCAGCCTTCAGGGGCCCAAAGGGCTCGCTTAGCCCCAAAAGCACAAATTCAGCACAGAAGCAAGCAAGCACGGAGAGAGGGGGTCGGGGTGTGTGTGGAAGGACCCCCCCCAACAACAGCTAGATGGGGCTCCGCAAAACACTGAGCCAGGTCTGCCTGGATTGTGGCTTGTTGAACAAACTAGCATCAGAATGGTTCACGCCTCACAACGCCTTCTTAACCATGCTCTCTGGTTCACACACTGCTATTAAGCCATGTTTCAGTGGGTTGTGGGTTGTTGGTTGTTGTTTTTTTGCCATCCATGGCAGAGCTCACACAGCTGGCTAAGGGGTCCCACCTAGGAAAGAGACCCCCTTGTGAGAAAGTAACCCCACTGGAGGCCCCTTCTACGCTCCAGTCAGCCTAACCCTTCAGCCATCTGGGGCAGTGGGAAAGGAGCTGGGTCCCCAACTGCCACACCGTGAATGTCTTCTTCCGCTGGGGGTTGGATTAAATGACCTCTAGGTGCCACTCCCACTTGGGCGATTTTGACACAGTTTCAGCCCTCCCTGACCGGTGGAGCTCACTGCTGGAGGGTTCACTGCTTCAAATGGACCCGGGGCCCCACCTGCCCCAAATCTCTCGGGAGGGCCCGATTCTGGCAACTCTCCTCTTCTGTTCCTGCCACCAGAACACTTCTACACAACACAATTCCAGAACTTGGGGCTTATTGTCTGGACATAAACACACACACACACACAGATACACACACACACACAGATACACACATACACACATACACACACACAAACAAACTATAAATTGACCCTGTCCCGCAGACGTGCCAGACTCCAGCTCCCATTATCCCCTGCCTGCCAGAGGACCCCCTAAAGGTTCTGCTGAGTCTAAACTCCAAAGCCAGGGTGGAAAAAGAGTGACGGTGGCCCTGAGGGAAAGTGGTATAAAGAACTCCCTCATAGGTGCCCCCAACTGCCAGGGCCCCCCAGTGGGGCCACCCCAGTGGGGCCACCCCAGTGCCCCCACCTGCCAGGCCTACCTCCTGCCCACTGGGGGCCCTGGGAGCTGGAGCCCCCAGTCCGAGCACATCTATACAGCTGAGGCAACGCACACAAAGACAGCATTTCTGCACAAGCAGCTGGGAGGGTGGGGGGAGTGGGGAAACCCCACACCCCGCCTCTTAACAGCAAGCCAGATCCATGCACCACAACCCCAGGGGGAGAACGGAACAATTCACACGTCAAGTCCGCAAACCTGGGACCGGGAGACACCGAGAACCACGAGACCGACGGACGGGAGACGAAAACGCCGTGAAGAAAACACCGAACAGCTGGCTCGGGGAAAGGGGGTGCAAATTAGGCCCAAATGGGTCTGAGGGCTCCAAGGTCTGCCTTCTTCCCCCGGTGGTTTGCCCACCAACCACGCTAGGTCGCCTCTGGCTCCTGCGCCTCTAGCTGGGGGGTCTTGCAGCGAGGGGGGCGGATGGGCGTGGCAGGGGGGCTGGGCTGTGTCCGGCGGGGGGTGGGGTGGGGTGCTGGCTACTGCCTGAAGGTGGACTGCAGCTCCTTGAAGGCCTCCTTCCGCTGCTTCAGCTCCTCCGCCTGGCGCCGCTTCTCCTCCTGCTCTGCCTTGATCTCCTCTTCGAAGCGGCTGCCCACATTCATCGCCTGCACCTGCAGGGAGGGGGTGGCCAAGAAGGGGGAGGGTCTGGGTTTATTTATGTTTAGCCCTCCTTTATTGTTTTTATAAATAATTCAAGGGGGTGATCTTCTCCCTTCCTTCCTCCTCCTGTTTTCCCCACAACGACGTCCCTATGAGGTGGGCCGAGAAAGTGGGGCCCAAAGCTGCCCAACCGGTTTCCAGGCTCGACTGTGCATATGAACCTGCCCCCACAACCTGCCTTTAAGCCCCCTTGCCAGGCGCTGCCCCCCCCCCCGAGGCTGCCGTCTTCCCTGCTTACTTTGGCCTCGAAAAAGCTCTTGGCCCCCTTGACACCCTGGGTGGAGACATCGATCTCCGAGAGGCAGGCCAGGGCATGCAGGCCACTGTCTTCCTCCAGCTCCCCGGCGGCCGCTTTCCGGAAGATGAGAAGGAACTGTGGTGGTGGTGGGGGAAAGGGTTGGAAACAGACTGGAGCTTCTGCCAGATTCTGCCCCAGCCCTTGTTTAAGGAGGGAGGGGGGAGGACTCTCACCTCCCGAAAACTGAGTTTGCTGTCCACATCTTCGTCCACTTCCTTGATCATGTTCTTCAAGCCCAGGTGCGTCTGGGGAGCCCCCAGTTTCTCCATCATCAGTTTCAGCTCCATCAGGTCGATGAAGCCGTCTTTGCCCGCGTCGTACCTGGGGATGAAATTCCAGAGCGGAGAGCCCGTTAGCCTGAACAGATTCCTTGGCCAGCTGATCTCTCTAGCAGAGCCAGTTCCCTCTGGCAGGGGCTCTGGACGGATCCGCTGCTGAGGATGGCATGGTTAGGCCCAAGGGCCCTGAGACTGCCAGTTGGCTCCCCCCCCCCCACACACACACACCTGCCCTAGAGAATGGCCTGCTTCCGTCAAGAGCCTGGACTCTCCAGCACGGGAGGCCTAAAACCACTGGAACTCCAGCCTGGGGGCTCCCAACTTCTCCGGGGCTTTTTGGGGAACGTGGCCTTTGTGTGGGTTTCTTCCCCCACCCCACTTATTTCTGGATAAACAACGTGGGCTTTGTTTACCTGTCGCTTGGTGGCATTTTTGAGCTGCCCTTATGGGCTCAAAGGAGGGCAGGGAAAGGATTGGTGCTGGTTGTGCGGCTTTTCCTCTCCAAGAGCTGCCCGGCTGCCACCCAGCTGGCTCAGGAGGCCACAGCTGGCAGGAGCGAGGCTAGCAGAAGTCATATTCCTGCATGCCCCTCGCCCACCCCGCCTTCTCCTGGCAGGGAAATTCCCAAAACAGAATTTCCTTCCAGAAGGACAACGTAAACAAGCATTTCTCCTGCTGGACTGCTGGCCGAGGGGTCTGGACTGAGCAGAGGTGGGGGCCACCAGTTTGCTTCCTGCCTCAAAGGAGCAGCGCGGCAGAAGATGCCCAAGGGGGCAGCTGAAAGGACCGGCTGGAAGCCGCTGCACGCTAGAGAGAAGGCGACCTGAGAGGCTTGGTGGTTTCCTTGCAGATGTTAGATGACCCAAACTAGGTAAAGTTATCAGTGGCACTAATAGTGTTATGAAACGCATGCAAGGAAACTGCCAAGCTCAAACAGCACCAAGGACAAGAAAGAAAGAGAAAGAAAGGAAGGAAGGAGGGGCGGGGGAAAGGAGGCTTAAAGCTAGCCTTGAGGGAACCGCACTGGGACCATTATTAGAACTATAAGGGTGTCATTCTAATAATCTGCAGATTATTGTAACAGTTTGGGAATGTTGGCTGGGCTTCCCTTCTCCTCCCCCATCACCTGTGTGTACTGGGGCCCGTCCAGGTGTGATCTGCCACCCTCACCCTTTCCATTTAGTGCAGAACTGGCTGGGCATCTAACTGGTGAGATCCAGGGTCCCAGGAACAGGGTCATGAGGTGGGCCAGGAAGATGCCTATCAAGAACTGGGGAGGGGCTTCAGGTTCCCAGGTGATCTGGGAGGGAGGGGAAGGGGTGCTTCAGCAACCAGGAAGCCAGGAAAGGGTGGGGGTGGGGGTGCTAACCAGCCACAGTTCTGCTCTTGGGTGTCCTTCCAGGAGATGCGGTGGGACTTAGTCATTTCCGGAGCAAAGCCAGGGCTGCGATGTGCAAGGAGTTGGCTAACCAGCTTCTGTGCAAACTTCCTGCCCGCGGGGTTGCCAACCGGCTCCTTCCACCCCATGCCCCAGGGTGGCAGAGCAGTTTGGCTGAGCGGTGAAGGACATCTCAGTCATACCCCCTACCCCTCCCTCAGGGAGCCACTTCCAGGCTGCTAAGCAGGAACCTTGCAGTCTTGCAGCAGCCTGGTTTGCAAGATTAACCAATGGAACTCCCTGCCACAAGGGACCACCATCTTACATATGCCTCTCCCAAACCCAGCAGATAGAAGAAACCAGGCAGGAGAGGAACTGCCCAGGCTGCCCACTTTTCTCTGTGACCTCCTCACCCCTGAAGCCACAGAGGGAAGACGCATGGGGGGGGGGGCGGACAGATATACCCATGAATAATAACCGGCACTGATCAAGCCTGACCTCCGCAGCATCTGTTCAAGTCCTGGGATGGGAGGCCACCAAGCGATTGGGGGCAGAGCCTGCGGGTGATTTCGTCCGGGGCTGCATTTTTAAATATTTCTACAGCATCTCAATCTCCAGCAAGTGACTGGGTTTCTCCCCACATTTTCTCTGCCAGACGAGTCAGAAACCGCAGCATGCTCTTTGGATGCCTGGACCCATTTTTTCGCCATTCAGGGAGCTGATGCAACGCTTCATAACTGTGTGACACTGCACAACCAGACCTTATCGAGAACGCAACACACATCTGCTTTGCCCGAAACGGAGAGAGCCAGGCCAGCCAATTTTAAAGCCCCCACCTCCTCACTGCCCCAGCCCAGCAACTATAGATTCCGGCAGCCCCACCATTCAGTTTCTGCCCCTTCTGCACCCAGCCCCAAAAGACCCTCCAGAGCAGAAAGAACCATCCCCAAAGTTCCAGTATTCAGGAAGCCTATCCCTGAACAGTGAGGTTCCACTAACCTCAGAGTCATTAACCTACATTTCTTGGCATAAAAGAGCCCATAAAACAACAGCAGCAGCAGCAACCACCAGAAGCCAAGCCCTGGCAGCCTTGAATGAAAATCAGGCTGCTGCATTTCCACCTGGCACAACCTGCCCTCCTTGATCTGCCTTGCCAGCCCCACAGAGGGCGGGGAGCTGCGGAGCACCTGGAAGGGGGACACACACCAAAATCCCTCCTACCAAAAGCAGATCGCAGGCGGAGTGCCAGACCTCTGCCCCCCCCCCCCACATTCGCCAACGATGCCCTGCCGAAACCTGCGGTTCTCTCTTTGGGGCCGCGCAAGGGGGGCTTGGCTCTGGCAGACCCCAGCCCAGGCTCCAGACGGGGTAGCCTTGGCCTTTTCCGCTACTTTGGACTCCCAAGTCCCATCGCCTCCACGCAGAGCGGAGGGGGCGGCCTGCAACCCCGTCGCCTGGGTCTTCTGCACGTGCCCAGAGGGCGCTTTCCCGCAGGATGCGAGCGAGGAGGCCTCCATCGCATCTGCCCGCCGCCCCCTCCGCTCTGCGTCGCTCCGGTTTTAAAGAAAAGCCACCAACTCTTCCTCACTCCCCCCCGCCCCCCACCGAGCAGGGGATCCCCCCCACAGCCCTCTTTTCGGCAGGGCGCAAGAGAAGCGTGGGGGGGGGGGAGACGCCGAGCAGTGGGGGCTTCCTCTGCAGCCCCCCCTCCGAAAAGAAGCCCTCCCCCAACTCACTGGCGGAAGAGGCGCTCCATGTCCTTGATCTGCCGGCGGGAGAACTCGCGGAACTCGCCGTAGGGGCTGAAGACGCGGTGGGCGCCGCCCGGCGAGAGCTGCCCGGCCGGGGCTCGGGGGCCCGGCGACCCCTCCGCCTCGCCCTCCTCCTCCTCCTCCGGGGCCCCCTCCACGCGCAGGCGGCGGCTCAGCTTGCCTGCCAGCTCCTCCGTGGCCATCGCGGCGGCAGCAGCGCTGGCAGCCGCGCGCCTTCCCTCCGCCGGCCAGTCGAGCCCGGCTCCGCCCCGACGGCCACGGGGAAGCGGGGGGGGGGGGAGAGAGACGGGCGGCCGGGCAGCGGCCCCCGAGGCGCAGAACCACAGTCCCATCATCCCGCGCCCCGGCCGTGGGCTGATGGGAGTCGTAGTTCGCGCCGGCCCCCTCCCCAGCCTCGCGCGGACCGCTCTGCTTCCAAGCGAGAGGACCCGGGAGCGGAGTACTCCCTCGCCCATCATCCTGGCCCCGGAGAGGAGACGAGCGCAGGTGCCCCGCAATTTAGTCAGGAAATACACGCATCACCGTAGCCCAAAGCTCAGCAGACGCAACAGGGACGCAAATCCCCCTTCCCGACACCCCACTCCAGGGAACCCCGGGGGCCTGCTCTCCCCACAAAAGCTGCCGTTGTCCCTCCGCCCCGCCCCCCGGAAAACCCACAACACTGCCAAAGGAATTGTGCATATGGCCCCCGGGGGTCTCTGACCCGGCGCTGATGCCCAGGGAGCCCAGCTGTGAGGGCTCTCGGGGACCAGGAGGGAGGGAAGGAAGCGCCAAAGGGGGTGAAAACACCCCGTGAAGGCTGCAGATTTAACTGCAGAGACCCACCCGGCTGCAGGGCCAATCGCTGCCTTTCCTTCCGAAAAGGGTTGAAGGAGAACATCGGTGGAGATCGAGAACCAACCCTTGCAGGAGAGAGAGGGGGGCGCAGAGTGACCCACCGATAAGCACCTGCCTGCTTTCCTGCCAGCCTGAGTGTGTCCCATCACCTAACAAGACACACACACACACACACACACACACACACACACACACACACACACACACACACACGACAACTGCACTGCCGTGCACGGTAGGCAGCACCTTTAACCAGAGCACAAAGAAAGATGGGGGGGGGGGCATTTTGAAAGGAAACACTTGGGCAGAAATGCAAAAGTGGCAGGGAGTCCCTTCCTCCCCCCCCCCCCCCGCCTTCTTCTGGGGACCCCTTGCAAGTGTTTCTGCCTCTCCCAGAGCATCGCCTGCCTGGACCTCTCCCCAGAGGGGTGGATGTGGATGGCTTGGATGGGGCTGGGGGATGCTGCCCTTGCCCCTGGGTAGCTCCCAGGCATTTGGGGACGGGATCCTTTCTCAATGCCTTCCTGCCTTTCCAGCTCTGCTTACCTCCCAAGGGAAGGCCTGGGGGTGGGTGGGTGTCACAGAGGAGCCCCTGCCCCTCTGCTGCCTTTATGATAAAGGGAGGAAGAGCGAAGGCTCCTGCTTGGCCGCAAATGGCTTTGACACGGTTCTCCTGGGGGAAAAATTGGGGCTCCTGGGTGTTGGGGAGGGAAGGCGGGGGGGGGGGGTTTGGCTGTGGCCTAGGTGGAGAGCTCTAAGCCATCCCAGGCCTGACCTTGCAGGGGCATCTTAGGGAGAAAATAAGGCAATTATCCCATTTGGCTTTGAAGGGGGGGGGGCTTCCCACACAGACATCCGCGCGCCTGATTAGATCTGCACCCACACAGATCCCAAGACAGATGGAGGTGACAAGCAGGGCAGCGGCTGCAAAGCTTTCGTAGAACAGGCGCCATCCAGGGGAGGAGACAAGATCAGAATCCCGGCTGCCCCCCTCCCACCCACCCCCTTTTCCCTGCTTTGGGCTGGTGGTAGCTATTGGGTAGACAGCCCCATGGGGCATTTTAGAAAACGGAATCCTGGCTGCCCCTCACATCCTCTAGTCTGGATTAAGAGGGGGAGAGCCCCCCAAACAGCCACCTTCCTTTGGGCAGGGAGAAAGGGCCGAGCGGAGCCGGCCCGAGATGCTCCTGGGGAAGGTCAGCTTCCTGCCAGATTAGAACGGGTGCACAGCTATTTCGGGAGTGGGGGGTGAGAGCAGAGCCTCCAACACGGATGGCCGGCTGCCGCTGCTGCAGAGCACTCGGGGCTCAGAGGCTGCCCTGTCCTCGAACGACCCCCGTGGATGCTGAAGAACAACTGTGCAGGGATGCCACGGAAGGGCCACGGAAAGAGGCTGGTGGGGGAAGTCGGCACCTTCAGCGTTTCCTTCCCCCAAAGACTCCACCTGGAGGGATCTGGGTCAGCCTGAAGCACAAACCTTTTCATCCCAGGGAGGGGTTTGATGGCTCTCATGGGGAAAAGGGGCCCAGAAGGTTTTTATTGATACATTGGCAGAACCAATATGAATCCTATCTGAGGAGGAGGAGGAGGGTCAATCCCCAGAAGGCAGGACAAGAAGCAACGGATGGAAACTCATCCAGGAGAGAAGCAACTTTAGGAGGGATTTCCTGACCGGGAGAACAATTGGCCAGTGGAAGGGCTTTGCCTCCAGAAGTTGTGGGGGCTCCATCACTGGAGGTCTTCAAGAAGATTGGATAGATGTTTGTCCATATTGGTCTAGGGCCATGAGGGCGAAGCTATAGCACACGTATCAGAGGTGGCACGCATTAACCAGCTACTCTTCTGGTTTCCGGTGCATGCATGGTGGCAGCCAGCTGATCTTTGCGCGTGTCTGGAGCTTCAGAAACCCAAAGACCAGCTGGCCGGTGCACAGGTCCATGTTTCTGGGGCTCTGGTACTGCAAAGACCAGCTGCCCGGCATGCAAAATTTCTGGGGTTTTGGCACACACACGCGCGTTCCAATTTGGACACTTGGTGCCAAAAAGGTTCACCGTCACTGGTCTAGGGTTTCCTGCTTGAGCAGGGGGTTGGACTAAAGACCTCCAAGGTCTCTTCCAACTCTGTTATTCTGCTATTCACAGCTATTGGGGGCTTGCTTTTTTAAAACTTATTTTAACATTTTTTAACTTCAACTTTTTAAACTTTTTAAACAATTTCTTTGCAATCTCACATGTTTTTTTTGAGGGGCTAAACGGGAGGGAAAAAACCTTATAAATACTTGAAATCATCCTTATTAGCAGCAAGAGTCAGATAAATGCATTGTGTAATTTTGCCAGGAGAAGCCTGGAGGATGGACCTTTTCTAAGAGTGCCACCCCTGCTTTGGGGGGAAAAAAACATGCCAGATTAAAGTTAACTTTTCTTATTCTTTTGGTATCTTTGAGTCTGCAAACCCAGGTTGTTTGGCAAGTTCCTAATTCCACCGATTATGTGAACCCAGAACAAGTTAATTCAACCCCTAGCTAAACAAACGTAATGGCTCATGGAATAAATAAAGTTTGGTCCAATAACCCCAATCCTGACAGCAGACTTGGTCTAAACAGCCTGGGAACGATGGGGGGGGCTCAGTCAGGCTGCCCAAATGAGAGAGCTGTCTTCACCTGCTCTGAAACTGGAAATGTCTCCCTCTGGAAAACCCAATATCCCCATGTAAAATTCCATTTTGTAGGAAAGCTTTACCTGTTTCAAATAAAATGCTTTGCAAAGGGCATCACCCAGCAAATTTATGGAAACACTGTGTTCGTATGTTCAAGCAAACAGTAAGATAGTTGTTTATTATACTCAGCTACCAAAAGTGCAGGATAAAAAGAGGCTTTTTGACATTTTCTCAAAAATCTAAAACTCAAATCTAAAACTTGTAAAAAACACCCCCTCCCTAAGAAACTTTAAGAAAATCCAAAGCTTGTTTACAATAAAGCCACATTGATTCTTCTTCTTGGGTCATTTCCTATTTTAGTATTAACAGTTTTACTATTTAGCGTAAATGTCTCCTAAGCACATTTGATTCCTATCAGTGAAACTAAAAATAAGTGGGGGGAAAACCCCATTTCTCTTACCTTTGGAAGCCGGCTGCCACATTCGGGACGGCCCAAGAAGGGCCATTTTAGCCACCAATCCTGAGACCCTTGTTTGCAGCTGCGGGAAAATGTCCTTGAAGGGAAAAGCTAAGACAACAACACCTGGCTGAGATTTTTTTAAGGTGAATGCTGTAGAAATGGGGAAAAAGAAGAGGGAGGGGGCTGAAAGCAGGAAAGAGGAAGTATATTTCACAACAGGGCCCATTTCCTTTTGGTTGTTTTTTTTTCTTCACTTAAATAAAGATAACTTTGCGGGTGCTCACATTTTGCCCCCAAACGAAAATCTGGGTTCTTTAACAGAAGAGGCTGCTGGTCTCTCTTTCCCGTGGAGTCTCACCCGAGAGAGGCCGCATCCTTGTGGGGCGCATGAGATGGCCTGGGTCCCAAACACCCATTTGCAAGCGCCAAGAGCCACGATGCATCTTGGGTGAATTCTGTCCCCTGAAAAAAGGTGCTGCTTTCCTGCGGCATTCTTTCGTGGAAGAGGCAGAGCGGCGCTGCCAGTCGTGGCCCACTTTCCAGGAACGAGGTAGCGCTCTGGGCAAAGGTGCCAGGAAGGTCCGTCTCCTGAGAAGGTTTTGCAGAGGTTCCTCCTCTGCCTCCTGATGGTTGGCCAGATGGAGACACGGGAGAACTGGCCGGCTGACCGGCCTTTTTCCCCGAAGCGGGTTTGCCTTGGGCAGGAGAGGGCCGCGGCAGGGCCTGGGTTAGAATGCTTTGGGCCTTGGCCAGCAAGGCGGACGCCTCCTTCCCAACCTCACGCATTTCCAGAGGGACCCACAGAGTCAGAATGACGGACAGGCCCTCCGGGGGATGCTGGGACAGGTTGCAGCAGGCACAGCCTCCTTTCCACTTGCTTGGCCTGGGTTGCCCACCGATCTGCACTACTACCCTCTCCTTGGCAGCGGGCACAGTCCCCCGGATCGGCCTCGAGTCCGCCGGAGATGTTCTCGCTGCGCTGGCTGGGGCCTGGTTTCCTTGGGAATCCACATCTGAACCAAGCTCGGCCATCCTGGCGCTCCCAGGGGTCAGCTTTCATCCCCTTTTAGAAACACAGGCAGCCCCTGGCCCCTCCCAAGTGTCCACGTGAGGGTTTAGCAAACCTTGGTTCATCCTGAAAAGCCAAACTTAGCAGGCCTGGAAGTCAAAAGAATCTTCTAGGAGGAGGCAAGCAACGTCTGTTCTTTCAACCAGAAAAACCTCACGGAAGTCTCTGTGAAATGCCATTGCCTGCCTCCAACTCGGCTATCGCGTTACCCCCAAAGTCCCCATAAATGGCCCCCGAGCCCCACTTGCTCGTTGCGAATTAGGGTCCCATAGCCCCACCCGCAGGGGTACTGAGCCCCTACTCGGCTGAAGCCCACCCCTCTTTCCCCAAAGATGCCAGCCTGACACGGGTAGCAGGGCGACAGAGCCTTTTATCCATCCTTGGCACTTTTGGTGCTTTTCTCACAATCGAGGCGTGGCGTATCCAGAGGGGCCGCTGGCTGCCTGGACGAGGCTCCCGCATAGTTACAAAATACATCCTTTTTGCACCGTTTCTCCTATTTACAGCGGCAGGACTGTTCCTACCCCACAGCGCTCCGGAAAGGGGGCCGCCTAGGCCCAGCCGCTGCAAGGCACTCGGGGTCTGCAGGCCTCCCTCGGCCCTTCGGCTGCCTTCGGACTTTCGGAGGGCGGCTTCCTTGGGGTTGGCGTCTACAAAAAGGCAGGGAGGGGAGGCGGGTGAGGACACGCAGGACGGCACAGGCATTTTGACCAACGACAGGGTGGCGTTGGCAACCGTTTGTTCCCCCGTCCTGCCTGAGGTTTGGAGGAGGTCTCGCTGACCCCTGGCCTTGAAGGCCCAGGGGTGCCCTCCCTCCGCTCTCTGCCCCCTCCCCGAGCCTGAGCTGGAGGTCCTTATTTGGGGTTGGGGTTGGGGGGAGGATGGCATCAGAAGTGCCCCCAATGGTCCAAACCGAACTGCCTGCCTTCCCACCTCCCTGCGCTGTGGCTTGTGGTCTGCCCAGGCCCAGGGTGCTGTGTGTCCCCCAGAGAAGTGAAGCCCTGGGCCAAGCACCTCTGGAGGCAGCATGCCAGCCGCAGGTTTTCAGAAGCTGCTTTTGGCACCAACCGTGTCAACTCCTTGGACGGGGATGGGGGCTCCTTTGCCTCCAATTTTGGGTGGGGAGTTTGGGGAGAGCCACCTGCTGGCATCTTGTACCCCTGCCCACCCAGCCTCCCCACCTGGCATCTCAGATCTCGAGATTCATCCCGCAACGGCTGCCACCTTTTGGGTTTGATGCCCACGACCCAGTCCTTCCCAGGGGGAGACTGGCCCGACACTGGCACACAGCCCCAGTCGGAAGCCACAGGCCTGGTTTGTTGTCGCCTCCGCCAGTCCTGGGCGGCCCCTCCTACCTTGGGCTTCTTGAGGGCCTTGTTCAGTCTCTTCTCTTTGCTCAGCTGCAGCCGTGTCCTCTCCAGCGCCTCCTTCAGCAGTGCCTTCTCCTCCGCGTCCCGGTACACCTGGTCGGCCAGCTTGGCCACCTCCGACTGGTAGGCCTGCAGGCTGTGCCTGTTGCTCCTGTGTGGGTCCGGGGGAGGGGGGCGCTCTGAGCTCCTCCCCAGAGAATTGGCCTTATTTAGGGGAGACGCCTTCTCCCAAGCTCTGTGCCCCTGCTAGCCGAGCGCCCCGCCTTCTTCCCTCCCAGTACCTGAAGGGCCCGGAGTCCCCCTCGTACTCCTTCAGCAGGGACTCCTTCCTCTCCAGGCGGCTCTTCAGCTTGCTGATCCTGTCCAGCAGCAGCTCCAGGTTCTTCTGGCGCAGCAGGCTCACCTTCTCCCGCTCGGCCTGGGACAGGTGCTTTAGAGTCCGCAAGCCCATCAGTTGCTCCACGTCCATCAGGCTGGAGAGGCCCCGGACAAGGCTGAGGTACTGGGGTAAGGGGAGGGAAAGAAGGGAAGGGAGGGGGACGCGATGAGTCCTCTGATGCACGGAGCCGAGGCCTTCCCAGGGGGAGACTGGCACGACACCGGCAGCTCCCCTCCTTCCCTACCAGGTTCTCGCTGAGGTCCAGCGCATCCGCCATCTCCATCCTGGCGTTCCTCTCAGTGGCCATGTTGGGGTCGATGCAGGAGGGCCCAGCTGGAGGCTCCGAGGAAAGAAAGACAGCGAGAGCTCCTGAAGCATGGCCTGCGGGCACTCGCACCTGGAGCCCACTTGGCACGTCTGCCCTGCCTGTCTCTTAAAGGAGCCAAGCCCCAGGACGCCCTTCGGATTACCTGGTGGGCATCCATTGCCGCCGTCAGCACCACCGCGGGGTCCTTCTCTGTCGGCCCTTTCCGCACCACCAGAAGCGGCTCCGAGTTTTTCGCGTCTGCAGAAGGGAAGACGTGGCCATGCTGAAGGCAAGGCAAGCTTTGGGGGAAGGGGAGAGCCAGGTCGAGCCCTTCTTCCTCACAGTCCCACTGCTGTGTCTGAATGGGACGGCACTTCAGGATGTCAGGGCTGGCATTTGCCGAGCTCTTAAATTCTTAGCTCTTGAAAAAGACCGATCTGTTCAGACCAGAAGAACACAAGGAAGCACGAAACGGGAGGCTGGAGACCAAGCAGCCACAAAGAGCAAGGAGTTTCCACTGGCGGGAAGGGTCCTGCGCCCTTGTTTTGTTCTTGGCGCACTTGGTGTGAGGACGGGCCCCCCAAAAGCAGACTCCATACTGCAGTAGTTAATGTGAGCAAGGAGGAAAGTTAGCGTAGACTAAGGGTCTCCAAATGTGGCCCCTTTAAAGACTAAGCTGGTTGAAGAATTCTGGGAGTTGAAGTCTTCAAGTGGCCAAGAGCCCCCGCCGAAAGGCGGCTCCTGCCTGCCTGTATTCTAGCGCGCCGTCTTGGGCACCCACCTAAAAGAAAGCCTCGGCTGTATCTCAAAACCGGGGAGCAATGTCAGCTCCCCTCGTGCACCAGTCAAGCCCCCCCCTCCCCCAACTCACCCTTCTCCAGTTTCCGGAGCTTCTTGCGCAGCTCGGCCAAGGTCTCCTTCTGCCGATGGATGACCTCCTCGTGGCGGGAGCCTTTGCACCTGGCTCCCAGGTCAGCCAAGCACAAGAGAGGGGGCTCCTAGAAGCACAGAGACACCCCACTGACCCTCAGCATGCCCCGCTCAAGCCAGAAGGCACAAGGGGGGAGGGGACACTTCCTTGGCCAAGCTGGCTGCAGGATTTGGACCAAGAGGCTCCTGCAGCTCCGTCAGCCCACAAGAAGCTCCCTGGCCACAGGGTCACTTTTATGTTTTCTGGGGCTGAAAAAACACCTCTGTGATAAGCCCCCACCACCACCAACCCCCTTGTGAAGGGAGGTGCCTGGATCCCCCAGAGTATGAGGGGGGGGAAGGTGTCAGGCAGAAGGAGCAGCCACATGTTGCTGTTACTTCCCACCAGCTGCCTTGACAGCCCCTCGTCAGCAATTAGAGCAACAATTAGCAATGACAAAACTTGAGGCTCACACAAAGGTGTGATGAAAACACTGGCTGCTTGCGGAGAGATCATACCGGCAAAACACACACACACACACACACACACACGAGAATTCCGGTCAGCCCCTCCCCACTTGCCTTCGCAGCAGGGGAGGGCTGGCCCTGCAGGGCCCCCATGGTCTGCACACCCTTGTGCTGTACAAGCCTGCCCATCTCCGCGGCCTTCGCCTTCGCCAGCAGCTCTTTCACCTTCTCTCTGGCCTTCCTGCAGCAGAGGCAGGGATGATGGAAGCGGAGGAGACCCTCCTGGGGGGGAGGGACCCCTCCACCTGCAAATCCCGGTTTTGATCAGCTGACCGCGGGGATGCTGCAGCGGTTGTAAGGGTGAAAGTCCCTTTTTTCAGTGCCTTCAATTGGTCACTAAACGAACAGCTGGTAAATCGAGGACTACCTGCATAGGAGAGAACCCGCCTGCAGCCCCAAAGCATCAGGGGAGATGGGGTGGCTACGATCTTGGGGAGGCCCCCTTACCTTAACTCCTCGGTGGTGGCTTGGAGGTGGGTTTCCCTCTGGGACAGCATCCTGGAGGCCTCCGACAGCTTCTCCCGCAGGAGGCCGAGTTCTCGGGCCTGGCTCTGCACGAGGTTCCGCTTCTCCTCCAGCTCCGCTTTCTGCTTCTCACTCAGCTCCCCTGCAGAGAGGAAATGTGGGGGGTGGGAGCTCCTGGAGCCTCGCCCCACACCTTCTGAGCTCTGAGGCAGCGTTAGGTGGCTGGTTAGGGTGGCCCCCGGGGGTCTCATCAGCACCCGCCTTCGACCCGGCTTTTCTCCCTGGGCTGCTCTGAATTCTGATTTCCAGCTCTCCTCCTCTCCCCCTGCCCCCACCCCCTGCACGCAAAGAGGGAGCTGGTGGGGACAGCAAAACCCTTTTGCTTAAAGAGAGGAATTTATCTACTTCTGTTTCTACTTGGAAAGTGACTCTGGACTTTCTGCTCGAAGCTGAGTAAGATGAGAAAGTTTGATTTTAGGTTTTGACGTTGAGCATGGCTTTGTTATTAGAGAAATGGCATGAAAAGCCGAGAGACACGAAGGAGAAGGTTGAAGTGTTATCGTTCTTTTTGTGCTCTGCTGCACTCGAAAAAGTCAGAGGCCACTACGTTTCTTTTTTTCTTTTTCTTTGCACCCTTCCCTCAGCTTTCTAACTTTCTGTTTCTTTCTTTCTGTGTTTTTGTCTCATCATAAACTTTAATAAAAACTCAAGCGCAAAAAGGCAGCGGCTGGGAGGGAGACGTTAAGAATCTGTGTCCAAAGCAACACGCGTGTCACAAACCAATCACGTCGGACATTGTGGCTCTGGCCTGGCAAAGCTCCTTCTTGAGCTCCGCGATGACCGCCTGGTTGGCCTGGATCTCCTGCTTGGCGGCCGCCAGCTCCTCCCTGAAGACCCCGGGAACAAAGGCGGGGGGGAGGGGGAGAAGGGTAGGATCCATTTTAGTGGTGTGGTTGGGGAGGCCCAGGCTTCCCCCATTAAGTGAAGCCTCCCCCCCATCTTCTTCCTCCTGAGGTCTGTCAGCAACCGCAGAAACGGCTCCTGGGAGGTCCTTTCCCCACTTCAGCTGCCCAAAGTGAGAGAGGGCGTGGAGGGGAAACACCCCTGGGGGTCTGGATGCCCCCCCCCCCCCGCGTGGAAATCCTTTCCCCAGTTTCTTACCCTTCCGGGTTTCCTATGCGACTAGCAAAAAAGGAACGGAACGAATGCCCGACTTACTTCAGGAAAGCGTGAAACTCGTCCATGACGCACAGCCCCGGGGAGGCAGGTAAGGGGGGCTTGGAAGCCTCCTTCTTGGTTTCTGGAGGGAGGGAAAAAGATGTTGTGGAAGGATGCAGGAAACAGTTAGGACTACGGCACATTTCTGAGAAAAATCAGTTCGATTTTCCCATCAGGACAAGGGTCTTCCTTTAAACCACAGTTGTTAACTCCGCAGAAGAAGACCTGAGTTAGCCAAAGAGAAGCCCCTTCCCAAACATTCATGAGTCCACAGAGTGTCTTTTAAGAATGGTTGGTTCCCTGGACGGTTCTTTGGTTGAAAGAGGTAAACCCTGGCCCGCTGTGGCTGGAAAGAGGAGGGCTTAGCCCCACCTGTTAAGCATCTGGACCGGCAAGAGGATCTTTTAGGATGACCATCCCTGGAGGACTGATGCAAAAATAAAAATGAACTGAGCAAGTGCCACTTTGTGGGAAAAGAGAGATTGGGCTGTTGTCACTATAAAAAAAAAGGAAGGGTTTCTATTTGCAGTGATTCCCCCTTAGAAACTCTGAGGGAAAACTCTGCACCTCCCCACTCAGGTTCAAGACCAGCTTCATCTGGAGCGAAGCAGCATTTATGCCATCTGTAAAAGGCAGGTTGGGATTTTAAAGTCCACTTCCTGCTCCCTTTACGTCAAGGGTTGGTTTGGCTCCCCACATTTCCCTTGGGGCCGCTGAGTAGCGCCCACAACGGGAGGCAGGGGTTTCGGTGCGAAACAATCCAGGAGGGGGAGACCCGGTGAGTCTCCGCTCCGCACTGACTGACCTCTTGGCCGGAGCCCACGTTCCTCCTCTGGCTGCTGGGCAGCGCTGGGCAGCCTCTTCTCCAGCCCCACGATGGTCCTGGCGTGCTGTTTGACCTGCTCCTGGTACTCCGAGATCTCCCGCTGGTGCTTCTGCCTCAGCGACTCGGCCTCCGCCTCCAGGCCCTGCAGCCGCCTCTCCCAGACTGACAGCTTCTCTTCCGCCATCGCCTGGCAAAGGGAAGAGGCAGGGGGGCACCGCTGGACGGAGCTTGCCCTCCCTCCAAAGCTGCCCCGAAAGAGGCCAGGTTCCCCTCAATTACCTTTCCCCTCTCGGCATCTTCCAGAGACCCCAGAGCCTCCTTCATTCTGGCGTTTAACATCCTCTCCAGGTCCCTTCTCCCTTCCATCGCCTACAAGTCGGAGGGGAGAGGGAGGCTGAGTGGAGATGCTGCCCTCTCACCTGGCCGGCCAGCCAAGATTTGACATCCTGCCTGCTCCCCCCCCCCACCATCCCCCCAACTGTCTGCAACAAGAGGAAGGCAATGCAGGCTGACCTTGACTTACAACAGTTCGTTGGAAGCTGCACTTATACAACAGTGACTGTTCAAAGTTACAACGGCACCAAAAAAGGTACCATTTTCCTCAGTTAAGACCGTTACGTAACGGTGTTATTAATTTAAAAGCTTCAGTGATCCACTTCACAAATGTGGCAAGAAAGACGGGACAAAGCTCACTTCACAAATTTCTCGCTTAGCCGCATAAATTTTGGGCTCAACTGTGGTCATAAGTCGAGGACTACCTGTATTCTTCCCTACACCTGAAGTGCTGCCTTAGATCACACAGCATGGGTTGCTTTTGGCCCTGGATGACAACACACAAAACTGGCTGTGACACACTCAGGCCTGCAGAAGGCCACCCCGGCTACCCATCCTGCTTGCGCTTCCTCGTTTCTTCCAGCTGCTCTGGAGCACAAACCAGATTCAGAGGCTGCCCCCCTCCCACCCAAGGAGTCTCCTCCTCCTCCTCCTCCTCCTCCTCCGTCTCTGTGCCGTCCTCCTGCCAGCGATGGGAAGACACAAAAAGGGCTGCCCTGGCACCCACCTCGGAGAGTTCCTTCACTTCAGCTTCCAACAGGCGGCCCCTTTTCCTCTCCTCTTCCAGGGCTTCTTTTAGCTCGGCTTCTTCCCGGGCGGCCCTCCTTGCCAGGATCTGCAGGGAAAGGGACCCTCTCCTGTGTGTGTGCCTCAAAGGAGGGCTGGAGGATGGCAGAAGCCCCCTCCCCACACCTCTGTCCTGACAGGAACCAGGCCCTCAAAGGTGGCCCCCTCCGGCTCACCTCCTTCTGCCGCTTCTCTTCCTCCTGGATTTCCCTCTCTCTGGCCTGGGACTCTCCCTCCAGCTGCTCCCTCAGTTCCTTCAGCTTCTCCTGCAGGGTGGTGTGCTGGGACTCCTCTGCCCTCCGCAGCTGATTCTGCAGGGGAAAAGCTGCACCCTCAGAGGGGCTGAAGGATCAGCCAGACAGCTGCCCTACTCCAAAGGAGTGGGGGGGAGGCTGTTACCTGCAAGGCCTGGACCTGCCCCGTGACACTGTGGTGCTGGTCCAGCAGCTGCTTCATGTAGGTGGCCATTCCTGGCAGAAGGGAGAGCGGAGCTGAGGCCTGGCACCCACCAAGGGCCACAAGTATGGGGGGGGGGATCCTGAGACTGGACACTTTAGGCCTGTGTGAAGTTCGGTTCCTACAAGTCCTGAGCAAGCAGGGCCCATGCTGCCCACCGATTCTGGTTCTCCCCTTGGATGCCCAGCTCCGACCCAGCCTGCCTGCCTGCTGCTTGGGTTTCTGGGAGGAAGGGGCTTCACGCTTGGCCCTGCCTGCCTCCCACAAAGGGACTCCTCCTGGCCAGCTCCGGGAGACCCTGGCCCTCCAGATCCCCCCTTGCCTTCTGTGGCCCGGGTGGCCTTTTAGTGGGGCAGCTTAGCTGGGAGGGGGAGACGGACCTGTGTCACCAGCTGGGGCATCAACGCCCATGTTCCGGAGGAGAGACTCCAGTGCTTCCACCCAGCCCAGTACACTGTAGAAGATGCGGGCCAGAGAGGCTTGGATTCCTGATGCCATGGGGGCCAGTGGGGGAAGGCTCTGTAGCTGGCTGATGGCCTCCTTCAGGCTCTTGGCAGAGAAAGAGGTCTTCAGGAACTCCTGGGGCAGAGAAAGAGGGAGTGGGGAGAGAGACCCTCTGAATGGGCATGGTGGGAAGCAGCCTCTTCCCTCTTGGGGTCATAAGGAATTCTGGGGAGGAGACATCCCCCCCCCCAGGCCAAGGGACGGTTTCCACACTGTAGCCAGTGAGGACCAGCACTGCCCCAGGGTAAGAGGGCAGAAAAGAGAGCCGCACCCCATTTGGCCCATGGGCAGCTGGGCAAAATAAAGTTCCCCCATAGCTCATTAGGGCAGGTACTCTGGTGAGGAGGGGAGGGGGAGACCTGGAATCCATCGAGTGACTTCTTTAGCAGGGCCAGGTTGGATGAGAGCTTCTCCATTTCCAGGCCCCTGATCTGCACTTCTTTCTGCAGCCCTGCCTCCTTCTGATCAGAGCCCTCCTTGCTCTCCTGCATCTGATGGATTTCCTCAACAATCTGGAGGGGGTGGGGGGGAGGAGAATGGGGGAGAGGAAGTTGGTTACCGAAAGAGCGAGAGGCGCGTCCGATCTTCCTTATGGGCAGGATTAGGTTTTGTTAAACAGGGATGTGTCCCCCACCACCACCATCCTGCCCTCCAATAAAAGATGAGGCTGTTACCTGCTCATCAGTTAGAGGTTTCTCGGGAAGTTCGGAAAAGAGGGCCCTCAGCACCTGGTTCCGGAAATGCTGCGCCTAGGAGCAGCAGAGTTAAATGGCAGGAGGAAGATGCCCCCCCCACACACACGCAGCCCTGCTGGCAGGATCAGCCCACCTGGAGACGCCCCCTCCCCTGCACCCCAGGTCAGCTCAGAGTTGAAAGGGCGAGGGGACCCCTGTGGGTAGGGAGGGGCAGGAGGAGCACCTGGCGTACCTGAGTGGCTGCCTGCTCCATCTCCAAGCGCAGGAGACGCTCTCGGCGGCCCAGCTCCTGCACCTGCTGGGCTCGCCTCTCTGTCTCTTCCTTCAGCTCCCCTTCGGCCTGAGAGGGGGGGTGGGGAAGGCAGGAAGAGTGAGGCCGAGCAGGGCGGGACCCCCGACCGCAGAGGGCAGGGGCTTGGTTCCAGTCAGCGGCTCCTCCCTTCCTGGGCCCAGCAGCGCCTTCCAGGGCCACAGCCGCCCTGCCCGCTGACCTTGGTGGCTTCAGCCAGCCTCCGGGTCAGGGCCTCCTGCTCTGCGTAGTGTTTCTTCGCCTCCTCCTTAGACTGGCCGGCCTGCAGCTCCAGATCCGCAATCCGCTGCAAAGGCATGGGGAGAGGGGTGGGTGGGTGTCAGGGGCCGGGGACCCCGCTGGCCCTGGCGACCGAGGGGCCTGGTTAGTGAGTAAGGAGGGTAGGGGGAATCTTCCTAGACGAGGCAAAATTAGGAGGTTACAGCAGCCCAAAATCAACGGTTTCCACCTTTGTGCCGATAAAAAAAAATAATGGAGGTTAGTTGTGGTTGAGACCCGATTTCTGCTCCCGTGATAAGGGCCAAAGAGCAAGAAGACGACAACTCAGCGTGCGAGGAGGGGGGAACATCTCCCCTCAGGGCAGGTGGCCTGTTAAGCAGGAGCCCTTCTAAGCTGAGGAAGAAGCCGGAAGTCTCAGTAAGCCCAGCTGCCCTCAGCTGGAGAAAAGGAATCAGAAAACAGCATTGAATACGTGGAACGCTGGGGAGAACTGCAGCCAGGCGCAGGCAAAAAAATTGAGGGCTGACTCACACTCTGATGGGCACTTAGGTCTCTGTCCCTGAGTTCCCGCTTGGTCTCCGCTTTAATTCTAGAGCACTGGAAAGAACAGCAAGGGAGGGAGACGCGGTCAGCCAGCAAGGAAAAGGCCTGGTGCAGGATGGACGGACACACACACACACCCCCCAAAAGAAATTCCAGGGAGAAGGCTGGGGTTTCTCCCACCCCGCCCTAATCTCTAAAAGCTGGCACTTTCAGTTGCCTCTGGACATCTCTGGACCAAGACAGGAGGGGTGGAAAGGAGGCCAGTAACTGACCAAGTCAGAAGCATTAGGCCAGACTTGCCAGGGACCCCCCACCCCACCCTCCGCCTTGAAGACCTGCAGGGTTATGGTGGTCTTATTGCAATGGCCCCTTTCCAAAGTCTACTAAATGGCCAGCCATTGCTCCTTCTGGCTTCCTTTCTTTAAACCCCCCCTCCCCACCCCAGTCTTTTTCATTCCCAAACCCTTCCAGAATTGGTTTGGTGCTTCAGGGGGATCTAGCGATTCCGTTGGCCATCCGTGGGATCATAACCCCACCCTAGCTTTTAAAAGGAGAAGGTCTCCTCTTTGATCTATAAAGGACTTGTTCTAAGACTCCAGCCAAGAGGCTCCTTTTATCTGCCCAGGTGCTCAAGTGGCTGAGGTGTGGCTTTAATTTTTCCAGGGAGGCACCCTTAAACAGCCCTATGAATCAAGCTAGCAGGTTCCCAATCGATTTTCTAGCTCTGGGTACACACACACACACACACACGTGCAATTTGGCACGTCCCACGACAAACATTAGCAAAGGCAACTGATAATTGCTGGCACACCCATTTTTTAAAAATGTCACCACAGGATTATTTCAAGCATACGAGCATTTCTCTGGCCGTCTCCTGAGGGCTCAGGGGGTTTCAGCCTGCAGTCGCAGCCATCAGCAACGGCTTTCAAGAGAGCCAGAAAAACATCTATCCTCAAAAGACACCTAGGCAGATATAGGCAACTGCAGTTTTTAGGAATAGTTTTTGACCATTAAATAAATGTAACGGAACTCTGATTAGAACAAAATTGAAAAAGGCATAAATCAATTCATAACGTTACGGATGCATAGTTTTCCTATAAATAAAGTTTATCTCCAAATTTACAGCTTATTATTAAATCCTGTTTACTGGCTAACCTGAGGCTGAAGTTAAAATTAATTGTTTCCCTAGTAAAGGTTAAGTTATGTCCGCATCCTTACGAAATTGGTATTCTACAAACCGCTTGGCATGTTTTATAATGCCTCTGTCTCTGACCTGTGTTTTTATTCTCGAGACTGTGACAGCAAAATAACCCCTTCCAGAACTTCTGGAAACAGCTGGAAAAGGAAAAGGAGTTTGCGGATGGTACTTAGAATTTATTTCTTGGGAAAGGAAAAACAGGAGGCAACCCAGATGAAGAAAGAGGAGACGGAGGGAAGAGGAAGAAGTAGGAGGCAGAAAGGGAAGGCCTCAGCAGGGCAAGAGGAAAAAAAAAAACCTGCCCCAAAAGCTGATCGGACCTGCCTGCAGCAGCTGATTGACCAGAGAGGCCTGACCAGCAGCACTGGCCCCAAGGGAGGGAGAGCTTGCAGAAAAGGGGAGCTGTTCCCGAAGGGGACACAGCCATCAGCTATCACGTTCCCATTCTCAGCACAGCGGGAGAAACCCGCAGGATCTACAGAAGCACTGGAGGAAGAGCGCTGACCTGGGCGGAAATATAGGCCAGCTGGCTGTCCTTCTCCCGACTCTCCTGCCTCAGCTTCTCCATCTCCGTTTTCAGTTGCTGGAAGCGCTGCTCCTTCTGGACCACGTCCTTTTGCAAACTGGTCACCAGTCCTGCAGGGAGCAGCAAAGGGGACCCACAGCCATCAGCTCAGCTGCCTCCTGCTGCGGGGAGTTGAGGCTGGGTGGGGAAGGGGAGAGGAGAGGAGGTTAACTCTGGAGAGGAGGAAGCGGAGGGGTGAGTGTGTGAGGGAAATGGGTTGTCAAACACAGCAGGAAGGAGAAAGGCGGCCTCTGTTAGGGATCTGTTTCTTTAACCGGTTCGCATTCTGACGGAAAACTTCTGCGGAGGAAGCCTGTGTGACACCAGGATGCTCCTGTTACATGGAGGGCCCCCTCTTTTTTTCTTCATTTCAGCCACCTCTGAGGCTGCCAGCATAGCTTTCCTTGCTGGCAAGGTTTTGGAGAAGTGGTTTGCCATTGCCTCCTTCCTGGGGCTGAGAGGGAATGTGTCAGGCCTGGAAACCATACTAGACTTTAGGGTTCCAGATGCTGCCACATTTTTCCCCTGAGGGGAAGAAGGGGGGTTGAGGGGTATGGTAACATTCTTCAAGCGGTCAAGATCGGATGGTGTTCACATCTGCAGGAAGAGTGGCGAGAAGATATTCGAATGAACTGGGAGAACGTGGGACCATGTGACCAGCAAAGGGGTTGGGGGGTGGGACTCTTGGGGTTTGTATAACTGGGAAAAGAATCCGGAAGTTCAGTTTTGGAATTTCACTCATCGTGTGCCAGTTTCCTCATGCTAGTAAAGACACCCAATTAAATTCCACCAAGTAGATGGAACCTTGATTGGTGGCGTTCCAGCGACCCAAATCACACAACTGGTTCGCTTAGAAATTGGAGCCCATCATGAACTTATAAGATTCATAGTAATTCCAAAGATGTCAGAATCCATCATCCTGGGTTTAGCTTGGTTGGACAAATGGGAACCCACAATCAAATGGGAGGATGGATTCAAGAAAATTATATGGACTTTCAGACCCTTAGACCCAATTCCCCCTGCTGAAAAAAACCTCTTCTGCATAAAAAAAACTCAGAAGCCATTGTCTTTCAGAGTTCTTTACTAGCATGAGGAAACTGGCACACGATGAGTGAAATTCCAAAACTGAACTTCCGGATTCTTTTCCCAGTTATACAAACCCCAAGAGTCCCACCCCCCTGACCACTTTGCTGGTCACATGGTCCCACGTTCTCCCAGTTCATTCGAATATCTTTTCGCCACTCTTCCTGCAGATGTGAACACCATCCGACCTTGACCGCTTGAAGAATGTTACCATACCCCTCAACCCCCCTTCTTCCCCTCAGGGGAAAAATGTGGCAGCGTCTGGAACCCTAAAGTCTAGTATGGTTTCCAGGCCTGACAGGATGACTGGCCCAAGGTCACCCAGTTGGCTTTGTGGCTAGGGCTGGACTAGAACTCCCCGTCTCCCGAAGCCTGGCCTGATCCCGTCACCAATGCATCACTCTTGCTTCTCCCTCCCCCTGCTGTAACCCAGCACTGTTCTGGGATGATGAGCCTTCTTCATGGGGAAGGGGCTCAAATTTTAGGCCACGTCACTGACCACCAACATCCACACTGTGGGACCCACAACATACCCACAGCAGAAGGAGCGGGCCCCCTCTGTGAAGGGTCGTAATATCTAAGAGGGTCTCTTGGAGTCTTTCCAATTAATCTTTTCTTCATTATGGTCCCCGTTGTGGTCCGCCAGCAGCCTGCGGAACTGGCAGCGGAGTCGGACAGCTATGAAGCTGAGTGTTCTGTTTCCCTTCCCCCAATACTCCCAGCAAAGAGTCAGTCAGAGGCCTCCTTTTCTGATTTATTTACATATATATAAATGTCCTGGCCACGTCTACCCACGGGCCTGCCAAGTTTCTGGAGATAACAAGGAAATTACAGATAAGGCCAGAATTACTCACGAATATATTCTTCCCTCCATTGATACAGTTTGCCCGCGCAAATTCATTGCTTTGTCCAAGACAAAAAACCAGGAAGTCCCGCCTCCTATTTATAGTCTCTGCAGATGTCACTGCATGACAATTATGACTTGGCTTTATCCCAACGCTGCTTCTGCTGCGCGCGCCGGTCACGCCTGCGCAGTCTTGCATCACTCCAAAACTGTTCTTGGGGCGTTGCCAAATCAGAAGAAGGCTCCAGGGAATCAGGCCTTGCCGGCCCCTCCTCCTCCCTTTGAGTGGGTGCCAGGGAGGGAAAGGGCTCAAGAGAAGCAGGGCTTGCCAGGTCTTCTCCCTCACTTTCTGAATCATCCGAGTCCAGGAGTCCGGGTCCAGGAACTTGGGTCACAACACTGAGGAAGAACATGGGCCAGTCCTGGAGGCTGGGGAAGGCCCGGATGAGGGCTCTGCATCGGAGGCAGAGATGGGGCCAGGGCCATTGGGGAGTGATGTGCGGACTCCGGAGCCTCCAAAGGCTGACAGTAGTGAGGCAGAGGAACAAGAGGAGCCTGTTCCTAATGCACGCATGAGAAGAGCTGCGAGAAGGCAAGAGCAGCTAAAGCAAACAGGATGACTCTGGAGTAGGGCCAAAAGATGATTGGCCTCTCCCATAAGGCTTAAAAGACCAGTAACGGTGTTTGGGCTTTGCCGGAAAACAACGTTGATAGCTTTGTCTTGTTGCATATTTTATATCAGTGTCTTCTGAACGTTTGCCAAGAAAGGCCTTTGGCAGTTTGCCTAATTGGACCAAGGTTGGTGATAGAACTGAGGAATTTGTGCTGGGAGGAATTAAAGCAAATTCCTGAACTACGCTGAGAATGAAGTAATTCTCAGCTGTTTGAATAAAGTTTGTTTGTTTTACACTGACTGAGTTCCCTACTACCTACCGGGGCCTGGGTCACAACACCCACTTCCTGATGCTTGCCCTCTATGGCCTATGACGTCCGTGAGACAGACGGCTACATCAAGCGATGAAGGAAGGTTTCCCTCCTGTTCTCTGGCTGCTCCAGAGGGAGTTGCTGGGAGGACGGGATAAAGGGAGCACAAGGGAGAGGGCACCTGTGGTGAGCGCGTAGCTCTTCTTCAGGGCTTCGTTCTCCTGCTTCCAGCGGGCGATTTGCAGGTCGCGGTCCGAGAGGGAGTGGTACAAAACTTCGCTGGTGTTTCTCTGCAGGCCGCTCACCTGGGAAGAAAGATGCATGAGCAGGAAAGGAAGAGGGAGGTCAGCAGCTCCCTTCCATTGCACTGCCCGCAAACCAAGGCACGTTTTGCACACTGATGTGAGGACACACACATTCATACGTGCACAGAGCAGCACCGTTGCCGCATCACCCCCTCCCCCGCACTCCAGCCCACCTGCTCCTTCAGCCTCCTGATCTCTTCGGCCTTGGCTTCGGAGTCTTTGTCAAGGCTGGCCAGCTTCTGATGGAACTCGGTGTCCTTCTTGGCCAGGGTTGCCACGACCTTCTCGTTCATGGCCGAAATCTCGCGCTGGAGCTCTGCGATCAGTGTGTCCTTGCGGCTGCACTCACTTTCGAAGGCGGACAAGCGGTTGATTTCGTCCCCCAGTTTTAAAATGGTCTCTTCCTGCACAAGGAAATAAGTAAATAAATCAGCAAGAAAGGAAAAGGGCCGCTTGGAAGATGGCCCTATTCTTCTTCTCCCATCGAAACTTTCTGGCTAAACCCTTCTGTGACTCTAACAGTGGTTAATTCTGTAATTCTCTTATGAAAGCAGGAGCCAGAGGGGAAGAAACACCTGTGCAGCACCAATGGCCACAGGGGCCCTGAGAGATCATCCAGCCTCATTGCTCAATCTTTGTTGGGGAGAGCCTTCCCAAAAGGCTTGGCCTGAGCTGGAGGGAAAGGCTGTTTCTGGCCATCCACCTCTCTGGGAACACTCTGCCCAGCCCCCTTTCGCTGACCACTTGCTCTTCCTCCTCACTCGCCTGCTGTTTTTTTTCCCTTCCTTCATTTGTTTACATTTTCATCCGTTCTGCTTTGGAAAGGGCTGCTCTCATCTCTCCTGAATGATTTATGCTGCTTTCCCATCCCACTGATACTCTTCCTTATGGTGGGTACCCACAAACAGCTTTGCGAAGCCGTCTCTTTCTCTCTCTCTGATCGCAAGTTCTTGCCTGGGCTAAAACCTTCCTTTTTAAGCCCATCAATCTTGCCTGTGGTCTGGATTCCTGGGCAAGATTCTTATTTTTTTTTTAATGAGAATATCTGAGGCTGATGGTCTCAAATGGCTTCCCGCAACTCAGCTTTGACACCGAGAGATGGGAACCTGCCTGGAGGGAGAACCAGGGTGACCTTGCCCAGGGGGACCTTCCGGGCTCCCTGGAAATTCTCACACTGGGGAAGAGCTTAGAAAGCAGAGGTCCTCACTCACCTTCTTTTTGAGAAGCATATCCCCCGGGTGGCTGCTGGCAAGAGGGCCAGGGAGGGCTCCACTGTCTGGAGAACAGAAAAAAAGTGGGCGGCCCATTGAGAGAGATACAGGGCCTCTCTTCCCTCCCCACATACACATCACGAACGACTGGAATGAAATGAAGCTCCAAACACCAGGCCCGGTTACTGCTCTCCGGACAGGCTGCCCTGCTTAGTCCCCCCCATACCTGCGAGGGTGGCGGGAGACCAGCTGGAAGGCTCGGGAGAGAAGGCAGAGGAGGAGACTGTCCTGCCCCAGGCGCTCCCAGGAGGCCTTTTTCGGAGGGGGGGACGTGGCGAGGCCCCACTTGCTGCATAGGGCCAGCTGGGACTGGCGGGTGAGGACTGCTGAGAGGGTAGCAATGGAAACTGGGGAGCAGCAGCTGCAGACGGAGGGGAAGCTGTCTCTGTAACCACCTGGATTTGGCCAGGCCAGGCAATGCGCCGATTCACCAGCGGATAAGACATCTGCTAGACGACATGGGAGGAATCTTGTCTGCCCCAGAGTCTTTCCCAGGGGGCCTAGACGCTGCAAATCTCAGCTGGCTCACCTCATGCTCTGCGAGGATTTGAGCTGATTACACACAATACTCACTGCCCACAACCCTCTCCGAGGAAGATGGTCAGTTAAAAAATATGAAATATAATGAATAGATGCCCTTCATTCCATCGGACAAGCAAGGCGGTCACAGGGGGGAGTTGACCCCATGGGGAGGGGGGGCAATGGCTATTATAGGAGGGCAAGAATGCTGAGGCTGCCAATGGGGCACAGGGACCTTACCCAAGCAAGGGCCCTCACAAACCCTGGACCAGAAGAGTTCAAATGCCAGAGGTTGGGAGTGGGTCGACTGTCCAGCCGATTCCTTGGAAGAAGGCTGGGGGCACCAAAGGAACATTTTAAGGGCAGAAATAGTGCCTTCTTCCAGGAACAGGGACTTCAGCTCCCATAAGCCCAGGAAATCACCATGCCAGCTGTGGTGCGCGTGATCGCGATCCCTTGTTTGGGCCAAGCAGTTTCCTTTTAGCGGCTGCCAGGGCCCAAGGGAGCTCTCCGGTGGAGAGAGGAGCGGGCTCTCCGGCCATCCCCGTCATCAGCACCTTCTTTACCTGAGGTGGGTGGTCCAGCACCAGCTCGAAGGTCGGCCCAGCGGAGCCAAAGCGCAGGAGGTCTCCCTGGCCCACCTTCACGGCCACATTCTGGATCTGACAGTCATTCACAAAGGAGCCACTGCCGGTGTTGAAGTCCCGAAGAACGAAGCTGTGCTCGGCATCGCTGAACTCGAGGGCGGCGTGGTGGTCTTCCAACCCTGGAGACTGAAGGGGGGGGAGGGGGCTTTTTAATCTAACTGCATCCGAAGCACAAACAAAACACAAGACCATCCCGAGGGAGGTGGGGAAGGTCCTCTTTTTCTCTTTCATCACTAAGATGATTTGGGCTGCTTCTCACACATCCAAGTCAACTGATATCACATTCTGACATCTGAAATCAAAAAACTGAGTGGTTTAAAATCTCACTTCCACCACGAGGCAGCAGAGACACAAAAATTAGAGTATACCAGCATTAGCTTTGGAAGTGGGGAGGGGGGCTCTGGATCGTTTAGCAGATCTGTCTTTGGGTTCCACTTTCTTAGGCAGGTTCAAGAACTTACTGCAACCAGCAAGCATCTGCGAAGGAACCTTGGACCAAGACTGGGCTTTTATGTTCAGAGTTAATCCCTTGCTCAACATGAAGATTCTCCTTTAATTTGGAGATTACAAGTTTGAACAGGTTCGATGAAGTGGGGGGGCAGGAAGCCTTCAGGACCCCACCAGGGAAGCCTCCAACATCCCAAGCAAGGACCAATGTCCCACATGGAACGTTTGGGGCCTTTACCTTAAGAACAATGTCTGAGTCATCATGCTTTCCTATCGTCGTTATCTTCGGCCTGAGCGCCAAGATGCCGTCCGAGCTCCTTAGGAAGGCCTTCATGCTCTCTGCCAGGCGACGGGGCGTGGTGAAAAAGCACAGGCTGAGTACTTGAGAGACTACTCGAAACACAACTACGCACAAGGCAGCTCCTCTGATGAGGACTCTCAAAGGAATGGGAACCCCAGAAGAAACTGGGCACTTTTGCACGGGACACCTTTGCTTAAATTGGGAAATGCCCATCAGGTCCCCTTGTCTCCCCTGCCCTTTGGCTCCTCCTCTGCAATTCCTGGGCTCAGGGGGAAATCCCTGCCAGAGTTACGGGAGTGGGGGGCTTGGCTGGAAAAGAATGAAAAGGGGGGGGGCGGGTGTTTGGGATGCGGTTTCCCTGAAACCATCAACTTTTTATTCCTGGCTTTTAAATCAGGTGCTCCGATACTTTCAGGGGGCCCCTCCCCGCCCCGCCAAAACCTCTGACTGGGGGTTCCAGGATGTCATATGGGGCAACATCAATAAATCAATAAATCATATTTATAATATAATAAATAAAATCAATGAAACATGAAAACTGGGGGGTGCGTGTGGGGGGAAATCCCCCCTCCCACCGCAGTTCCCCAGTGAGGGGCTTCTTGAGGAACCCAAAACCGGAACTCCGCTCTCTGCGCCTGGCAGGCCGGGCCCTTCCCTGGGCCCAGAGTCCCGGGTGAAGGCGGAGGACCCGGCCGGGGCCCCTCCTCTCTGCCTTCCTCCCTCGGTGCCGTCAAAGGCAGTCCCGGGTGTGAAGCCGGCGGGGCTCTGCACACGCTGAGGCACGAAGACAAAACTCACCGTGGGGACCCTCGAGCGAAGCCGGCGCGGTCCCGCTGAGGCGCCGACCCGACGACTCCCGCCAAGCGTAGCCGTAGCCACGGCAACCAGACCCTAGGCCACACCCTTCCGCCGGAAAGAGCGTCTCCGCGGCAACCGCTTTCGCGCTGGCCTGAGGCGGGGTCGTTCCTATGGAAACCGAGCACGGCCGACCGCTTGGCGCACGCGCAATTGCCGCGCCTAGAGGGAAAGCTCATCCTTCCCGGGCGGACTCCGATTCCCAGAATTCCCCAGCCGTCAGGCCTCAACCATGAATCCTGGGAGTTGAAGTCCATCCATTTTTAAAGGGCTCAGGTTAAGAAAGCCTGTTAAACCGCAGTGAGCGGGTTCCCACAGTGCGAGCATCACCCACGCTTTTCCCAGCTGTGCCCTGTTCACACAGCATGCCAAGTTCTGACCTTTGGCACCTTATAAAAAGGGATGACTCCCCCTCCCTGAGGGTCTTGGACCTCATTCTTTCCGCAGTCGGGGGTGCTGGACTGGGCCCCCCAAGGAGACCCCTTCTGGAGGCCCCCTGGAAACAAAGCCAGCAATCCCAGGGGCACCACTGGGGGTGCACACACCAGACCCTCAGCCCCCCCCCGCCCCAGAACAGAGGATATAAACAGCCGCCTGGATTAAAGCAAGCTCTCGCCCATTTATTCTCTTTTTAAAAAGGGCTCCCTTCCTCCTCCCCCCCCCCAACATCTTAAAAAAGATTACCCCCTCTTGGAAAAAGAAGTTTCACATTTCCAGTTCAGCAGCTCCAAAACCCGAGAGGATCCAGACTCTAGAACCCCTTCCCCAAATGAAGACATCTCTGGGGTCTGCAGCAGATCCTGATGGATTTGAGTTCTCTTTGGCCTTTTGATTTCAAGGCACCTGAGTTTCCTTTGTGTCACTGAAAATCCACATTTGGTGGCAACAGCAGGCTGGGTCTGAAACCCCATTGCTGGAAACCGCCACCAAAAAAATTAAAAACTAGCCTGGCAGGCATGCCAAACTCAGTGCTACTTTGGAGGGGTGAGCATCTACCAAATAGAGATATAAAAATACATAATTTAGAAAAAAAAATAAACACACACATACACACAGAGACGCACTGTAACCCCAAAAGTTCATATTGCTAAGACGGTATCAAAACCTCCCCTCCCCACGCCTTGAGCTGAGTTTCCAGAGGGGATTTGGCAACCTTCCCAAACTATCCATCCAGCAGGTTGGAGGAAAGAGCCGGAGAAAAGGGCACTTGTCCAAGTTTGATGGGGGGGGGGAAGTTGGGGGTCCCTTGGAGGGGAAAAAAGGGGGCATTTTCCAAATCCCGGATTGGCCAGGCTCACAAAGACAAAGACCACGGAGGCAACTGTGAGAGGCTGGCTCATCCATCTTCTCATGACCCTGTCCTGTTGGGCAAGCAGGTCCAGCTGAGCCATGGGGTGCTTGGGGGGTGTTGCAACTGGATGTGAGACACCCTTCCCTCCCCCCCGGGTTCTCAAGAAGCCACTTCCGGTGCTTCCTGCAAAGGTGTCCCTCGGGAGCAGCTTCAGGGCTCCCCCTCCCGGGGGTCTGGCAGCTTGGGGGGCGCCTCGTCGTACTGCGGAGGGGGGGTGAGTGGCTCGATGGTGACCCGGGCGGGAGGGGTGCCGCCCAGCTGGAGGTTCTTAAGGTGCAGCTTCTCAGACTTGATCCTGCGCACTTTCAAGGGCTTCAGGCGTTTGCTGAGGCGGGAGCTCTGCCGGGCGGGCGGGCGCTCCTCCCTGGGGGCCGCCCCCGTTGCCGTCCCTGCCGCCGTGGGGCTGGGGCTGGGGCTGGGCCTGGTGGGGAGGCTTTCATCCAGTCCCGTGAGAGACTCGTAGGAAGGAAGGGAGACGCTGATGCGGGTGCCACGCTCGGCCTCCAGCCTAGGCTGCTCTGGGTAGAGGCCGTTGACCACCTCCTCGTAGCTGGGTACATAGTAGCGGGAGAGGCTGTCATTGTCGTCTTCTTGGCTGCAGGGGGGGTGAGGGGGGGAGACATGAGTGCTCAGGAGGGGCAACCCCCAGATCTCCTTTTCAAACATCCCCTCCCCACCTTTTTAAATGCACTGAAGCCTGGAACAAATGACCTCAAAAGCCAAGGTTAAACATGGCGACACCCCAGCAATCAGTGGGGAGACTGTTGCCCTCCAATCTCCCTTGCTACAGAGTGTCCCAATGGGGGCTTCCCCTCCCCCCCCCCCCCCCGCTCCCCTCCTGGCAAAGAGCAGGTAACCAAGGGCAATTCCCTTGGACGCACACTGCTGCCCTGGTCTCCCTCATCTCTCTCCAGGTGGTAAAAACAGGACATATCCACATGTGGATTAAGGCTTAATGTGGGCTTGTTCACTTCGGGCCTCGCGCAGGATGGGACGATGGTCAGAGGAGTCTGTAATTGGGGACTGAAGGCTCTGCAATGCCTCGAAACCATGACTTGTTCTAGCAGCCATGTTTAAAAGACTGACGATACGAGTGAATTCACTGTCTGCACACTCGGGCGTCATGAGGATTGCTGGCTGGGTGACTGAGATTCAGGCCTGATGTGACCCATCCTCTTTGGCTGCAACTCCGAGGGTCTCACCCAGGACCCAAAGTCTCATCTCCAATGGCTTCTGGAGAAAGCTACTCGGGTTGTGTGAACATGGCCCCACCAGATGCCCAGCAGAGTTTCCTGAAGGAGCTTGCAAATAACCTTCCACGCCAGTCACAGCAAAGGCTGAACTGAGCCGCCATGCTGCATTTAGCTGGGTCCCAGAGCTGACCAGGGTCTCCGATAAGAGATCCGGGTGAAGGCTGAGGGAGGCTGTTACACGCTGGATGCTAAGGTTCAGCCACTCACACAGAGGAAATGATGCCTTCGTTAGGAATTTTTGGACAAGTTGCATGGCCAGAAGGTGATGCCAATTGGGATTTAGCTTCATTATACCCTGTTTGTGGCTGAGACCGTTGCGTGCACATGCTACGAATTGGGGTTTAAAAGAAACTCCGGGAACAGCGATGCATACAGGCAGTTACTCTTTCCCAAATCTGGGTGGGAAAGTGGCCGGCCCTCCTCACCTGTCCTCCGGGGGAGGCCGCTCGACCGAGGGCTGCGGACGTATCCGGATGACGTCGTCTTCGCGGTGCCTCGGCTTCCTTCTGTCCCGGATGGTCAAGCAGATGGAGAAGAGGAGCAGCAGAATACCGGCCCCGACTAAGACGTAGGCCACCGAGAAGGTCTTGTTCCTGTGCAGGAGCCCTTTGCTGACCTCGGTCTCGTTGTGGTGACCACTGGCCGGATGAGGCTTGGCACTGAGGCCGAAGCCCGGGACCAGGTTCCAGACGGCCATGATGACTCCGAGGATCAGCATCCCCAGCCCAATGGCCATCAGGGCGTAGTGGGAGCCGCTGCTGGACCTGGACTGGGCCATCCTCAATGGTTCTCAGGGGAGACTCAGTGGCTCCCTTCCTCCTCCGCTGATCAAGGCCCGGGCTGGGTTTGCTCAGAAGATCCAAGTGGGAAAAGGGGATCTGGAAAAAGACAATGGATTGGGGAGGGAGGGGAGGCCATCTCAAATTCAGGTGAAGAATATTCCTGGCAAGACAGGAGGTGCAGAAGGACAGAAATTTAAAATTTGGCCTGTTGTCTTTCTAACATTAGGGGGGGGAAATTATCTGAGCCACTTCTGGGCTTCTCCCCCTCTTTGGAATGAAAAAACAAATCCTCAAATTTTCCTGGGAATCATTATAATCCCCAACTCTGCTCCTCCTTTTTGCAGATTTATTTCATTCGTGCCATAAAAAATGGCAGCACCTGAACGACTAGAAAAACACAGGGGTGTTCCTGCTTAGCAGTTGGACAGGAGACCACTGTGAAATCCCACCCCCAGGAAAAACAGCCTGGAAACATGCAAACTATGTGGCTGTGTGTGCATGAAGTCACAAGCACTCAAAGCAACTGCAGTGCCACCTTTTCTGCAATCTGGGCATCTGGACGTCTAGCATTATGGTTCCCTTGCTGTGGAGAATGAGAGCTGCAGTCCAACGCAGCTGGAGAACAATGGCTTAGGACAACCCAAGGAAAGCTACAGCTTTGAAAAACTAACTGATGGGGTAAAACTACCAAGGCTAACATCCCAAACTTTTTAATATGATTGCTTTTAAAATAACAAAAAAAGAAAAAAAAAGCTAAAGGAACAAAACGCAAAGATGCATACAATGTATATACTAAAAAAAATCCTGTAACAAGTATTTGAAATTAAATGCAAAGAGAAATAAATACAAAAAACAAGGAAAAAACCCCAGAGATAGGAGAAATGCATGATACCCCCCCCCACCCCCCGCTTCCATGGAAAAACCCTTTTACAACCATATTTCAGACATACTACCAGACATTTATTTGGCAAACTCTGTTTTGGATTACTTCTGTTGTGGAATAGCTGCATTCCAGAAATGAAGCCAAGGTTAAAATAGAACCCCAGACACAATTTTAACAAATCCCAACCAGACATAAAAGCCACACAATCTAGGAAAGGTTTAGCATGCACTAAAAAAAAATTAAAAATCAGAATAATCGCTCAATGCAAGCCCAGAACAGGAGGGAAAGGGCAGGCCAGGTTTGACCAAACAGAGGCGCCTCATTTAAAGTTAATCATTGTTAGTACTAACCATTTTCTTCTTCCAAATGAATGTGCCGGAGTTAATTCACTGCTGGAGAAACAGGGAGAGATGCCAGGCTAAAAATTTTTTTTAAAAAGATTTCCTGGCTGCATCGGTTTGCCCCTGCCTTCTCTCAAGAGAGTTGTTTTCTCTGCCTGGTGGTCTCCCATCCAGCCTGCTTTCTAGGTCAGCCAGGGTCGGCTGGTTCTGCTGCCCCTGCTGGGCGAAAGGGCCCTCCCACCTCTGCACCAGAGGTGGGTTTCAGCAGGTTCTGACCAGTTCGGTAGCAGAAATTTTGAGTAGTTCAGAGAACCAGTAGTAAAAATTCTGACTGGCCCCGCCCCCATCTATTCTCTGCTTCCCGAGTCCCAGCTGATCGGGAGAGAATGGGGATTTTGCAGTAACCTTCCCCTGGAGTGGGGTGGGAATGGAGATTATACAGCATCCTTCCCCTGCCACGCCCACCAAGCCACGCCACGCCCACCAAGCCACACCCACAGAACCGGTAGTAAAAAAATTTGAAACCCACCATTTCTCTGTACCCCATCTGGGATTCTGGCAGTGGCACCATCCAAGCACAGGCACCCTGCCCAGCTGGCATTCCCTAGTAGCTTCTGAGGTTGAACAAGGCCCAACTGAGAAGCCAGGGGGTGGGGGAGGGGGGGAAGCAGGCCGCGTGGCTCCCACGGAGCCAGATTCAGAAGAGGGTTCCACTCGCATCTCAGTCCCCCCCATCAAGAACCATTACACAGCACAGCCGATAGACGGCTCACCAGCCCCCCGCCCCCCCCAAAAAAGCTGAAGGTCCCAGGTTTCCCTCTGTGCCAGTTCTGAGAGACGCAGCCTTCAGCCGTGCCCGCTGGATGAAAGCACCCGGAGAGTCACCTCCGCCCACAAGAGGCTTTGACGCTTATCAAAATTCAAAGGTGGGTGGGGTAGGCAATGGAGTAACGGGAAACCCCGTGGGACTTGCATAAGTGCAAAGATAAGGAAAAGATGGCATGGCCAAAGGAGGGTGCAGAAAGGCATGGACACAAAACGGAGCACTGGCAGATGGCACTGGATGCCGTCAGGTGGTTGGCAGGAATTGTTTTAATAAAGGGAAATGAAAAGAATAGGGTGCCCATTTTCCGTTTCTCTCGGATCACGTTTCCTTCGCACGGGAATAAAACGAAATGCTGCCTCTCTGCTTGCAAAGTGCCCAAAGCCGCATTGAAGAGCTTGGATTCCCGTCAATTATACAATTAGCGTGTGGCAGGAAAATGATGTGAAGAGAAGGAAAGGAAAGCCGGGCCTCCGGAATGCAGAGTCAACAGCAGAAGGGAAAGAAGAGCAAAGAAGACGAGCAGAGAAGGGTTAGAACAGAGGGTGGGACACTCTGCACATGCTTGCATGACCTCCACTTACCAACCTGGCCTGACCGATTTGACTTTGGAAACTGACCCACCCATCCCCTGAAGTCCCTGTAAACATCAGTTGCACGTTTTCAGCATTTTCGAGGGAGAAAATGCAGGAAAACTAACCCCTCAAAATAAGTTTTAATATAATTTGAACACCCAGCATGGATAAGATTGAGATGAGCACCTGAGAGAAAGGACACAAATATAATTTGAACAGAGCAACCTCTGTTCCCCAGAGAACTGCAATAGTGCGCACTCCCCATTAGTGTGCCATCTGCAAAGGAAGTGTTGGTATTTACTTGCACCACCAAAGGTGGTGTAGCTGCAAAGAAAGGCTCCACTACAATCCCTGTACTTGAGTTGAGGACAAAAGCCTTTAAACTCAACACCAGATTTGCCGTTTTAACATCAGCTGAACTTCACCGACACGATTTGTGGGTGGGCAAAAGCCCCCCTGCTCTAAGGTTGTTAACGCTATTGTCTTACAAACTGGACCGAAAAGGGGGCTTCTACAAAAATTCCACTGGGAAGGCTTTCCGTCTCCTGGCACATGGAAACCACTCCTGATTGTTTGCAGCCTCATCAGGGTGGACGCCTGCCTGAAAAGGCAAGAGGCAGAGAGCTTGGCAGGCGCAGACCCTGGCTGGCTAACTGCAGATCAGATTTCCTACCTGTTCCCTATATACGGATTAAAAGGAGAGGCCAAGAGTTTCTGAGATCCCTCCTACGGCAAGCTTGGCTTTCACACGGATCCCCAAACCAGCTGGAAGACAAAGCCCAGAACACGGGCATCGTCCTATGTCCAGGAACGGCCCAGTGGCCAAGATGCCCACAACAGCAACAACGTGGCCATCTTGCCCACAAAGGGCCGATAGGGCAGGACATCCTGATCAGGATCCAAGAACCAGCCAAACCACAAAGAGGAATGAATAAAAGAGGAAATGACAAATCTTTCCCAAGTCGTATCCAAATAGACTTACTCCGAGATATTGCAACGAAGGAACCTCAGTCTGACTAACTGTTTACCTGGCTAATAGTTAACTAACTAACCCACTGCCCAATTCCCTTTGATGGAAATTATTTGCAATGAATGAAAAAAGGATGAACTGTGGGAAAATCCTGTTTTTCCCGGTCCTTCTTCTCTCTCCATCCGTCTCCAGCCCATCGTTTGCAGCGACGGAAGCAGGATCCGGGAAGGCTTAAGAGCACAAGGGATGCTCAGGCTGAGGCCATTTGGGGAAAAAAGTCGCCTTCCTGGGAAATTTAAGGCAGTGCCGAAAAGCTCCTGCAGGCCAAACCTTCATGTGGACTCTGAATCGCCTTTTCCCTTTTGGATCTTGGACTGCGCCTCTCATGAAATCGGCTCACAGTTACTTGGAGGAGAAATTCCCCAGTTCTCTTTGCTGGGGAGAAAATTATTTTGCCAGAATATTAGTTGAAATGTTCTCCCTGCCCCTTTAGATGCGTTGCTAACATTTCGTTCTGACACAGAAGAAACTGCTTTCCGTGAGCATAAACTGTTCCCTGCCAAGGTTGTTCCAGAGGGCAAAGAATGTGTGGACACAGATATTATCTCAGTCTGCAAGATAAGCCACAGTTATATATTCCAAAGCTATTTGGCCAAACGCTGCTGTGCCCCTGCGCTAAAGAGGGCCTGACTTTTCAACGAAGACTGCCCATTATAAAAAAAGAGTAAAAAGATAAGATAGTCACACACGGAGAAAATAAAGCAGGAAAACGGGAGGGTAGGAAAATCAGTATCGAATTATTTTTCTTGGCTTTATCATTTGGAAGAAAGATTCTAGCGTGGAGAGACAATCTCAGCCCTTTCCAATTTCTCTGTGGTTTTCTTGTTTTGTTTTTAAACTTCAGAAAGATCAGGCTACGGACAGATTCTCGTGGAGAAAATCTATCTACGAGGCCAGTAGAAGTCAAAAAATGACTTGATAACACATAATCAATCAATCAATCACCTATTTTGAGTCCTTCTAGTGAAATCAATAGGGTGAGTTACATTGACTTTGATGGACTGCAATCTGAACCAGGCAGGAGCCATTAAACCTCCCCTTCTCCTTTGTATTTCTTCTCTGCTTGAAATTCAGAGCCTGTCTTGTAATCACAAGTCTTACAATTCCTCAGTGTTTACAGGAACCCCCACCCCACTGCTTTCAAATTCTGGGCTTTGTAGTCCCAGTTGGTAAGTAATGAGGCTGCCTCCCTCCACTTTTTCAAAAGGCCATCAGTTCCTGCACTGCAGTGTCTTATCACTATGGGTTTCCTGGGCAAGCTCACCTTATCCTGACAATACTGTACCCTGTCATTATTATAATTATTATTTTGTTAATGCTATATCCCTATCAAAGCTGCCACACAACCCTCATTAACTCTCCCTGCTGCACAGAAATTAAAGTGAGAAAGGGGGTAAAATTATCCAGGGTTGTTGAATTCATTTTCACTTATTGGGGAAGGGGGAAAGGGAGATATTAAAAACAGAATAACAGTACAAGAAGGGGAGGGGAGGGGGGGAGATCCAGGTGATAAAAGAAAGCCTATGAGTCTATGAATACAGGTTGCTGCAGAGAGATCAGCCATGCAAGATAATTGAGGCCACTGTACATATTGCTTAAAATACATAATTGTAGATAATTAGAATTTAACACCCTGCAAAATGGACAAATTTACTAATTTACAAATGTGAAGGCCCCAAGGTAAAAAGCCAGAAAAAACATCACCTTCTTCTGGTTTACATGTACTTAATCATCATGGTTTATTCCCTAAACCCTAAACCACAGGCAATGAAGGCAAGGGCGAAATTCATACAAGTTGTCCTATGAACAGACTCCTAAAACACTTGAAGCTATAATGCGTCTGGTTTGAGTTTAAGGCACTTGCACCAAACCACTTGTGATCCATTCAAAAAATCGTGCTCAAACAAGTTATTTCTTAGATTGCCACCTAAACCAGACCTGCAAGATTTATTTATTTTTTGCTCAAAGTCCGAGTTATTATCCTTTTGGTTCCAGAAAGGAACACGTCCCTGCATCCAACTGAAACACGCAGCAAGTCTTACTTGCTTGAGTCGGCTATGTTTTGCAGTTTGAGGACAGGCTTAGTGACCGTTCAAAGCCACAATGGCACTGGGGAAAAATTACCGACCACTATAGCATCCCCACTGTGGTCACCTGACCAAACTTTGGATGCTTGCCGACTGGTTCATATTTATGGCGGTCCTAGAGTCCCAGGGGTTGTGTGATCCGCTCTTGCCACCTTCTGACAAGCCAAGTCAGTGGGAGAGCCAGATTTACTTAACAACCGTGTTAACAACTGCAACGATCCACTAACGACCGTGGCAAGAAAAGTCGTAAAATGGGGTAAAACAAATGTCTCACTTAACAACATGGATGTTGGGATCCACTGTGGTCCAGGGACTCCCTGCGCAGGCCAGCCTCCCAACTGCTTCCCATTTTTAAGCCCAGAGCGGAGCTCGCTCGGCTTTCCTCCGGCGGTGCGAAGGGAGCGGCTGAAGATCCGGGACCTACCTTCCCGCCGGGACACCCGCAGCCCTTCCCAGGCCGGCCACGGAGCGCATCCCAGCCGAAACGCCGCTGGCAGGGAGGGATCGCGGGAGGAAAGGAGGCCGCCGCCACCGCCGGCTGGCCCTGGAAGGTTTCCCGACTTCCCTTTTTCTTCTCTTTCGGACTTCCTTTCCGTCAAAAGTTCAGCAGCTGCGACAACGTCAATCTTTTCTTTCTTCCTCGCGGAAGGAGAGTCCGGAGCCACCGCCGCCAGAGTCTGGTTAAAGTCTAACCTGGTGAGCAGGAGAGGCAAACCGGTTGGTCCGCTCCAGGCGGCTCTATGCCCTTCAGAGGCAAACGCCCCGGGGCAGCTACGGCCGGCCTTCCCCCAGGGGCTCCGGAGTGGCTCCCCCAGGCCGCCCCGGACCCCGCCGGCTCTCCGCCGACCCCGTCCTGGCCGCGCCCGGAGGGGCTGATTCTGGAGCCGTAGGAGGAAGCCGTAGGAGGAGGCGGGGTGGAAGCCCCTTCCTCTGTGGGAAAACCGCCCCCGCCAAACTCGCCCGGGGGGGGGCGCCAAGGCGGCGAAGCGAAGGCGGAGAGGAATAATCGGGCCCCGCAGACACCCCACTCCCCGCCCGCCCCCGCCTCGAGGGGCCCCCCAGCCGGGAGAAGCCGCCTGGGAGGAGCGGAGCGGGGCGAGGTAATCGGCCCCCCGAGGGCTCGGGCTCTCTCCGCCGGACCAAGTGGGCCCTCGCCACCTCCCCCGAGAAAGGGCGAGGGGCGGCCGAATTCCAGCGCTGCCCGCCCGGCGTCTCCCTGGCCGAGGCGGGAGAGGCGCCTCACCTGCCTGCCCGGCTGCGTGGTGGGGTCGGGCCGGGGCGCGCCGGCTGGCTCACCTCCGCTCTGCGCTCTCCTCGGGCGGCTCATGGCTTCGCCTTCTCCCGCCCCGCCCCGCCTCGAGGGGCCCCCAGCCGGGAGAAGCCGCCTGGGAGGAGCGGAGCGGGGCGAGGTAATCGGCCCCCCGAGGGCTCGGGCTCTCTCCGCCGGACCAAGTGGGCCCTCGCCACCTCCCCCGAGAAAGGGCGAGGGGCGGCCGAATTCCAGCGCTGCCCGCCCGGCGTCTCCCTGGCCGAGGCGGGAGAGGCGCCTCACCTGCCTGCCCGGCTGCGTGGTGGGGTCGGGCCGGGGCGCGCCGGCTGGCTCACCTCCGCTCTGCGCTCTCCTCGGGCGGCTCATGGCTTCGCCTTCTCCCGCCCCCGCCGCCTACTCCTGGCTCCGTCTCCGGCTGAGGCTGCGCCGCCGCCGCCCCCGGCCCTCCCCGCGCCCGCTCCTCCAGGCCGCGCCCCGGCCGAGGCTTCCTTGCGGGCGGAAATGAGCCTCCCGTGGCAGGAGGGCTCTACCTGCGAGCGCTACCTCGGGAAGAGGTATCTAGGCCGAAAGGGAGGAGAGGGCGGCGGGAAGGGCCGCTGTCTTGCCCTCCCCCCTCTTTGGACGGGTGGGGGCCTCTTGCCCGCCGGCCCCTCCCGCCCTCTTCCTCAGGCGGGGGATCCTCTGGGGATCCGGCCGAGCTCCGCGGATCGGCTCCCTCAGCCCTGGGGTGTCAAGCGGGGACTCTCTGTCACGGGGCAGCTGAGGGGGGTCTCCCGGCTGGGGAAGGGCGGGCGATACCCGGGCAGACGCTACTCTCGGCCGCCCCGCCCCGCCCCGCCTCACCCCAAGGCAGGCGAGTTGCGGCGCGGACCTCCGCCCCGCCAGATCCCTTCACTGTGACCGGTCCGGGTCGAGTTTTGGAAGGCGCGGCTGCCCGAAGCGCTGGGCGGGGGGGGGTCCTTGGAGCCTTTTTGGGCCCGGAGGGTCGGGGGTGCTTTATGCAGCGGCTGCCTTAATACCATCGCATGTGCGGGAGACCCCTGCGGCAGTTGTGCCGTAAAGCCTCGCTCGGAATCCCGGCCATTATTTCTGGCCACATCCCCACTTCGTCGTCAGGGGGGACCCCCGGGGGTCGCTCCTTGGGACCCAAGGCCGCTGAGGAGGCTTCTGCCGGGGCCTTCCGCAGCAGGTCCTTGAAACACTCCCCACCCTCACCCCCGAGGGCTGAGCCTCGGGGTTGAATTTGCCGGATTTACGGGGTCGGCTGGAACCGTGGTTTGGTTGCAACAGTTCAGAAAGGCAAATAAGCCTGCATGGTTTTCCTGCAATTTCTGTGACGGGGGAAACCTTTATAGGAAAGGGAAGAAGGAAATTGCTCACACAATATTTCTTTCCTAAAACATGCTTTTAAGCTAGCAGGCCAGGAGTCTCCCACAAAATTCTACCTACCTGGGCATGGGAAGGGGGAGGGGGGGAACAGAGGGACTGTGTGGCATGCTAGCCTGTGGCTGAACCCTCCAAGGGCTCAGTGGAGCCACCGGGGCTGCTTTCTTCCTTTGGATGCTCAGCTGGGCCTCTCCCAACTGAACTGAAATACAAGCTCAAGACACACACACACCACACACACACTCCGTACAAAACCCAAACAAAAGAGCTGTGTTCTTTCCTGGTTTCCTCTTTATATTTGGCTCTCAACAGCGAGAGGGGCTCTGGGGGATGATGGAAGGCATCCTTCCCCAGGGGCCCCTCTGGAGCAGTCGCTGCTTTCCTAGCTTCACCTCTTCTACACCTTCTTTTGTGGCGGAGATCTCCTTACGGTTTTTAGGTTTTTATTCAGCCACGCTGGCCTCCTCCCTTTTCTGACTTCCATCTTCTCCCAAGCTCCTTGTGCAAGAACTCACTCTCCTCTGGGGCTCCTTTTCCAATCAGCTGTTGGCCACGGCTGCCTCTTCACTGTTGCTCCAAGTTCATGCCAGTCGGTGGCCCTGAAACCTCAGAGTTTGCAGCTTATAGAATTGGAGGGGTATGCTGAGTTCATCTTGTCCGACCCCCAACTCCACTTTCTTTTAAGGACATTTGCTTCTGTTACTGGAGACCCCAATTCTGTGTCCCGAGCTCAGGAGACGGAACACTGGTTTTAGCTGCCTTCTGAGGCATTTATTTAGGCCTTCACTTATTTAGCATGTTTATATGCCAATTTCACGGATGTTGCTGCTGACCTGTGCACAGGTAGTCCTTGACTTACAACCTCTTAGTGAAGTTCCAACAACAAAACTACCTGGGGGAAATGTCTGACTCGGATTTGATATTTTGGTCGTCACACACACCCTCCCACTTGCAGTCCTGTAAGTGCATGTTGTGCGCTCAGCAACTGGACCACAATTACTGCTATTTGCAATGTCCTGGAGTTAAGTGACCCCAGTGTACATCGGGTTTATCCAAACCGAAAAGCATTTTCCTTCCGGTTTTCAGCAAAACCAGCCCATAGTGCCATCTCATGGCTTTGCCTTAAAATTTTAACTGTGGCATTTCCTTTCCACGAGTTACGTCCGTGATGGGCAGGCTCTGCTATGGTCATAACTGGTGGGCTACCTGTATCAATAAAGCGATGGGTGTAAAACAATCACTACCTAAAACCATTCATTAAATTTTAAAACTTTGAAACTATAAATGCAAAACTAAACCAGAGGGAGGCGTGTCGATAATGACGGAGCCCCCTGCACGTGGCTGGCACAACAGGGTCTCAAAGCTCCTTTGAAGGCTAGGGAGGGCAGGGGCGCCCCAGGGCGAAGCTTTGGCCTGGCCTTCCGTTGGTCCCGGAAGCAAAGGGCTGAACCCGGCCTTTCTCCCAAGCCGTGTGAATCCATGCCCGAGGCAGGCAGTCGGCTCCTGGTTCCTTGCTTGCAGTAACTCTCATCAACCGGGGTTTCCTTGACTACAGGTTGGGATGTGGCACTGGCACATCTATTAAGCCGGTCTCTCTGTGTGCAAACAGAGCCGCCATATCCCCAACCTGAGCCATCTGCTCAGCGCCATCAGCCCCACCCTGCTCCCCAAGGCAAAGGTGGAACCCCCCCACACCGTCATTTCTAGCTTCCAGCAGGTGGTTTTTAGGGCACCCTGAGGGGACCACCTGACGCAGCACCTGCTGGAGGGAATGGGCCCATTTTGGTGCCCCCCAGGCAATGGGGCTTCAGCTCAGCTTTCCCTAACTTGCCAAATCTGCTTTAATAGTCTCTCCATTTTCCTCCCCTGCAAAAAAAGATTTCTGTTAAAAGAAAAAATGCCCAGCGGCTTGTGCTTTTTGTATTTTTTTTCCAGCTTCTCAGAATTTTTGAGCTAGGAATGGGAACAATATATTAATATTATTATTTTCACCCTTTATTGCATAGCACTCAAGGCCTGCCTTCCCCCTGACAATAACCCTGTGGGGAGGGCTGGGCTGAGAGGGAGGGAGCAGCCCCAGTCTCAACTTTTCTTGCAGTTTTTCCGGCCTGCTCTTTGGCTCAATACTTCTTTAAGCCACTAGATGTCACCACAGGATTCTCCCAATGTCTCTGCAGATCCCAAAGGCGCTTTTTCAAAAGGCAACTAATCTTGTTTTTCCTTGGAAGACATTTCGCTTCTCGTTCAAGAAGCCTCTTCCGTTCCCAAGAACAAACAGACCAGTTGCCTTTTGAAAAAAAAGCATCTTGGGGACTAGAGTCTCTGAAGTGGCTGCTGAAGTTCAACCATCTTCACCTTTTCCCACCAAAAATAAATACCCTCTGAAAATTGTGGTTGGTGAAGAGGAAAAACAGGCATTTATGTAATAATACTGACAGAGATTCAGTAGTGAGGGGCTTAAAGAACTGTCGGATCAGCAGCTGCACAGAATCTGCCCTCTTGCAAAAACCCAGGAGGCAGATGGGGTTGGGGGTCAGGAGCGGAGACAAAAGTCCACAGCCCCCTAGAAGAATGGATACTGAAAGTTATTAATTTGGCTGAGATGGCTAAAATCTCAGCTTTTTTAAAAGACAATACGCAGGAAAGATATTTAATTGAATGGAAAAAATGGATTGATTATCTACAAAATAGATATCAGATTAAGAAATATCAGATTGCCTTTGAATAATTAGAAAGTTATTTTATGTAATGGGGAGGGGGTTGGGAGATGAAAAGCTTTGGATGTGGTTATTTGGATTGCAAGGGAAAATTTTATTCTATGTTTGGTTTATGTATAACAATACCTTGTGATTGACCAGGGAAGGGGGGGGAGGGAGGGGGGAAGGGGTTTTTTTGGGAGGGAGGGGGAAAAAAAGGGGGGAAAAATGTTTTTGTTTTTTAAAACTCTTTCAATAAAAAAAAAAAAAAAAAGTCCACAGCCCTCCTTCCCCGGGAGTTCTCGCCAGCCACCACTGTTCAGATTGCTGCTTTGGTGCGGAAGCCCCTCTTGAGCGAGAGACCCCCACCCCATCCGGGCATTCTGCATTCCCCTGCAGGGGTAGCTCCCCTCTGCTCCCACCTGCGTCCCTGGGCCAGACCCAGGATCTCCCCCCCCCAAAGACAAACAGCCATTTCCTTCCTGCCTTTAGCTGCTGGATCTTTCTTGGGTCCCACATTTAGCAAACAGTGATGTCATCAAAACATACTTTAAAATAAGCTTTATTTAGTTGTGTATTCTTTTTTTTTTATATTTTTATATTTGCATCCATGCCTTGAAGGAATAGTTTCTCCCCTGACACACGAGTAAGGGGGGAGGGGAGGAAGGAGACAAAGTTAAATCTAATGTTACCCTTAATTTGTAAGCTATTGGTTTTAAAATGGTAGTTCTTTTAAATAAATCACCTTCTTAGTTTTATTTCCTTTATTTTAAAATAATTATTTCCTAGTTTACCAAAAAAGACAGAAAGACAGACAGACAGACAGAAAGAGAAAGAAAGAAAGAAAGAAAGAAAGAAAGAAAGAAAGAAAGAAAGATGGAAAACTGAAAGAATGACTTAGAAATGCATTCCTGGAGCTTTAGGTGCCTCCAATTTTATTTCCAATTAAAAGGTGGGGTGGGAAATAGAGAGGGGAGGAGGAGGAGGAGGGGACCAAGTGGCCCAGCCCTTTGGTGCAAGCTCTCCCTGGAAGAGACCCCTCGGCAGTGCAGGGAGGGTGAAATCCTGCCCACCCCCTTAACTGGTTGAGGTCTCCCTGGGGGATGCTTAACCTTAACCATGCCCTACTATCGGGTGTTGCAACCTACCTGGGCCAGCCTTCCTCTCACCTCAGGGTGCCAATCATCAGATTTAGACGGCCCACACGGGACCCCCTCCTTTTCCAAGCAGCCTGTCCCGAGGGCTACCAGATCTGCAAAGGAAGCCCAGAAAAGCCCAGCCAAGGTCTGTCTTCCAAAAAAACGATGCAGCAGCTGGGTAGAAAAGGAGAAGGGGGGAAGGGGGACGCATGGCCAAAAGAAAACCGGGGTGGGGGGGTGGGGTGGGGGTGGGAGGAGGCAGGGGACTAAAATTGGCTCCTGCTGGTTTGCTTATTTAGCAGCAAGCCAGGATGGCTGAATTGCCAGAGCCTGGGAAGCAAAGTCATGGTGGAAAGAGCAGAATGGAAATCCTTTTCATGGAAGGAAGTGTGTGTGTGTGTGTGTGTGTGTGTGTGAGTTGCTTCCTAATCTAATTTCAAGGGGGAAACAAACCACCAGGCAGATCCCAGCCCTTTTCCTGAAAAGGGCTCCAGACAGAAAAACCCAGGCAGTGAGGGTTGTGGCCCACCCGCTCAGCTCAAAGGAGTTGGAGCGAAGGCGCCACCGAGGCAGGAATTAGGCTCACCCCGTGACTCTCAGGATGGAAGCTGGCATCGCATCATGGGATCCAGGTTCAAGAGGCCTTTGCACCCATTCCCTCAGGTTTAAACTCCTTTTTGGCTCAAATGAGGAGAGGGAATCCAACAGGCATCCAGCGACTCGTCCAAAATCCAACTTCTGACCCCCCACCAGATGTGGATCGACATGTTTGGGGCCAAACTTTCCCAGTCGGGAAACGTTGCTTTGTAAACGGAGCCAGCAGCTTTGGGATCCTGGCGACCACCGAGAGGGGTTTCCTGCACGACGGTCTGTCTCTAACTGGGCCACCGGAGGTCTTGCGCTGGGGTCCCCCACGTTAGCTCTCTCCAAAGGCCCTTCCTTGACTGCCTTTCTCCTTCGCCTGGGACAGGCAGACACCTCGCAAGCTCTTATCCCCAACGGGAACTTCATTCCTTGCATCACCTTGGTGGTGGTGGTGGGGCAACATTTGGTCTCCTCCAGGAACCATTTTGGCGTTTACTTGAAAACAGCTCCACACGCCAGGCTGTGATGTGAGTGTGCAAGGCTGAATGCTTGTGCCGGGGGAAGAGAGCTGCCCCCGAATCAGCATCCCTGCTGGCGCAGAATCTGCCCAGTGGCCTGAAGGGAGATGCTCACCCAGTTCTGTGAGTGTTCTGTTCACCCAGGCCTGTTTCTGGGGGACACAGGGAGGCTGCTGAACCCCTTCCCTTTTCTGGGGATCCCAGAAACACAATGGAGGGCTGACGCACTGGGGAAGTTTCCACCTACACACTGTGGCAAGCTCAGCGCATGCCAGCAACAAGCCTTGTGGGAAAAGCTGCTTTTCCTGGGCAACTTGAGTGTTGGGAGGGGGCAAAGAGGTTGCTGGGTAGCAGGAGCTTTGGAAGGGCACCAAGGCGGCCCTCCCATGTGCCAGAAGGTGGCCATCCCATCACCCAGGTGCCCATTGGCTGCCAATTCAGTCGATGCTTCTCTCCAAAAATGAGGGGGCCCATCTCCCCCATGGAGGAGAGCAAAAGGGCTTCATTTTGGCCTGACCTTTGACCTTTCTCACAGCCATGGCAGGGTTTTGGTAGCACCCACCTGCTGGAGAAAAGGGAAAACCCTTCCCCTCTAAGAGCTGATGCTGACCAAGAGCATCCCACGTCTTCCTTAAGGCTCGCAAAGAAGATGCCCATCGTTTTAAAAAACAGCAAACATGGTGCCAACGAATCTGGCCCCGCTGTCTCTGCCTGTGGCACAGGCTGGCTCTGAAGCCCAGCTTGCAAGAAACAGCAAAGCTGCAACCTGCCTTCCATGCTGGGACTTTGAAACATGGGCAGGACCGGACCCTCTCCCAGGCATCCAGTCCCACGGCAAGTGGTCTTTCTTTAGCCTGGACAATGGGGAAGCTAAGGGGACCAAGGGGTGGTCTTCGACCAGTTTAGAAGTGAGAGACGGAGGAGAGTCAAGGCCAGAGGCTCCCGCAACCCCCTACTTTGCCCAGGCCAGTGCCCACCTCTCTGCCAGGGCTGGCCTTTGGTGTTTGCTAAGGCTGCACTGGGTCCCCCTGGCAGCATCAACAGCTCCCTCCGTCTCTCAAAGGTGGTGGTGGTGGGGGGTTGTTTAGCAAATCTGGAGGTACCTTTTTCACAGGGGTCGGGGGAGATGTGGGGTGGGGAGAAGGAAATACGATCAAATCGTATCAAAGCGAACCCACCCTACGATTCGCTCTCTGGAACCATCATGTGCACAACAAAGCAAAAAAAAACACTCCAAACTAAAAATCCCCCCCCCCATTCACAAAATCCCCACCCGATGTGGAAAAATATAAATTCCAAATATTTATGTAATAATTTAGTTAGAATACATCTTCTGTATTGTGCAAATAAATTAAAATGAAACAATGGGGAAGAGAGGAAGATGGAAAAAAAAAGAGGAGGAGGATTAAGGAATTAAAATGAGTAGGCCTCAAAAACAAACAGAGAGAAAGAGAGAAAGAGAACGAGAGACCAGGAAGAGAGGCAGCCACCCCACATTTTGGCCTGAAGGGGTTCAGCCACTTTCCAGGGGCAAACGTTTGTGGCCACCCTGTGTGTGTGTGTGTTTGCACAGCCCTGGGAGAGTTGTGTCCTTGCGCACCTTTGATCACTTCTTCCTTTTCCAAACACCTGCCCGAAAAAGGCTCCTCTAGTTTCACATTCTTCCTGCACTGAGCCGGGCAAGTAAAGCCAGTTTTTCTGTCCGCCCGGCCCGGCCCACCCGCCACCATCCCGTCCCCCGGGGCTTTGAAGCAGCCTAATCTCTCCTGTTGCGGCTAACATGGCATGCCCTAAAGGGGTACGGCAGGATGTGGCAGAAGTGATGGGGGATGCTAGTATGTTTGTATGTGTGTGTGTATGTGTGTGAACCTGTGTGTCTGCTGGCCTTCAGTGTCCCATCCACATGTGGGAGTTTTGCCTCCTTCCCTGTCCAAAAAAGCTTTTCCTGGGATTTCCTGGACGGGAAGCTGCCATGTCTGCTCCGAAGGACGTACAGAGCCCCCCCCCTCTCCCCCGGCTGGCTCTAAATGGGTGCAGGAGCCCCCCCACCCCTCCCCCCCACGGACACTTCTCTTCTCTCCCCCTCCTGAGAAAAAGTTCTGGGTTTGCCACGAGCCGAAGGATTAGAAAATACATTCAGACTTTCAAAGGAAGGTGGACCCTCTGGATCACTCTCTTCACTCACACACACACACACACACACACACACACACACACACACAGGGAATTTGGCACCGAGACATTTAGGAGGCCCGGCAAAGCAGCCAGGCCCAAATGGGAACATCCTGCCCCACCCCACACGCACACCTGTTCAGGCTCTGTGTTGACCCCAGGAGCTTCACCTCCTTCACTAACAGAATAACGGAGTTGGAAGGGACCTTGGAGGCCATCTAGTCCAACCCTCCGGGTCCATGCAGGAGAGCCTAAGCCATTCCAGACAAACGATTGTCCAATCTCTTCTTAAAAACAGCCAAATTCTGGAGGGAAGCCTTTCCACTGATGAATCATTCTAACTGTCTCCTTTGGTTCTAGGTTGCTCCCTCCCCAGGTGTGTGTAAGAGCTACGCCTGGACTGGCCCAAGGGGTCAGTCTGCGTGGCACAGAGAGCCCAAAAGTGGCCGCCAAGAGCCTGACCGGCTCTGGCCTCTGGCCACGAAGGAGCGCCTGAAATAGGGAAAGAAACATCAGAATGATGGGAAAACAGGGAGCCAAGGAGGGGGTGGAACGAGTTCACTTTGGGGGCAGAATGAAAGGCAGACCTCGAGGAGCCTGGCAGCCCCACAGATGCCTCCCGACCGCCTCAGCAGGGAAAAGGAAGAGGTGGGAAGGACACAGCTCTTCCTAGCTGGCCGGTGCAAACCACGGTTGGCGGCTCTTCCCTCTCAGGCACCGCTGAGGGGCCACCGGAGATGAGAGAGCTGGACGGAGGGGCTGTGGCCCGAGCCACTGGTGGGGTGGGGTGGCTGCTGTCCTCCAGATGCTGAAGATGCCAGAGACTCCCTGGGCAAAGGGTTTTTTTCTCAACCGGAGCTTGCGTGGAATTTGGGAGGCTTGCAAAGGCGCCCCGTATACAGATGCCCCTCCCAGCAAACCCACGAAACACCGGCTGCGTCCCCCCCCCGGAAGTGAAGAGAGGCTTCTGGGGGGACGGGGGGGGGGGCAGGAGACATTTACAAAGCACAAAGTGCACCATGGTGGTGGCGGCTATTTACAAATGCGTATCAGTCCTTCAAGTTTTTCAAGTTTTGTAGAAAGAAAAGTGGGGAGGGGGGCAAGAAAGGGCCGAGAATAGAAAACAAAAACTGGTGGGGGAGGGGCTGGAGGAGGAAGAACAAAATCAACCAAACACTCCCAGCAGGACCAGGGAGGGCTACACAACACGGGCAGCATCGCTCAACAGACGACAGTTAAGGGGTTCGTACACGGGAGTGTGTGGGGGCTATGTACAGGAGGGCCACGCGGGAGCAGCCGGGTTCGGGGCCTTGGCGCAACTGGAGGCTCACCCCCCCGACACACACTCACACGCGCACCGGGAGCGGGAGGGGGGGCGGCCCGTCACCAGTCCGCGTCTTCCTCTATGTAGTAGTCGGGGGCCGCCCCGTCGAAGACACCAGGGTCCAAGGACTTGCGCTGCTTCCCTCGGGCAAAGACCCGCGAGATGGAGCCGAAGCCCATCTTCTCCTTCTTCTTCTTCCGCTTCTGGTCCTCCAGGTCCTCTAGAGACTGTGCCGGGGGCGGGGGGAGGAGCAGAGCGGATGCTGGATTCATGCACCTGTCCGGCACCACCCCGCTGAAGCCCCCTGCTGGGTTTCAGCCACCCAGAGCAGCCTCGCTGAAGCCCCTTCCCCCCTCCAACAACTGTTCTGGTGAGGAGCCCAGAACCTACCTGGACAATTGGGTTGTGCAGATTTTTCTGTACCGGTCCAGGACTATCTCCCTGCCAGGAAGAAGTGGCACATCAGCTGGCATTTTGGTACAACATATGGCATCACACACACACACATACACATGGGTGATGTTGCATGCAGGCCATGCGCAGCACCAGGACAGCGGGCCCCACATGTGCATGCTCAGGTTCCTGTCCCCCACTGGATTTTAGGGAAGAGACAGACGAGGATGGGTAAGCACCCCAATGCTCTCCTCGCCTTATGACCGGTCACTGTAAAAGAGGCTGTAAAATCTGGTTGGTCATGTGATGATCCACTTTACAACCAACTTAAGACTTGGCTCCGTCATGTTGTGGTCCACCAGCAGTCTGTGGAGCTGGCAACGGAGTCAGACAGTGATGAGGCTGAGTAAGAACATGGGCCAGACCTGGAGGCTGGGGAAGGCCTGGATGAGGGCTCTTCATCGGGGAGTGAGGTGCCGACTCCGGAGCATCTAGAGGCTGACAGTAGTGAGGCAGAGGAACAGGAGGAGCCTGTTCCTAATGCACGCATGAGAAGAGCTGCCAGAAGGCAAGAGCAGCTCAAGCTAAGAGGACGACTCGGGAGTAGGGCCAAGAGATGATTGGCCCCTCCCATAAGGCTTAAAAGACCAGTAACGGTGTTTGGGCTTTGCCGGAAAACAACGTTGATAGCTTTGTCTTCTTGCATTTATTTTGTATCGGTGTCTTCTGAACTTTTGCCAAGAAAGGGCTTTGGCACTTTGCCTAATTGGACCAAGGTTGGTGATAAGACTGAGGAATTGTGTTGGAAAGAATTTGCTTTGATTTAGTTGGACTGTGCTGAGAATGAATTAATTCTCAGCTGCTCTAAAAGTTTGTTTTTACACTGACTTGAGTTTCCTACTACCTACTGGGGTCTGGGTCACACCTCACGGCCTTAAGCCGAGGACTACCTGTACAGTTGGCAGCCTCCCATCCGTTTTCCTTTGATCTTAGCTCATCTCTCTCTCCTCCTTCAGTGAATGAGATCGGGGAGTTATGCTCACATCGGAAGCGAGGAAGGATCTGACACGTCTCATCTCTTCTGTGGCAAACCAGCGAGAGGAGGGACGGCCAGAGGAAGGGTGCAGCACCCCTCCGCCTGGGGGGACTGCCACGGGGCACAGGGTTTGGGCTCAACTGTCCCTGGCTCACCACTCGGCCAGGAACCGAGTGAAACCTGCACACAGGGTGGAAATCCCCCCACCTCCCCCTTTGTGGAGTCATAATCCCACCGAGGTTCCCGGGAGACGCAGGATTGGCTGCACAGGTGAGACAGCAGTGGGCGCCACAACCAGCCTGGGTTCTGCGCTGCCAGTCAGTTCTGAGGCAGAGAGGTTCCTTTCCTTACCCCCTCTTTCTCTTGGGCTCTTTTGCCTGGAGGACTACCTAGGCATAACCTGTTCACCAACAAGGTGCAGATGTTCCCACCCATAACTGGGCGGGATGACTTAGCATGCACCCTCAAACAGACTGAGACAACCTCCAGCCTCCACTACCAGCAAAAACCTGGCTGCAGGGGAGAGAATTCACACAATCGGAGCATTGGCCCCCAGGGGATGAAATCCCTCCCCCATGCTGAAAGGTTGGCAGACACCCGCCAGCGGTGAAATCCTCTGAAGTCTGCTACCAATTCTATGAGTCTGCTACCGAGTGCACGCTTTGCGCACGCCCACTCAGCACTAAAAAAGGAACATTATAAAGCCTTTTGAGTCTGCAAAGGTAAGTAGAACAGCGAGGGGGGGGGGAATCTGCTGTGCCACGCAATTTAGATTAGCTAGAAAGCAGGAAACCAGACAATTCTAGCTAATATAAATCGCACGTCACAGCTGATCGTCGCCCAGCTGATAGTCAAAAATACCGCTTCACCCGAACCGGTAGCATTTCACTCCTGACGCCCACCTACTCCTGCTTCCAAAGAGAGTGTGCAAGATTCGGGGTCCTCCTTTTAGATCTGTGCCCCTTTAAAGCAGCCGCCTCCCACCAAACCTCCCACCCCAGCCCGCCAATGGCAGCGGAGAGCCCCCCCCGCCACCCCCACCCCCCCGGGCTGGAAAAACAAGAGTTAGGAACAGCCAATGACCTGCAGACGCGTCTTACATTGCAGAGGGAATGTGTTCTGTGCCGAGGTGAGTTGATGTCACTCGGCGTAGATGACCGGTCCCCTTCGGCTGCCGAAGCATCGGAGATGATGGAAGGCTGTCGCGAGTGGCAGGGGCTGACTCGGACCCCTGAAATGCAAGGGAGGACGAGGGGGGAGGGGGAATGCCTTGCTTGTGACTGACCAAGAATCGGAGCCCGGAATTCACACTGAAACTCAGAATCTCGGACGGGGGGGTGGGGGGGGTGGATTAGCAAAGTGGGTGGAGATATATTCTGCTTCTTTACTTATAAAAACAATGTGCTTTCCTTGGCATGTTATTGATTGTATAACTTCAAGAACTCTCTGTCCACTTATTGGTGGTGGTGTTTTTCTAAAAACCTGCCTGTGCTTTAAATAAACCAGGAAAGACAGCCCGTTTCTTCTCCCCAAGGGCTGGGCTAGGACTGCGGCTTCGGCAGAACTGGGGACACCCATTTTCTGCACCCAAACGGCCCCTCGGTCTGCAGGGTCCGGTCTACAGCTAGTCTCACTTAACAACCGTCCTGCTTAGCAACTGTTCAAGGGTGATGAAAAAGTAAATTGACAACTAGCGCGGATGACGGCTCTGCAGGGTCCCAGGCTGTCACAAGTTGCAATGATGCGATGCCTTGCTTAGCGACGGAGCTGCTGGTCTTACCTGTGGCTAAGCGAGGACTGTCTCTACCTGTGGTTGATGCCTGGCAGCACCTGCTCTTCCTCTTCGGGCAGGGAGATTGAAGCGGGGAGCCGCTCGCCTCTTTCTCCAGGCCAGATGGTATTTCTCAAGCTTGGGAGCCCTCACTAACTTCCCCTCCCTCTTCTCATGAAAGGGTCTGTTTTGGGACTGACCGGGGGCCGGGGGGGGGGTGCCTCTTACCTTGCCGGTCCACTGTGTGCTGGGGGTGGGCATGGTACAGCGTCTGCTGGCTCTGCCGGATGGCGGCCGTGAGGGGCAGGTCGGCCTGCATCACCCACTCCTGGTTGCCGTTCAGCACCGTCTCGCCGGGCATGGCCAGCGAGTGCCGCTTGGGGACGTCCTTGGTCAGGGTAGCTAAGGACTGCTTGGCCTGCACGGGAGGAGAGGGCAGCGTCACCGCCTGGCACAGCCAGAGATGCCCGGTGTTGGAGACACACACACACACACACACACACACACCCTGCCCAGAACAGGTCTGCAGCCCACCAGGCTCTCCCGCGCTTTGCCGTTCCTTCCAAGGGACCCTCCAGATGTGGAACTGGGGATTCCAACTCGGGGCTGGCAACATCTGGAGAGGAGTGGCTCTGGCAAATCCACGTCAAGTTAACACGTTTGGCTTAATTAATCCCAGTTTGGGAAGCAAAATTAGGGATGGCGGGAGATGTGAAAGGAGAGGCAAAATATTCTCTTTGCCAAAGATTTTCTCTCCGTCCATTCGGGGCCGAAGGCAAATGCAAGGAACTGCAGAGGCCATCATCCTGTGTGGTTCAGCCTTCTTTTTCCCCCAAGAGCAATCAGCCTGTCCCCCTTTCCCCTCCCCCCACGGGCCGGCACTCTCAGAGTCATAGAAACAAAGCTCTCATGAACTGAAACCTGAGCCTTGGGTTCAGTGCAGCATTAAGTGCTTCCAAGAGGGCTGGACTGAATGACCTCACGCAGCCCTTCCACGAACCCCTGGCGGCGGCGGCAAAGAGCCTTCCTTCTGCGAGGAAGGGCTCCACCTGGGCCACATCCAGAGAGGCTCAGCAGTGAAAAGGGCCTGGGGATGGTGGCAGGGAAGCCCCCGAACACCTGGGCCTCACCATGGCCAGTTCAGCCTCCAGCTCCTTCATGCGGTTGTCCTTCAGGTCCAGCTGCGAGCGGAGGGCACTGGCGTGGTCTGTGGCCTCCTTGGCCTGCCGCCTCAGCTCCCACTTCTCCCGCTCTAGAAGGTCCTTCTCTTTGGCCAGGGCCTTCACTGCGTCCTCACTCTCCTGGGGGGGGCAAGGAGGGGGGGGCTTTAGAAGATTTAAATGCACCACTCTGGGCGGGGGTCTCACTCCAAACTTTCAGCGCTTCTCTGTGCACCCCACTGAGGCACAGCCCTCCACAGTGCAGAGCCCCCTCCCACGGCCAGCTTCCTGTCAGGCAGATAACCCCCCCCAAACAAATGCCCCATTTTTAGCCCCTCCACCATCCCAAGGCTGTGGGGTGGGGGGGCTGAGAGAGGCCCCAGTGAGGCACAGGGGTGGGATTTTACGGGGAGACCTCGCAAGCCTCAGGGCGGCACAGCAGGTTCAGCCAGGGGTGAAATGTAAAATTTGTCACTACCGTTCTGTGGCCGTGGCTTTTGGGGGGGGGGGGGGATGTGTCTAGGTGGGCGTGGCCAACTTTTTTTTTTTTACTTTTAAAAGCATTTTTTTCGGCTGAAGAGCATTTTTTCTACAACCTCTTCGGCAAGAGGTTGTAGAAAAAATGCTTTGAAAAAGTTCCTCTGACGATCCCAGCTGAGCCGCACGATCATCAGAGGCTTTTTTTTTACTTTTAAAAGTATTTTTTCAGCCGAAAAAAAAAATGCTTTTAAAAGTAAAACAAAATACCTCTGATGATCGCGCGGGTTAGCTGGGCGGGGGGGAGGGATTTTTGCTACCGGTTCTCTGAACCACCCGCCACCATCACTACTGGATTGGGCGATCCGGTCAGAACCGGGAGTATTTCGCCCCTGGGTTCAGCCCCCAGCCAGAGAGCCCTGTGGAGTCTGTAGGCCAGCAACTCAGGACCTGCTGGGTCCCCCTGCCCATCAGTCGCCATTGCTTCCTTCACCCCCTTTTCTTCCCCCCACCCTCCCCTCCCCTCCACAACCTTCCGGTGCTGTTCATAGTTGCGGATAAAGTCCCTCAGCTGCTCCTCACGGCTCTCCAGGGTGCTGTAGAGCTGCTGCATCTGACTGGCCAGGTCGCTCTTCTCGCCCTTCAGGCGCTTCCGGTCGGCCTTCATGGCTGCCAGAGGGGGAAAAAAACAGTTTTAGTCATAACAGATAAATAAAACAGCTCAGCTGCACCAGTGTCCCGTCCCCGCCCTGCCCCCCCCCGCCGCCCCCCCCCCGCACACAGACATCCTTTCATTCTCTTCCCCTGGTTTTAATTCTGATTCTGATGGGGCTTTTCACAACCAGGTGACCTTGTGCAAGTCCTGGACATGAACACAAGGCTCAGCAGGCAGGATTGGACCCGGCCTGGGGCTCAGAGGGGTGGGGGCCAGAGGTGGGTTTCAGCAGGTTCTGACCAGTTCTGGAGAACCGGTAGCGGAAATTTTGAGTAGTTCAGAGAACCGGTAGTAAAAGTTCTGACTGGCCCCTCCCCCATCTATTCTCTGCCTCCTGAGTCCCAACAGATAGGGAGGAAATGGGATTTTTGCAGTCCTTCCCCTGGAGTGGGGTGGGAATGGAGATTTTGCAGTATCCTTCCCCTGCCACACCCACCGAACCAGTAGTAAAAAATTTTGAAACCCACCACTGGTGGAGGGGCCAAATGGCTTCAAGGCGGCATCCAAGAAGACTCTGCCCCCTCTGGCCATGTGGAGGCTTCCCAGTGAGACCCCTGCCCTCCATCTGCAGGGTCTTGAGTGAGGGGGGGCGTGATCGAGCAGGGACACAGCTTTAGCTTCAGCACCCCCCACATCTCCATGGGGAGGATCTCCCCAGAGAGGGAGGGGCTTTTCCTGCTTATCTGCAGGGGGAGGGATCCCTGCAGAAACTACCTAATGAGGAAGGGCAGCCAGGAGGAGGAGGAGGAGGAGGAGGAGGAGGAAGAGGGGGCATTTGGGACAAGTCCCCCGCCCATCCTCCCCCACTTGGTGGCAGAGCCCCAGTGGGGCTGGGACAAAGGAGGGAGGGGCTTTCCTTTCAATCCACTGCCTGGAAGGTGTCCGGCTCCCAAGGGAGGGGAGAATGTGGTCATGGTTGCCATGGAAATGGGGGGGGGCTCTGGGAAAAATGCTTCCATTTCATTTTGAGGAAGCCAAGCACCACAAACTCAGCGAAGGGAGAGGGGGAGGAAGTTGGCAGTGGGGGCGGGGTGGTAACCAGCTTGGCTGGCCTTGGCAGCATTTCATCCCTGGGTGATGGGGGGATGTGCCAGCTTCCACCCAGAGCTGGATGGCCCTTAGCAGAATCTGGGCTGCCAGGCTCCCTCCCTTCTCCAGCCATCATGGGGGGGAGGGTTCACCTTTTGGGGTGCTGCTGGGGCCCTTTGAGCCTTTGGTCTCCGGCTGGCAATTTTGGTTCCTTTTTTCCTTTTCCAGGAGAAAAACTTCTCCCCCAAATTCCGGGAGCAAAATCTCCTTTGCATGCAAGTCCGGGAGTCTGCCCAAGCCCCCCCCTCCCTCTCAGCCATTGGCAAAGGATCAGAGGGCGCCTCTGCCAACTCGCCCATCCTTCCACTCTGCAAAGAACGGGCACCATCTGATGCCAACATCCGGGGGTGGGGAGCCTGGAGAAAGGGGGGCTGGGGGAGTTTGCATCGGGGAATTCTCTACCCCGGGCCCCCAAGAGGGAGGGGGAATGGGGTGGCTTCAGCAAGGAAACTCCCCACCCCCAAGCAAATGGCCTACTTTTAGCTCTATGCTTCCAAAATCTCAAGGATGAAAAAGGGGAGCAGAACTCTTGCAAGCTGGGTCACGAGGAGGGGGTCCCCAAAAGGCTTGTGAAAGGCTCCCGCCCTCCCCCAGGCTAAAACAGAAAAGCATTTGACGGCATTTAGAATTTCCTCCCAATTCTTGGGGAACAAAGGGGCTCAGGCCCACTCCTGATGAAAACATTCACCTCAAGAACTTCCCACCCAAGCAGGAAAATATCCGGGGGGGGGGGAGCTGGGAGGGAAAACGCTGGAGGTTTGTAACTGCTTTTCTGAATTTAGATAGTAGCCATAGCTAAGAATGGACCTTGTAAGTTTAATTTATTAACATCTTTTACTGTTAAAACTAATGAGCGTGCTTCACGGAATGAGTTTTCACAACATTTTAATTTAAAACAAATTACTAATTACAAGAATTGAGAGGGGGGTCTTCTCCATCAGTTGGAAGGGGTACTCAGAAGAAGCACAATTGCTTCTCATTTTTCATTCAAGTGGGGGAGGGAAGCCCCCATATTAATGGATTTGTGTGTCATCCCCCCCCCCCCGCAACCCAGGGATGATGGGCTGATGAACAGGGGTTTTCATCTCGGATTAGAACAGCTAGAAAAACAAAAACAAAAAAAAACAAAGACCAAGCAGCCTCCAGAAGAGTCAACAGAGGATCTCTACTTGGTCTCAACTCCATCGGTCCCAGGCAGGGATTTACCAAGGGTCCTCCCCTCAGCCTAAATGTCTCCTTTTAACCCCCCCCCCTCCACTCAGGTGTGATCTGAAGCGGCCTGGCCCCCGAAATCTGACTTTTGCTTTCTCAAGGGCCTCCTCCTCTTTCTGCCTTAGGCAGGTAGTCCTCAACTTACAGCCACTTGTTTAGTGACCGTTTGAAGTTACAAGGGCGGCACCTGTAGTCAGAATGTGGGGACTGGGCAACCCGAATGCCTGCGTGATGGCTGCAGCATGCTGGGGTGGGTTACGGGCCCAGAACTGCCATTTCGGCCCCCTTCCCTGAGCCCGGCCAACTGGCACTGGGGCAAACTCCAGCCACTGGCTTCCCTGAAGGTTCTGTTGGTCTGGCAGAGCCAGCCTGGTCCCAGGGCCTTTTAAGTGGGTAAGGCAGGGAGGGAGGGCGGAGGCGGTGGCAGGAAAGGGCAAGGGGCTCTTACCCTGGAGGGCCTCCTTGGCCCTGGCCAGCTCCTGCTCCTTCTGGGCCAGCTGGACCTTGAGCTCCGTGGCCGGGAGGATCTCGGAGGCCTTGTCCCCGTGCGTCTCCTCCAGGTCCTTGGTCAGCATGTCCTTCATTTGACGGAGCATATGGATCTCCTCCTGCAGTTGGCTGACCTCTTCCCGCAGGAGGACTGGTGGGGGGAACAGAGAGAGAGAAAAAGAGAGAGAGAGAGAGAGAGAGAGAGGGAGGGAGGGAGGGAGGGGGAGAGAGACAGAGAGAGAGAATGTGGGCCAGTGGTGAGAGCGGGCCTCCTCCTTCTCCCTTTCTTCCTCTTCCTCCTCTTCCCTCCCCCCCTCCCCAAAGCAGATTCAACGGGACAAAGACCACTAGGAAAGCATTTTGCTGCAGGCGTCCCCTTCCCCTGAGTGTGTCACGCACAGCTTTGGTTTTCAAACTGGCCACCTTGCAATGAATGGACTTCAACTCCCAGGATCCCCTAGCCAGTTTGGTTGCATTTTGAAAGAGAAATTCAAAAACGGAGCCCACCTCCCTGGGAACAGCCTCAATCTGGAGCTCGTTTTGCTGTCTGAACTGAGAAGGGTGGGCACCAGCCTAACTTAACCCCCAATTACTGGTATGTCCCATAGCCCAGCCATTATACACCACGGGCTCATTTAGGGTGACTTAGCTTTGTATAGCTCTATAAATGACACTAGTCCATATCGTTTAAGTCTCCCTCTCTCTCTCTTTTTCTGTATGTATAAAACAGGTGACAAAGTCTAACTTGCCCAGATCTGTAAATGTCACAGCAAATTTATTTGATTACAACTTTTATTTAACCAGATTTTTTTTTTTTTTAAAAAGGCTCCTTTCTCACTAAGCCGGTCCAAAGACCCAGTTGGTGACTTAAATAAGGTGAATAAATCAAAGAGAATTTTTTTTCCTGCTTCTTTTATTTTCTGTCAAACTAGAAACCTCCAATGACCGATTCTTCCAAAACTCTTTTCTGCATTAACTACACACACACGCACACAGGCAAATGCCCCATAAAGGCGTGACTTCACATCTTTCTCATTAATTGCATCTTGGGGCGAACTGCTTCCTGCCCACCACTCCCTCCCCACCAGAAAACAACGAGGGGCTTGGGAAAACACACCTGGGGGGGTTGCAGTTCTTCCACCCTGTCCTGGGGGGGCAAGATGCCCCACAGCTAGAAGGGACTGTGCACTTTGAAGGGCGTGAAATTAAAAGCAGGGGGGGACGGGAGAAGCCTGACCCCCGTCTCCCCCCAGGTGAAAGGGCCCTCCTCGCTGCCTGCAGCGCAGCAGGAAGGCGGGGCTTTGCAGAAAATTCAGTATTTCTGGTATGAGCTCTGTAATTAAGGGCTGTGGGGCTGCTTTAATTACATACCACCATCTTGCTACCGAAAAATAGGCAAGGAGATCCGACACAGAGCCACTTCCTTGGGGGCAAGCCCCACTGAACTTGATGGGGCCGCTCTCGGGCTGAGCAGGTAGCTGCCTCCGCCGCCCAGGGCCCTCAGAATGGGTGGGATTCCAACTCCTATCATCCCCAGCCTGCCTGCAGCTGGGCATGAGGGCTGAGTGTCGGGACATGTTTGTGCTTTTAATAATCCCTGCTCTCCGATACCTGGCAATGCCACCCGGGGTTGCAAACCAGCCCAAATCTCATCTCCGCCCCCCCCCAACGCTGGAAAATTGGGTGCTGCTCTCTGTGCCCAGCGGCCAGAGGTGAAATCCAGCAGGTTCTGACAGGTTCTGGAGAACCGATAGTGGAAATCTTGAGTAGTTCGGATGCCACCTCTGGCTGGTTCCAGATTGGGGAGGGAATGGGGAATTTGCAGTATCCTTCCCCTGCCATACCCACCAAGCCACACCCACCAAGCCACATCACGGCCACCAAGCCACGCCCACAGAACCGGTAGTAAAATAAATTGGATTTCACCACTGCCAGCGGCCACCCGTGCCAACTCCTATCCCTTTACTCTTTAGGGGAAGAAAAGAAAATTTGCTTTGGGAAGACCAGGATCCCACTTCTGTTTTTGTGCTGGGGGGCCCCCTCAACAATAGCCCCATTTTCCCAGTTCCCAGGAGATAATAGAAGATGAGGTAGCTGGAGTGGCTGCCTTCGCCCCATCTGGGGTGGGGAGAGGCATTCTGGGGACCCCCTTCTCAACACCCCCTCTTGGAGCCCGGAGCTCTCCACCTTCACCAGGGATCTGTCCACGGAAGCAGCAATTGCAGCCCTTAGAATCAGATCTGTTTCCTTTTCTTTTCAAAAAAACACTTGGGATTTTTTTCCCTCCACCAAAAAGAAACTCACTCTGGATTCCTTCCCCCCACCCCACCTCAATCCAGGGAGTCGAATCCACCAGCGGAATTTCTTTGGACTGAGCAGGACAGGAAGGGCAGTGTGTGTGTGTGGGGGGGTGTTATGTGTCTCTCTGGCTGCTCTCCACTCCCACCAACAGCGGTGCCAAGAAACAATAAGCTCCCCCTCACATTTTTGAGATGCTTCCCTGATGAAGAACGCCTGGGTCCCTTTCGCTCCCCCACCCCCCCATGGGGAACATCTGAGATCTGGGCAGGGGAGGGGAGGGGAGGGGGGCCGGATTCAGGAGGGCTTGCCAAAGAGGGCAGCCCAGCTCTGGGTGCCTGGGGTGGAGTGGAGTGAGGAGTCAGAAAGGCGCCAGGGAAGCGATCAGCTCCCCAAGGACCCCCCTCCCGTTCCTGGCTCTGCCTTTTTTAATGATGCTCTGCTGAGACACCCACACACCCAAAGGCGCCCCCCCCCTCGGATCCAAAGCCCAGGATCTTCCCTGGAAGCCAGTCCCTGGGTGAGTGCCAGATCACGGGAGGGGGGGGGGCTCTCTCACGTTTTCCCACACTGCCTGGGATGCAGGAAAATTCCCAAGGGGGGGTGGCGGCTTCTTCATTCCTTCTCCTCCCCCCCACCCAAGGAAAAGCAGGCAGGCGTGGGGCGGAGGGGAGGATCCGGTGGAGGAAGCATGGCCTGGAGGAGTGCCCTTCTCTGCCTCCAGACAACCTTCTCCTGGAAAGGGACCAGTATCCCTGCAAGCACTTTGGTGCCTGGTGCACTGAAGATCCTGGGTTCAGGGCTGGGATAGTGTCGCGGGCTGCCCAGACCCTGTTCTCCATCAGCCTAGTGTGACCCCCTCAAGCCCCCTCCTGCTCTGGCCCTCCTGGCAGAAGGCGAACCTAGGCTGGAAGACCTCTTCTGGGGGGGGGGAGCAGGCAGGTGGAGGAGATGGACCCATGGGCAGCCCATTCTCTGGCAGCCAGGACCAGCCAGGGCCTCCTCCAGCCAGCTGCACCCTCAGCCAAAAGCAGCCTTCCGCTGCTTTTGGCTGAGGGAGCCAATGCCAGTCTGGAGACTCAACTGGGCCCGGATGCTGTAGGGGCCTCCGTGCCCAAGGAGGTGGGTCAGGCCTGCGCAGGAGGCCAAAGGCCGCAGGAGCCGCTGAGAGACACCAAGGCAGGGCCACGCTCAGAGGAGGAGGAGGAGGAGGAGGAGGAGGAGGAGGAGGAGGAGGAGGAGGAGGAGGAGGAGGAGGAGGAGGAGGAGGAGGAGGAGGCCGGAGTCAAGGGGAGTAACCCAGGAGAAGCCCAGGTCGCCCTCAGGTCCGCCCCAGGAATCCATCTGGGGCATCAGGACTGCCTTTGCCTGAGTTCCACCCGTAAGCTGAGTTTCTGCAGCCAGATGTCGGCTTGTCAGTTGCTGCCTCTTTCTTCTTTGAGCTTTGGCTGCCCTCTCAGCCTCGCAGGGGCCCAGAACCTCCCCAGGTTGGGTCCCCTGAAGTCCAGGGATCAAGGCGACATCTTTGGTCCTGGAGCCAAAGGACCAGCTTTCATTTCCCTATCTTGGATGGAGCTTCTAGGAGCTACTTTTTTCTGTTCAGTTTCATAAAAATGTCAGGACTTTAAGCCCGTTTTTTTGAAAACAAAAGTCCTGCCCAAAGTGCAGCCCTGATCTTGGGAGAAACTCCAGAGGGCCAAGCCTGGTTCGTGCACGGAGGGAGCAACAAACCCACAGATAACTGCTGCGGAGGACATGATGGGACATCTGGGGAGCCTTTCCTGCAGGGTTGGGGGGGGGGGGAACCAGGCTGGTTGCCTGGCTGGCCAGGCAAGCCAACAAAGAAGCCGAGGAGGCATTTCCTGTCAACAAGGGGGCGGAGGGCTTGTTCAAGGAAGTAGCTGCAGGCACCTGCCTGGGACGGCCCTCCCCCTAGGCAGCTCTGCCAGGTGCCCGGCCTTCTTTGCCATCCATGCAAGGCCAACCTCTTCCCCTTCCTCTGCGCCCCTGTGGTGGAGGGAAGGGGTTCCCCCTACAGCAGCGGTGACATCACCCCCCCATCTCAACTGGGGGGGGCAAGCCGAACGCAGCGGGGGTGGGGGAGCAGCGTCAATTCTGGCACTCTCATTCAGCAACAGTGAATTTGCTTTTCATGGCACTACCTGCAAAGTCATTTAGCCCCTGTCCATCCACCCACCCCCGAAAATGTAACTCCTCCCTATATATTTCCAAGGGGAATCCCCCACCCCAATTTCTCACCACGACGGAAAAGAAACCTTCCCTGTCCTGATCATCAGGACAGCCCACTTCATTCACCCTAAGACAGCAATTTAGGTTTTTAAATACATATTTGACACTAGGTTAAACAAACAAGGCACTGGCCCCCATCTTTGGCCAAGCAAACAAAACTACCGGACAATCAAAACAGACCAGCCTCCCAGCACACCTGCCGAACTGGTGCCTGAGCTGGATTCCTAAGGCTGGATTCCACGGGAGCAATGTGGGTTTGTTTGAACAAGTGAAGCATGCCATCGTCCGAGGTCCTGGGCCAAGCAAACAAATTGCCCCAGGTGGAAAGTTAAAACAGACAAAGGAGACATGCGTTGTCCGGGACGGTTATCTGGGTGTGGTGCACAAAGAGACACGAAGGCCAGCCGGGTGCAAAGTGCAGGCCAAATAACGCAATGACACAAGGGAAGCAGGCCGGCGCCCTGCCCTGAAAGAAGCTCGGACAGGCCAGCCAGCCAAAGGGGCGCCCTCCGCCTGGCTCCTGACCCAATTAGGCTGGCTCTGGGTGGGTGGGGAAGGGGGCCCCTAGCTCTGGGAGGCAGTGGCCCTTTGGGGAGGGGGGAGCAATGGAGGGCTCCCCAGACAGGGTGACACACACGGGCGCAGCTGCAGTCTTCCTTCAAAATTCACTGGAATTTTAAATGCAATCAACACGATGAGGCCACCAAAGTGTTCCTACTTTCAGATCCTAGCAAATTAAAATAAATCCTGAGTTTACTGGGTTTAACAGCTCAGGGGAGTCCCTGGCACTCGGAGAATGTTCCCTAGTTGGGTCACGAAGTGTCCAGCAGACAACAACCCAGCTCAGAGGACACCCAAGACGACCCAGCTCAGCCGGGACAAGCAGAGGTTCCCCGCTTGTCCATCAGCCCAGGACCCGAGTTTGAAAGCTGTCTGGCCAACCAGCTCTCCCTTCCCTTGTCCCCTTTGACTTCAGAAGGTGCTTGTTGAGTGTAAAGATCAGGAGGGAAGAAGCGCTCCTCCCAACGACCGCAGGAGAGTTCAAGAGTGGACTTGCAGCTTCCAGACTGTTCCCGCTTCCACCCCCGTCCCAGACTCATCCCTCCTGAAAAGGGGGGGAGGGAAGAGACAAAGATAAGCACTCAGGTCAAAAGGGAGGCCAGCTCCACCTGACCAGCCCTGGCAACAGGTGTCTTCCCAGGTCAGAAAGAGAGCCCACCCAGGGAAAGCAGGGAGCACACCCAGCGACTCAACCCCCAGGCCGCAACACACACACACCCGAGCTAACCGCACAGCAACATCCTAAAGAATGGAGCTCCAGGCTTTTCCCACAAGGCACCGTTTCCACCAAAGAGTGTCAAGCCAGGAGAGTGAGTTATATGGGGGGGGTGGGGGGCGGGGGAAGAGGGGAGCTGAAAATAAGGACCTTTTTCCAGGCGGGCCTGGAGAAGTCCTCGCTTGAGGGGCCTTCCTATTCCCCCCCCCCTCAAGTAGAACACCGGCTTTGCTACTCAGTCCACAAAGGCCTTTTTTCCTTCAGTCCAAAAACTTCCTGCAGGGACCCCAAGTCGTCCTTTGGGCCAAAGTCCAGCCTTTCCCAGTTAAACTATAACTTTTCTGGAGGTGGGAGAAAATATTATTGCAGCATTTTTTTTTAAGAAACAGAGGCTTTGCAGAAGAGAAGGAAACTCTCCCTCAACGCAGAACAGCCCCTGCGCTTGCTCTCTCTCTCTCTCTGGTGTGTGTGTGTGTGTGTGTGTGTGTCTGTGTGTCTGTGTGTGTGTGTCTCTGTGTGTGTGTGTGCATGCTTCTCACAAAGGCATGAAATAATGGTTTGCAAGCAGGAGGCTGGTTTCAAATGAGAACCAGACCAGTTTTCTGATACAAAGCAGACAAGTCCTCTTTGTTTCCCCTCCTCCTCACGATGCGGCGGCTCTTCTGGCCTCCATCTAAGCACCTAGTCCTCATGGATCCATTGACAGAGGCCTTGGATGGTCATGTTGCCATGCAGGGAGCCTGAATTTCAGCCAGGCTGGGCCGAAGGAAACAGGGCAGCCTGGGAGAAATGATGCATGGAGGGGGCTGTTGCCTCACCCAGACAGCTGAAGGAGATGACGCTGCCCCTCCCTGGTGGTTTTACTTTTCTTGGGTTTGTTGGTTGCTTTTATGTTTACTACTAGAGTAGCATCCTTACTCTCCCCTCAGGCGTTTCTGCAGCCCCCTTGGTGGGCAGGGAGACCCAAAGCTTCCCTTCCGCCCCATTCTCCGGAAGAAGTGCAGATAGCCTCTAAGCCCTAGCAATTTCTCCAGGCCCTCTGGAAAGGCACCGGCCAGGGCGACCTTAAGTGACAGAGAGTTCCCCAGGACACTCCTTGAGCAGCATGAATGGAGCTCCCGAAAGAGACACCCAATTCTGTGGTGCCTCAGAGAGAGAGAGACGCCGCGGCACAAAACAATACAGCAACATCAGGGCCTTTGGGGGTCAAGACCCAAGTCGGATCCTGGCACAGGGCAGCTGATGTGGCCCTGCGCTTAGCAGTCTGAAGCCAAAGCCTTCCTGGGCCCTCCATGCAGATGCTCAGGTCGCAAAAGCCATGCTGGTTATGCCGCTTTCGAAAATGATCTCCAGGAAGGGACTCCGATGCCCATCACTGCTGGCTGGCAGAAGAGGCAGCCCGGGCCTTGGGAAGGCTGCCCAGGTTCTGGAGGGCACACCTGGCCTTCCTCAACCCTGAGCTGAAGAATAGCCAGCAGGACCCACCTCGGAGGGCTTCTGCCCCACGCAGGATCCCTGGCCGGCCACCCGGGGCCCCTCGGCTCCCGGCAACAACACAGCCAGCTGACAAGGCGAAAGCTAATTAGGCAGCAGAGGCAGGCACCATCCCACAAACCCATCAGGTTTGACACTCACCGCAGGAGCCCTGCCGCAAACCACACCTCCCTTTCGGCTACCGATTTGGAAACTCCCTTCAGGGCGCCTTCTCCTGCCCGCCAGCTGCCCAGAAGACCCCCCCCCTCCCCAAAGCTCTCCAGAGGGGCTTCCCTGGTCCTCAGAGGCCTGAGAGACAGCCTCCAAGGTGGGAATGCCCAGGGCCAACTTCCCCTCCCACCAGGACTTGCTGCCTGCTTGCTGCGGGGGGGGGGGCACTGCCCCTCCCCAAGGCTTCCTCTCCCCACGCCAAGTCCCCTCTGACTGCCAGCAGAGGCCGAACCAGAGCCCACCAACCGTGGGAAGAATCGGAGGCTGAGAGGCAGCCCAGTCCAGCCCCCTCGTCACCACCTACCCGGCCTGCTCTCCTCACTCTCCGATTTCATGCTGGGGGGGCCTGGTCTGAAGGCCAGTCAGTCCTTCCCTGCCTGCCTGCCTGCCGCGGTGGCTGCTGCTGCTGCTGCCTTCCCTCTCTTCCGCCCGGCTCCTCCCCGAACCAGCCGGAAGGAAGGAAGCACCGGTTGCGCTACCTGGAGCCCCGGCCTGCCTGGGCTCAACAGGTGCTGCTGCTGCTCTGCCTGTGCCAGCCGGAAGCTCTGCTGGGCAGTGGCAGGGAGGGGGCTGCCCGGCTGGGCCGTTTACCTGCCCAGCCAGCTTCCATGGGAAGTGGACGGAGAGCAACAGAGCCACCAATGGCGGATTCTGCCTGCCTGCTTGATCTCCTCTCCCTGAGGGAGGGTGGGATGCAGCGGCCATCAGGAGATTTGCCTCCTTCCCTTTTGCTTTCTTTGGGGGGGGGGCACCTGCAAGGCTGTCTGCCCTCCAGAAGGGCAAAAGAAAGGAGGAGGAGGCTGGCCAGGGTCTCCCTCCGATTCAAAGGACGAGTTACATCCTTTTCAGGCTGCGGTGTGGGGGGAAGCCCCATTTGGCCTGGCCCCAAATCCCTGGGCCTGTGAAACAGGTTGGAAGGCCTGTTCTAATCGGTCCTTTCTCCAACACCATGAGGAGTAGGGCCTTGCTCTCTCTGCAGGAAGGGGCCCCTAGACAGGTGGCAATGCTCTGCTTTGCCAAACAAAATTTCCAGGCGTGACTCCAGGTGGACCATGGACGGCGCCAGCCCTCTAGGCAAGGAAAGCAATGCTCGGACGGAGCCCTGCTTCGCCCTTGAGAGGGACGCCTCACACTTATGACCGTTGCAGCCCCCCCCCCCAGTCGCACACTTTGGAAGTGGCGTGAATGTACCACCATGCCCCAGCCTTCCCAGACAAGCAAAGCTGCAGCGCGGTCTGCTTAACAACGGCCTGGTTCACTTAATAACTCAACGGCAATGATCCACTTTAACAACCAGGGCAAAAAAGGTTGTAAAATCAGGTGTGACTCACTTAACAGCTGCCTAGGCTTAGCAACAGGAATTTTAGACCCACTTGTCATGAGCCAAGGATGCCCTGTACTGCTTGGCACTCTGTGCTCCAAGCGGGACAACCTCACGAAACTGAGCGGCTGAGCTGGACTGGAAGTGGCGAAGAGCCAGGTGGGAGCCCCCCTCCAACACCCCCCCCCCGCAGGTTGCGGAGCTTCCCCTAAAACCTCCCGCTGAGCTCCCCCCCCTCTTTCCCTTTGGCAGGGAGCCGCCTGGGGGGGGGGAACCCTTTAAAGGCAGAGAAGAAAGCTGGGATTCTGCAGAGCCGGCAAGCCAGAAACATTTTAGGCTGCGGGGCCCCTCCCACCCCCTTGCAGGCGAGGGGAGGATCATGGCAGGGATGTGGCGTGGGAAAGCCCACCCACCCCCAGTGAGCCTTGCGGCAAATGGCCCTCCTGATGTGGAGGAGGAGTCCCTCCGCTCTGCTCAAACAGGCCTGGAAAAAAGTTCTTTTTTTTAAAGCTGCTTTTGACTGGTGGAAAAAAAAACCATAAGTGGGGAGGGGGACAGAGGGGGAATTCCAGATTGAAAGAGCCCGGATGAGAGAATTGGAGGGAGGCACAAGGGGCGAGAAGAGCCACAGGGCCAGTTCAGGGCTCCGTTAGGAAACACCACCCCCACCACCACCCCGTCCCCCCTCAAGCTGATAGAGGCCCAGAGGAGATAGCCAGCAACCCCTTTCCAGGCCCAACTTTTTGCCTGGCTCCACCTGGGTCAGCGATGCTTAGCAGCCCCTTTCTCCACCAAAGCCAGAGGGAAGGAAAAGGGACGGGAAGGGAGGAGATCTGCACAAATAAAAACCTGGGGCCAAGGGATCTGCCTTGGAGAGACCCAAATGGTCTACCAGAACCCTCCTTCAACCCAAAGGAAGTCAGAGCCCCCCCCCATCTCGTTTTTTGGGAAGATGCGCTGAGCTCAGCTGCTCCCCCTTTTACGCCTGGCTCTTCAGCCGGAAACTGCTTAGGCAAAGACACACAAAGGGGCTGAGGGGGTCGGAAAGAGCCCCTCCTTTGGCTGCTGGTCTTCTTATTTTTCTTGTGTGACGTTTACTCGGACACAAACCCAAATTCTTTTGTCTATTCCTAACATCCAATCTATCTGTTGGCCTACAGAGTGACCCCCACTCATCTCCACACACACCGTTCCCTCCCCTCTCCTGCTTGAGCAGGGGGTTGGATTAGAAGACCTCTGAGGTCCCTCCCTGCTCTGTCTGGATTCCTTCCCTCAGTGCTGATGTTTCACTCTGCGTGTGTCACACCTTCTGCGGTCTGCAGGTGGGTGGCCATGAGGAAACGTGTTTGTTGCTGAACCACTAAAACCTGGATTATTTCCTCCCTTCCCCGGGTATCAGGGAGCCGTTAGTTCAGCATAATTCAGGCCCTTTGCTGGCCGGATTTGAGGCTGCTGTGCGGTCCTTGCCTTGTTTCTAGTCTTTACTGGATGAGTCTAAGGCTCATGGGCAATATTTAATTTCAGAGGCACTTTCCCCCATTGATCTGGACTACCAACCACTCCAGTTGAAAACACTGAATCGGATCTATTTTCCCAGTTGATTTGACCCATCAAATCAAATCAAACACAGTTTTAATTTTCTCGCTTGGCGAGGGGAGGGGCCTCTGCAATTTGGAGGAGGAAACCTTGGAGCCCCTCAAGCTCAGCCTCTGGGTTTAAGGATCAGGCCCCCTCCCAAGACTCAGGGATGCTCCCCGAGGCTGGCGGGAAGAGGGCGCTCCATGGGCCTGCGGAGAAAACATTTTCTCCTGGGGCCAAATATGATTCCTGCGCTGGCTCCCACAGTATCTATATCCGTTCTCTTTCATCCCTCCTGTTTTATTTACCATGGGAATATTTCATTTCTGGCTTAACGGCCTCCTGCTTTTATGGTGGTTGCCTGGCAAAGATGGGGGGGGGGCATGGTAAGAAAACATAAATAAACCAGAGGTCAGAGATAAAAATAGAGGAGGGTCAGGGCTGGGCTGCAGAGGCCAATTCTGTATTCTGCATTAAATTCTGCTCTCCTGGCTGGTTTTGAAGAAGGAACCGCAGACATTTCTACACAGGTACCAGGATGATGATGATGATGATGATGATAATAATAATAATAATAATAATAATAATAATAATAATGATGATGATGATGATGATGATGATGATGATGATGATGATGATGATGCAGAGACTCTGGCATAAACCAGTGCAGGTGGTTCCAGTGGTACTCGGCACACTGGGAGCTGTGCCTAAAGACCTAGGCAAGCACTTAAAAGCAATTGGCGCTGACAAGATCATCACTGGTCAGCTGCAAAAGGCTACCTTACTGGGATCTGTTCGCATAATTCGCCGATACATCACGCAGTCCTAAACGCTTGGGAAGTGTTCGACTAGTGATCTGTGATACGAAATCCAGCATAGTTATCTCGTTTGCTGTGTATACTGTCGTCATCGTCATCATCATCATCATCATCATCATCATCATAGGGCCACCAGAACAACAGCTTCCTGCAGCTACACTACAGGTAAAGCTTCCCAGGGGAACTGGAAGGCATAAGCCCCTTCCTCAGCAGCAGCACCGCAGACTCACTGCTTTCTCCCAGGGCGCGTCTTTGTGTATGTGGCTCCGTGTATGTGTGTGTGTATGTATGTATACCTGTGTCTGTGTGTGTGCTTGTGACTTTTCAGTCTAGTTCACAGCTGGCCTCATCAGACCCAACTACCGCTCTGCTCAGCCCAGCCCACATTGGGACCTTGGCCAGTCATGCTTTCATGGGGATGGGGGGTATCCCCATCTGGAGCAAGAAGGCAGGAGTTACAGGCTCCCCACAATGGCTCCAGTTCCCCAGGAGTGACAGTCCTTCCGTTGACCAGTGCTCCCAGAATCCACCTTAATTTGGGGAGACTTGGCGGTAGACAGAGATGGCCTAATGCTTGTATTATTATTCTATACTGTATATATGTATATTGATATTGTTTCCTGATTGCTTATTTGTACCCTATGACAATCATTAAGTTGTACCTTAGAATTCTTGATGAACGTATTTTTTCTTTTATGTACACTGAGAGCATATGCACCAAGACAAATTCCTTGTGTGTCCAATCACACTTGGCCAATAAAAAATTCTATTCTATTCTGTTCTGTTCTGTTCTATTCTATTCTATTTTTACGGTTTTCATTTTAATCAGCCATGCACGTTCAATTGTTGTAACCTATTCTTTGTTCTGAACCACCAATACCCCAAGATGTGATGATATATCCAACACTGGAAATTTTTAAGAAAATGTTGGATAACCATCTGACTGAGATAGTGTAGGGTTTCCTGCCTGGGCAGGGGGTTGGACTAGAAGGCCTCCAAGGTCCCTTCCAACTCTGTTGTTATATGATATATCATATGATATATGATATGATATGATATGATATTAACGTAAAAACAAGCCCGGTTTACCAACAAAGAAGCAGAAATTGTCCACACATTTCATATTAATTAAAGAGAAAGCATCTCTCACAGGGTAGAACAACAAATGTACAATAAACACCACTTTTCAGAGGCGTCTCCTAGCCCGCAAGGTTAACCAGAGGTGGAGCGATGGCTAATTGAAGGACGAGGGGGCAGGAAAGGTGCTGGTCTCAGCCTGGGGAAGCCGAGAGGCCTTAGAGGTGACCACAGGGCCAGCCCTGCCCTCTCAGTCCAGCTGACCTCACAGGAAGGAACAGAAGGAAGGAATCCAGGGCTCATCGCCTGGAGTTCGAGAAGGAATCAAACAAACAAAGCACCACATTTACATCCTGTGGAGGAGAAGATATTAATTTCTGGTGAAATAAATAAATAAAACCTAGCTTCCAAAGGTGCTTTTTCAAAAGGCAACTGGACTTTCTGTTCTTTTTTTTTTTCTCTTGAAGGCAAACATTTCACCTCTCCTCTAAGAAGCATCTTCAGTTCTGCCTCAGCCATGACTTGGAAGACTGAGAATCTCCATAGACATAAAGCTGGCGTCCATTTACTGGGCCCCTGAAGAAGTCATAATATCCCTACTTTGGAACAGATCACTTCATGTCTGATCACAACTACTTGACCACAAGCCAATAGTGGTGGTTATTATTATTATTGCCACTTTTCAATGACGGACGGGTCCAGAAGAGATGCTGGATCGGGGAAGGGCTGCTTCAGCACCATGGAGAGCTGCCCGCCAGTCCTGGGCTCCCACCGGGGCCAAAGGTCAGCTGAGACCCAGCACTCCAGATGTGGCAGCACTACATCTCCCAGCAACCCCAGCCAGTGAATCATGGTAAAGGATGCTGCAGGTGTGTTCATCCACACCTGGTGGGCCACACAGCTGCTCAGGAAATAAAAAGACCACAAAAAAAAAAGGCATTCACACAGCTCCCTGCTTATTTCAATAAGATGCACCTTCTGCCTCCAAGAAAGCCACTGAAATTCTCTCGCTTTGACCAAACTGAAGGAAAACCGATGAGGAAAGGCACTCGAGAAATTTCGTGGAAGGGTCTCCCCCAAATCCCCTAAGCTAAGGATCGGGCCTTAGAAATCAAAGGGCAGTAGATATTTTTTGCAAGGCAGCCCTTGGCTCGTTCATCAGAGAGTGCAACCAATACTGAGTTCTTGCAAACGTTCAGGCACTCAGCTGACGATGGAAGGAAACATGCCCAGATCTGAATTTTGCACCTCTTTGTTCACCTCGCTGAGAAATCCTCTCGGCTCCCTGCATGAAAGGGAAGACATTTTACTCATTCATTTGACATTCTCTTATTATCAAATGCAGCTGCAGGAACAATCCCCCGTTTTGTCATCCTTAATTCAAACACTGGCTTCCCTTTTTAAAAGTGGGGATTTTTCAGGTCAAGTTCCTTTCAAGCTCACTCACACAGAGATGGATTTTTAGCCTTTCATAAAGAGTTTTCTGTCTTCCCTCCGAAGGGACGGAAAGCCACACGGTAAAGGAACATCCACCACACAACGTCAATCACAGCCCCGGGAAGCTTTTCAGCTGATTTATGGCCTTGCATTTCGGAAGGATTTGCTGGACATGCCTTGCGGAGAAAACCAATTTCCCAAACCGTTCCACACAGAAAGAGAGAAATGCCGCTGACCCTGGAGCTCCTCTGAAGCTGGGCATGGGTAGGGTGGGAGTGGGGGTTTCTTCTCCAAGCTGGAGAGAAGGTCAGGCCACAGGGATGAAGTGTACCACCATCTGCAGGAAGCAGAGCCACAATTGCCACTGAGCAGGTGTGCACATCGGGAGAAACTGTGTGGAAAGAAGATGCAAAGTTTCTTTTTTTTTTTACTTTTTAAAATCACCAAGTGGCAAAATGACCTAAACAGTGAAAAGAGAGAAACGAAGAGACGCCGAACCCAAGAGCTCCATATGTGCCCTTCAGAAAGAGCTGGAACAGGAAATCAGACCTCAGAGTCCCAGGAGGCTTAAGAAGTCCTTGCCGAAGGATGTGGGGCCATCACGGTGTTGTGACCCAGGCACCAGTAGGTGGTAGGAAACTCAGTCAGTATAAAAACAAACTAACTTTATTAGAACAGCTGAGAATTACTTCGTTCTCAGCGTAGTTCAACTAAATTAAAGCAAATTCCTCCCAACACAAATCCCTCAGTCCTATTGCAAACCTTGGTCCAATTAGGCAAACTGCCAAAGGTCTTTCTTGGCAAAAGTTCAGAAGACACCCAATATAAAACAAATGCAACAAGACGAAGCTATCAACGTTGTTTTCCGTCAAAGAGCCCAAACACTGTTGCTGGTCTTTTAAGCCTTATGGGAGGGGCCAATCATTTCTTGGCCCTCCTCCTGAGTCATTCTGTTTGCTTTAGCTGCTCTTGCCTTCTGGCAGCTCTTCTCATGCGTACATTAGGAACAGGCCCCTCCTGTTCCTCTGCCTCTCTGTTGTCCGCCTCTGGAGGCTCTGGACTCCGCACCTCACTCCCTGATGGTCCTGGCCCCACCTCAGCCTCCAATGCAGAGCCCTCATCCAGGCCTTCCCCAGCCTCCAGGACTGGCCCATGCTCTTCCTCACTCTCATCACTGTCCAACTCCGTTGCCACTCCGCAGGCTGCTGGTGGACCACAACACACAAAGGAATATTTTGCATCCTGCTTCCATCTCCCCAATTTCTCTCAGGGGGAGGGGTGCTTTAGAAATATCAGCTATCCACAAGAGAACCAACCTCTGAGGAACTGTCCATTAAAGAGATTTTAAATTCCCCCCCCCCATATTTTATAGATGAGCATAATATATCAGCCGCCCATAGCTTTCAAAAATCAATTTGCCAAAAGAGGGAGGAGGAGGAGGAGTTGTGGTGACATCCCTGGGGTTGGGAGAAGAGACCTGGGGGAATCTTCTGGTCCAGTGTAAGATAGAAGAGTCCTTCTATCATGCTGGACAAATGACATGTTTTCTTGGGAACCTCCAGTGATGGAACTGCCTGAACTTCAGGAGGAAGACTGCTTGATAGCAGAGAAGGAAGAGGAGGAGGAAGAGATTTTGCCATTGTTCCCACCAGGTGGCAGCACACAGCTGACCTTGAAAAAGGGAAGCCAGGTCAGAACCAATTAGCAGGGGGTGGGGTGGGGTGAGAAGGGAAGGAGAGGGGCTCAGCCTACCCTGGGAATTAAAAGTCCTTCTACCCAAGGCGATGATGGCAAAGCGCTTCTGCACTCTTGCTGGGCGAACGGGAGGGAGGCGGTCAAGAAGGCCCTTGTGCCAGGTTGGGCTCTCGCCTCCTTCAGGACCTTATGAGGCACCACCGGGAAATCCAAGGATGTGGGGCTTGGAAATGGATTTGGGGATGGGGGAGGGGACAAGCTGCTTCCGTGCTTGCAGCTGGAGTGGAGCCCAGCTTGAGAAGTTCTCAATCCCTGAAAAACATTCTACTTCCAAAAGGCCAAAAGCAAGCGCCCCTGAGTGGGGAAGATTGCTGGATGTGTTAAAAATCTCCTCTGTGGGGATTTAACGTCTGTTGCTTTAAGAGCTGGGAATTTGGAAGAATCTACCTCTCACCCTCAGAGCAATAACCCCAATGAATCTTGAGTTTGACTTGACTGCCTTTTTGGGTGAAGGACGATGCGGGAATAAAATTGTATCAGGAAATCTCTTTTGACATCTAGAAGCGAGAAAAATTAATAAGAGGGCTAATTCTCCATGCGGGTTAATCAAATCAACCAATCCAGCACCCTGTTCCTGACTCAGCTGCTAATTTAATCCCCGCGCGTGTTTTCTTCATTAAAACTATGGGCGTTCGTCAAAAGGGAGACGACTGGATCAACTAATCCAATTTGCTGGGTTTCAATCGCTGCATGAAATCCCCGCCCCCTCACCCCCCCCCCCGAAATAAAAATGAGGATCTGGGACCAAAGTGCCAGCCAACAGATACTCCCAGATAAAGACAGGGGTGTGCTATTAGGATCTGAGTGTTACGCTTCCCATTTATCAGGCAAGGAGAATTGGCTCCCAAATCCCGTCCCCCGCAGCCAGCCCAACGGGAGGGGGGACTTTATCCTCCCAGGGCCCCTGGAGAGACACCCAGGAAAAATCCTGCCTTCCTGGGCCTTCTGGTTTCTGGGTGAATGCTCAGAGGTTATTTGGGGCCTGGGAAGGGCAAAGGGTTGGTGACAGAGCTTTAAAAAGGCAGGAGGGAAGAGAGCAAGGAAGACGCTTAACCCCAAACAGAGCGCCCCATTTCTGTAGAATAGCTGAAGGCTGGGTGAGGGAAGGAAGGGCCTCTCGCCTACTCGCAGACTGGCCTCTGGGAAAACTAAGCAAGGAGACAGCCAACCTAGGAGATATTTCTTGACGGAACAATTAAGCAGTGGAACGGCTTCCCTCCGGAAGTTGGATTTTGTTTTTCCAATTCGGTCAAGAGTGGGAGATCTATTTGACCAGGATGGATGGCACATACATCCAGAAGACGTTGGAGGACCTCCTGCCTTTGTCTTTTGGTCCAGAACACCTGAAGAGCTAGGCGTGAAGAAGGGCTGCCAGCGGCCTGAAATCTCCTGAACTTGGCACACCTTGGCCTTCCAACCTGTTGAGTCCATGGATGTCTAAACCTCCCCTTTTGCAAAATTTGGATATTGGCATTCCCGGCGGGTGCTGCCTGCATGATCGGGATCATTGGCGTCACTTTGAAGGTCTCCAGAACTTTGGACCGTGTCCTGCCCAGCTGCCTCAGAGAGGCCAGGGCGAATCTGGACTCTTGGCCTCTGACCTGCAGCCCCCGCCTTACCCCAAGATAAACAGCTGTTTTTTGAGTCCATCGGCTCCGTATTCTTTGCACTCGTCCTCTCCAGAGGGTATCCCCAGCCCCTCCCTCTGAAGAAACCCCTCTACCCAATTTTGATACATAGATTTTTCAGGAGGTACCTTCAAATTAGTCTTGGCCCATTACTTGGACCAAAGTGAGAACAATTAATCAGTGGAATGGCTTCCCTCCAGGAGTTGTGGGCGCTCCATCACTGGAGGTCTTCCAGAAGAGATTGGACTGCCATTTGTCCGGAATGGTGCAGGGTCTCCTGCTTGAGCAGGGGGTTGGACTAGAAGACCTCCAAGGTCCCTTCCAACTCCATGATTCTGCTACTGAAACCAGCACCTATTTCCACCTCTTGTGGAAGCCGCACATTGCAAAATGCAACTTTGCCTCGGCTTTCTGAAGCTGCGCAAGGAAGATCGATTGTCCCTCGCCCAGTTTGGTACTCGGGGGAGAAAAAGTTATTTCCCCTAGTTGCTTTTGTTCGGAGCTGAAAGGGGCCTCTGTGCTTCGCTCAGCCGTGCTTAGAAAGCATCCTGGCAGATTTGCAGCTCAGTGGCCAGTTGGGCTTTTTAGAAGACCTCGGCTGAATTGACACTCCGACCAGAATATTCTCTCTGCAGGTGCATTTGTGGGCTGATGGGGAGGGCAACCTTTTGCTACGGAAAAGGGGAAAAAAAACAGAAAGAGGCAGAAGCCACAATCAGGCTTCACAAGTGAGCCCCAGATTTGAAGACGTTCAAACCAACTCAGCTGCAAAGCTTCCTCTTCCACCGGCCCCCTGCCTGGCCCAGGGGGCAACTGCTGACACCCCCAGCAGCATCCCCATACCGATTCGGACCAAAGGCCTTCTGGGGCCAAGGAGCTTCAGCCACGAAAAAAAAGAGAGAGATGAAAAGCAACCGAGCAGAACTGACAGAGACACCAAAAGGGACAGCAGCCCAGGCGCCAGGTTAGAAAGCAGGGAGACGGGGAGTTCCAGTCCCGTCATAAAAGCCGGCTGGGCCAATCACACACTCTCAAGCCCAGGCCACCTCACAGGGTTGTTGTGAAAAGAGGAGGAGGAGGAAGGAAGATTGCTTTTTGTTCACTGCCAGATTCACCGAGGACAAGTGCAACCCGTGGAGTTATTATTCAGGCCATGATTAAGTCAAGCCTCAAAGGAAGAGCATTCACACACACCCATGAGGCACAAGGACACACACGCAAACACACACAGAAAAGCATGGCCAGTTCAAAACAGTGCTGTTGGGGGTGGGGCATCGAGGGATTTACTGGTCCCGCTGGCCTAAGAACCAGATGCCATCAAAAAAAGACCTCCCCCTCAAAGCCCCACTTATTTCGCTTCCTCCAAGCGGCCCTGTGGGGGACTTTCACACTGGGAGCCCCAGGCGGACAGAGAAATGGGGCACATCGAAGTTTTTAATTACTTCCGCCCGCCACCACAATCCTTGGCCGTTCTTCTCCGGTGTGGATGACGGCACTGCCAGGGGTGGTTTATCAGCACTAAAGATGGGATCCTCCTGGGGGCCATTCAGGCGACAAGGACTGCCAGGGAAACAGGCAAAAAATTAATTTATCCGACAGCAGCACCACTCTCATCCCCCACCCCATAAATAAGTAAAAAGAGAAGGCAGGGGAGACAGGGGCGGGGAGAGAACAAAGCCTTGGTTCAGTCAGAGCCAGGATCTAGCAAGGGGGGGGGCTTGCAAAGGGGTCATTATCTGCGAGGGGGGGGGGGGAATGGAGAAAGACAGCTTATTAGGAAGCCCCCAGAGGTTAAAAATCATCCAGAGGAGGAAGGTGAGAAAGGAAGAGGTGGTTTCTGGGAAAATAAAAGCCACATTTGGTGATGGTGCAAAGTCAAGGCGACCATGGGCCAGTTGTGACTGCCTGGCATGTTCCAGAGGGAGCCAGGAGGGAGTGGGGGAGCCTTTTCCCCAGGCCCCATTTCAGGGGGAGCTGAACCCTATCCCTGGGCTGCCCCAAAGAGCCCGCCCTCCACCTTGGCCGTGAGTGCTTGGGGCTGGTAGGTCCCAAAAGCAGCCAATGTGGTCTAAGGAGGGCCCAGGAAACAGGGCTGGCCAGTCGCAGGTTTCACAAACGTCCAGCCTTCCTTCCCCTCCAGCTTCCTGGCAGGGACTGACCCCAACCAAATCCGCCTTGCTCCGTATCCAGGCTGACAGCCTCCGGGCCGGGCCTGCTTAGTGAGGACAAAGGACCGTCAGGAGCCGGAGTTGCTCATTAAGAGGCACCAGAAGCTCTGGAGCCCGTCAGAGGAATAGCATTTGTATCTGACACCCGTGTGGGAGAAGTCGCTGACACGCAACAACCCCTTACCTCACGTTGTTGTTCTCTGCAGTTGTAGAAGCCGGGCAGAGGTGAAAACTGCCTTTCCGTTTGTAAACTCACTCGCTAGTGCAAAGTGTGATTTCTCACCCCCAAAATCAAACCCATTAGGTGCATCTTATCCATCACCAACACATCCAAGATATTTCACCCGTGGAAATAACAGGAAACCGGACCGGAGGCAGCCTCTTGCATCGTCCCGTCTCCCATCCTGCAGCTGTAAGATAGGCAGCTGAATGCTGGCTGCCACCCACGTGCGAGTAGGATTGGATTATTTGGGGAGGAAAAGGTGACACCCAAGCAAAGATGCGGAGGCTGTAAGAAGCCAAGGCCAGAAGGGACCAGAGCTGCCCCATTTATATAATTCACTCTGCTAAAGTCACCGATTCCTGGCTGACTTTGGGTGGCAGAATACAGAATTTTAAAAAAACAAGGCACAAAACCTGAGAACAAGGAACAAGCATCTTCTCAAATCCTGGAAACAGCCAAGCCTTTGAAAAACTTTTGTGAAAGACAGCAGGTTGGGGAGAGGGCTGTGAATGTGCAGAGGATGCTGTTCCAGAGGGCAGGCCCCAAAACTCAATTAGCACACAGAAACCAGGTTGGGTACCAGCAGGGGCAGGACCCCCCCTCGCATGTGCTTGGATTGCCGCACTTCGGACCAGTTTACGAAATTACAGAATAACAGAGTTGGAAAGGGACCTTAGAGGTCCTCTAGTCTAGTCCAACTGCCTCTCAAGCAGGAGACCCTCTACCATTCTGGAGAATTGGCTCTCCAATCTCTTCTGGAAGACCTCCAGTGACGGAGCACCCCCACTTACCTCTGGTGGTTAAGTTGTTCCACTAACTAATTGTTCTTAGAACTTGGAATAACTTTTGTCGCTTTGAATGTACACTAATTGGCATGCATAAAAATGAAATTTCATTGCGCCCAGCTCTCAAAGGGTCTCTCTCCACCTCTAGTGGTTCTGACAACTGTCAGCTGAAGCATCCATGCAGCTTTCAAGGTCAGGAAGCCCCTTGCGATTCCTCTTCCAGCACAGCCAGGGGCTGCTAATGGGATGTGCCAGTTTGTATGAACAATAGTCTCCCGTCCACTGAGGGGGGGGGGCGGGGGGAGGGATGTTCCTTCTCTTTTCATCTGCTGCTCCTGTGTGGCCCCGCCCACTTTCCCTCCACAATCCCCTTGAAAACTGGATGGGGTGGCCCACACGGCAGCTGAAGGAGACAGTCACTGCGTGAAAGGGAGCACAGGCTGGCAGCGCTGGGCACAGGAGGTGAAACGTTGGAGGGGGCAGGAAAGAGACCCAGTTCAGCTGCCACTCCAGAGGGAGACCCCCTCCCCCCCCCAAATTCAATTCTGGCCTGCAGAGCTGCTGTCGGTCAGAACTGGGAACAGACAACAGACTCCTTTGGAAAGGGCAGCCGAAGGCGTGAATCTTGATAAATCCATGATCTCCCTTGCTTTGGTCATGCTTTGAGGAAGCCCTTCATGAGGACTAGAGCCTTCCTTGGCTTTAAAGGTGGGCTTGGAGCTTCGTGGCTTGAAGGTAAGAGTGGACGGCCACTGTGGCAATTCACAGCAGCTCTTCTTTTTCCAGAATAAAACCCGACAGACAAATAAATAAAATAAAATAAATAAAATAAAATAGACACCCATGCAATTCCTGACCATGGGCGGGCCTTGCGGTGCCCTGACTGGGCAAAGAGTGCCAGGGTGTAGAAGAAGTTGCTTTCTGCACCAAGCAAGCAGGGATGGATTTATTACACGGACACGCAAGGCCTTTGCAGATTAGCTCATTTTGGGAGGAAGAGCCCACCAATGTTATATACTCAAGCAGAGTCCCCAAAGCATCCGAGGGTCATTGGCACTGGGGTGGGGAGAGGCTGTTATTACCCACACCCAGAGCAACAACGCCGCCCCCCACTCCCTTCACCTGGAAGCTCTTGATGCCTCATCAACTCCGAGGCTCAACCAAGCTTGCTCCAATTAATCTCTGTCTGCTGTTGGCCAACTCAGACCTCTTATCTGGGTTTACTCCAGCCCCCTCCCTGCCGGCAGCTTCCCTCCGTTACAGCTCTGATGACAGAAACGACCCAACCATCTGGCTGCTGGCCAAACAAAAAAAGCTGAACAGGACTGGGGGGATCCAAAAGACCCTGGAATGCCAGAATTAAACCAAATGGAAAAGGGCAGGAGCAGTAGAAATTCATTGCTGTTAAATGACTGAGCACGCTCGCATGGCAATCCAACCTTCTCTCGCTTCTGTTCTGCTCCGGTCGGCCTCCTGTCCTCCTGCGCTGGGCTTTCGTTCACCTCCAGCTCACATGCAGGGTCTTGACCGGTCGGCTGTCCAAGTGTGCGGGGAAGGCAGCCTGCTCCGAATCCTGAAGCTCCTTCTCAAGAGGAAGAGGCAAAGTTTCCTCCTCAAAAGAGCAGCTGCAAACAGCTGGAAAGGATCTTGCCAGTCCCTCTTTGCCCTGCTCTGAGCGAATTCTGCAGCGATATGGTCACTTCACTCAAGGCGACCTTGACCCTGGCTAGGAGGGCTATGTTCCTCTGAAAGGGTCAGCGGCCACAGCCTGGGACCGAGTGCCTCTCCTCCTAGCCTGGATCCGGCATTCGCAGGCAAACCCGGCTGCCCGGTTGCTTTCCAGCTGTTTGCAGCTGCTCTTTTGAGGAGGAAACTTTGCCTCTTCCTCTTGAGAAGGAGCTTCAGGATTCGCAGCACGCTGCCTTCCCCGCACCTCTGTCTGCTTTCCAGATTCTGTTTTATGAGCTCTCCTGCATCTGGGCCCTATTTTTCTCCCCCCCCCCACACACACACATCCCCTCCCCCCCAAAAAAAACTTCAGAAAGCAAGAGGGGGAAGGAAAGGCGAACCTGAGTCCTCCTCCATGGCAGGGCTCTCCTCACAGCTTCGCCCTTGTGGGGCTGCTGATCAAGAGGGCAGCAGGCAATGAGGCCATCTGTTCGGCATCGAGCAGTAATGTGGGCTGGGGGGGGGGAGGATGAGTCCTGTGCTCCCTCCTGGGCACAAGGATGTGCTGACCGCAGCTCACTGGTCACCTGTCAGTCACATCCTGAGTGGCTGAGGGGGGGGACCAGCATGGAAGGGCCAGGGTGGGGGAGGAGCCCCCCCCCCCGTTAGGAGGGCCACTAACTTTCCAAAGCAGGACAGAGAGCAGCCCCCCCCTCGGAGGCTTCCCTTGGCTCACCTGTGCAGGTCTGGGCTGGGAGGGGGCCGGGGGGAGGCCCAGATCCCTGGGGAGAGGCTCTTGTTTCTCTCCGGGCAAAGCCCAGGCTCAGCACCCACCATGGCCGAGCACTAGGGAGCCAGTTTGGGCCTGTGCTTTCAGGGTCTTCAGAACCTGCCACCCAGGTCAACCCCTTAATTCTGGTCAGACTGTTGGCCTGGCGCTCCTCCCCCAACTTGGGAAGGGCCAGTGTGGCTCACTGACCTGATCCCCAAGACACAGAGCTTCGGTGGGGTGTTTCTCCCCCACCCACCCTGAAAATGGGAACGGGGTTCAATGGGTAGTTTAACAAAATGGGATTCCAGGGAGCCCCAGCTTCACTCCTTCTGTGATTTCCCTGTGGATGGAGGGGGGGAGGCATTTTTGGCACAGGTACGTAACTGGAGCCACCAGGTTTCCAAGGTGAAATGGACGAACAGCAACCAGGAGCTGCGGGAGAGGTGGGGGGGGCATGCGAGGTCAGGAAAGGGTCACCCTCAGACCCCCCTGGGCACATAGACGATGGGGAGGTTGATGGGGCGAGCGAAGGCCAAGCCGCTCCCCCCACAGGCACCTGGAGAGCCAAGGGCACAAAGCCACTAAGCCACAGTGTGAGTGTGTGCCACACGCCACAAGGAGCTGCTTCCCTTCAAGGACAGGCTGGGGATACCTGGAAGATGCGGACCTCTGAAAGGGAAGGCAAGGGGGGGGGGATCTCCCTGCCTGGACCTTCACTGTTCCCCTCCCCCACCCTTTAGAAAACAGGATCCCCTAGAAACATCACAGTCACAAACCCGCGCTGGGTTCTCCTCTCCACATACGGGACCTGGTCGTGGGTTCTACCGGAGCTTCCTTGTGTTGTCACCACAAGCCGGCCAGAACTGGCTGCCTTCATGTGAGGGGTCTCCCCCCCCTGCCTCCCCCCCCCTCCCCAAATGACTGTGCTGCGGGAAGGCACCCAGGCCCTGCAGGCCACAGTCTGGAGTCCCGGGGAAGGCTGCCTGAAGGGTTTTGCCCACCAGAAATAGGCTTGGGCTCAGCCGGATGCTGAAATCAGAAGCCGGGAGCGATGGGTCCAATGGTGTCCTGCCTGTTGAACAGAGGGAGCAAAGGAGGGGATTTCTCAGGGAAAGATTTCTCTCTGGGAACCAGGGCCAGAAAGGCCCGGCTGGGAAACATCTGTGAGGAAAAGCATCTGGAAGAGGCCCCCAGGGAGAAGCGGAGGCCGAGACCCTCCCTGACTCTAGATTAGAGATTAGGTGGCTTCACTGGAGACACCCAGGGGCTCCTCTCCACAGGAGAGCGACAGAGAAAGAGAGAGAGAGAGAGACAGACAGACAGACAGACAGACAGAGAGAGAGAGAGAGGGACAGAGACAGACACAGAGAGACAGAGAGACAGACAGAGAGAGAGAAACAGAGAGAGAGAGAGAGAGACAGACAGAGAGAGAGAGAGAAAGAGAGAGAGAGAGAGAGAGACAGAGACAGACACATAGAAAGAGAGAGAGAGAGACAGACAGACAGAGAGAGAGACAGAGAGAGAGAGAGAAAGAGACAGAGACAGAGAGACAGAGACAGAGACAGAGAGAGACACATAGAAAGAGAGAGAGAGAGAGACAGTGAGAGACAGAGAGAGGGGGGAGGGCGGAGCCGGGATCCTTTGTTTCCCTTCAGGGAATGCAGAGAGGCTGTTTCTTTTCCAAATCCTTACCAGGGGACCGTCTTGCTTTAAGCTCCCATTGGGAGACCAGAGCAGCAGCGCATGCCCGGCGCCATGCCAAGGCTGAGCAGTCGGCCTTGCCTGTGCCTCAGGGCTGCCTCCCTCACGCTTCAAGTAAGGGTCTCCACAGAAGAGGGCTCCGGCAGGAGAGGCCTGTGCCTGGCCCTCACCCATCGCCCCGCTGCCCAAGCAAATGCGGAAAGGGAGGCCAAGGGGAACTAAACGTGGCTGCACAGTCTCAGCAAATCTGTAGGTGCAAAAGATGCCGACGACCCTCCTGGCTGGCTGGCTGGCTTCTTAGGGAGAATTGCAACCAGGGAGTCGTTTTTCTAATTCAGACAAGCAAACGACAGCAAAATGTAGTGCGCCTGAATCTAAAGGAGGCTGCCAGGAGTGGCATTTGGCACAGAAAGTGGTGGTGGGGAGACCAGAGGCAAAGAGAACTCAAAAGACCCCCTCCCCACCATCCCCAAATGCCTCAGATGACTCTCAGGAAGAGACTGGGCCCGGAAGTCTCCCCCATTCGATCTAGGAGACAGGGGTACATTTTCTTTCAGAGCGCCAAACGTGGGCACCGTGCAGCTGGTATTTACTGCCACTCAGCTGAACCGCAAGGCCCTTCCATAATTACCCTGGCGAGTCTTGTTCAGCACATGAACTGGCACCAGGGGAGGAGAGACATGGGTGGCACTGAAGGCTGGCCGGAGAAATGGACATCTCCAGCAGGACAGCAAACTGGGTGACATGCACCCCTTTTACCCGGGAGGGGGGAGGAGGGGGTAGAGTCCTGTTTGGGTCCCATCCTTTGAGCACCTCCATCTTAAGGGGGTCCTCTGCACTGCGGTGGCCTCTGGAGCAGGTTCAGGTGGGCCCTGATTCAGGCAGCTCCACTCTCGGAGGGCCGGAGTGGCCCTGGGCCCCCTGGAGACTGGCTTTTGAGAATTCTTTTTTTTTTTTTTTGCTGCTCTCCATTTGTTTCTAAGCATCGCCCAGAGTTGTTATGCAGTCGGACAGCCTGGCAAATGTGACAAACAAGCAAGGAAATAAATAAATAAACAGCTTGAAACAACTTTGCAATCTGTTCAGGGAACTCAAGACTTGAGGGGTGGGTGCTAAGCTAGAAATAAAAAGCATATGGGCTCAGGATTCCTTTCCTTGGACTTCTTTTATCATGCGACATGCAGGAGTGTGCGCACACACAGAGAAAACTCTCTCCCCTCCCCCTTGAATTGGACCTTCAAAGCATGGGACACCTTCAAAGGGAGGATGGAAGGACTCTCCTTTCGGCTCTTGGGCCCAGAGAAGGCTGCAAACAACACAGCAAAGAACTCCAGAAAAACTGAAGTGCAATCAGAAAGGAGAAATAATTCTGTACAGCCTGAAAAATGTAAGATATGCGCTAGACCTCTTTGCACAATGCAAGCCCAGCCGACAAAACCTAGTAAACCATTCCTGCAAAGGTCTGTGCTTTGTCTGGGCGTCTTTACATCACCACAGGAGGGTAGCTAACCTCAGTCAGAGGTTGGGAGAAAAAATGGCCCAGAGTGTCGGACTTGGTTAGAGCTTCAATGAAAAACCACCACGAGGTCGGAGGCTGAGCTTGGGGGTCCAAGAGCACCCCGAAAGCCACAACGTTACCCTTCACGGCCCAGAAAGCATCACTGATACATTCCAAAGACACCAATGACTTCAAGGAGTCCCTTGCTGAGATGGGTGGAGGGAGGAATGGAGGGAGGAATGGAGGGAGGAATGGAGGGGGGGGAGGGAGGAAGGAGGGAAGAGGGAGGGAGGGAGGAAGGAAAAGGGAGGGAGGGAGGGAGGGAGGGAGGAAGGGAGGAAGGAAGGAAGAAAGGAGGGAGGGAGGGAGGGAGGGAGGGAGAAGGAAGGAAGAGCTCTACCTGACATAATTTCTAACATGCTCAATAATAATAAGCACAATTTCCTTTTATAAGTTTAAGGTGGTTGCCCTTCCTATCAGTGCTTCACAAAAACCAAGGAAATCACGATGGGAAAAGCGCTGTGAAATCCCACGCCTCATAAAGATTTCATTTGGCCTTGACTAGGAGGAAAGAATGAGAAATCTGATATATAGGAGTTAACTCCCTTTCTGACACGTTATTAGTGGACGGGTCCTGTTTTCCCTCCCCTTGCCTGGTCTGTTTTCACATCCTCGTCGGTCCAAAGGGGGAGTTTCTTTTCAACAACAGAAAGGGGGGTTTCTCAACCTCAGAAACTTTACTGGTGTGTGGACCCCAACTCTACCCCACCCACCCCCCAGCCAACTGGTCCATTTCCCCAAAGGGCTTTGCAGAGAGCAAATGTTCCCTCTCTCCCTTACCTGGCAAAGGCCCCAGTGGTTCCCAGAGGATGGCAGTCCTTGCGAGCAGCAAAAGCAACTCTGCCCATTCCCACGTGTGGGGCTGAGTGCCCGGTGGAGGGGATATGTCAAAAGGGTTCCTACCAGTGGTGAAATCCATTTTTTTTATTACCGGTTCTGTGGGCGTGGCTTGGTGGATGTGGTGTGGCTTGGTGGGCATGGCAGGGGAAGGATATTGCAAAATTTATTTATTTATTTATTTATTTATTTAATCAAATTTTTATACCGCCCTATCTCCTGAAGGACTCAGGGCGGTTTACAGCCAGATAAAATAGAACAAGAATAAATACAGGATAAAAACAATATTTAAAAAACTTATTAAATTAGGCCAAATTTAAAATTATAATTAAAATAGTAAAAAACCCCATTTAAAACTAAAATCCTAGGCCAGTCCTGCGCAAATAAATAGACGTGTCTTCAGCGAAAGGTTCGAAGGTCAGGAAGTTGGCGGAGTCCTGGGGGAAGTTCATTCCAGAGGGTGGGAGCCCCCACAGAGAAGGCCCTTCCCCTGGGTGTCGCCAGTCGACACTGCCTGACAGACGGCACCTAAAATCCCCATTCGCTCCCCACTCCTGGAGGAAGAATACTGCAAAATCTCCATTGCCACCCCACTCGGGGGCCAGCCAGAGGTGGTATTTGCCAGTTCTCTAAACTACTCAAAATTTCCACTACCGGTTCTCCGAACTGCTCAACATTTCTGCTACTGGTTCTCCAGAACCTGTCAGAACCTACTGGATTTCACCCCTAGTTTTCACCCAGCCCAGCCAACCTGTGTGATGGAGGGGGCTCTTTCAAGAGACAGACCAGACTGCCGGTCCATCGACACACGCAAGATTCACAGAAAGCACAACAGTGGCACACACACAGCAAAAGAGCTCACTCTGCACCACCGATGAGACCCCAGGCATCTCCTTGGCCCCTTCAAAATGTTACCCTGATCCGCCTTCACTTTAGAAGCTCTTTATTAATTTTCCAATTATTCTGAGCCTTTGTCCAGGGATCTCTGTGCATCCGTTTGGGCTGAAGATCCCAGATCCACACCAGGCAGCCAGGATGCCCAAAGGCAACTCCCCTCTTCCCCCACCTGCTTTCATTCTGGGCAGAGCACAGTGTGGGGGGCTTCCTTCCTCTGCTTCCCCTTCGGTCATCACCACCAGCACCAGAATGGTCAAGCCCCTGGAATCGCCATCCAGAGCTCCAGGGCAGTTGCGGCTGGAAGCCATGTCCTGAGGCACAAACAGGGATGGCCTGGTTCCCGGTTTTTGGCCACGGGTCAAGGACACGCACCTCCTCCTTGCAGGTTTCCATGACCTGGCTGGACACCTCCTTCCCGAGGGTGCTACATGCTGCTTGAGCCTGGCTGGGAAAACCGTAGAGAGCTGCCCCCAACAGTCCCCTCGCCAACCCTTGATGCCCATGGCCACCCTGGAGGGAGACTCGGTTCCCGGGCAAGAGGTGGGCAGGAAGGAGGGGCTTCCCTGATGTCACAGCCAAACATCCGGACTGCTTTGGACCTCAGGTCTCCCGGCCCATCCGGCCGCTGCTTCTCCTTGGACCGAACAGGCCGAGGGAGGAAGGCAGGAATCCCACCGCCTTCCCCCCCACACAGACACACAAGCCTAGCCCAACCTACCTTGGGGAGTCGCTTCCCAATCTGCCATTCGCAGCCCCTGCCTGAAGAAAATGGATTTGCCCCCCCCCCAAAGGAACCCACCATTGCTGAGTAGGGTCTTCACTGGAATCCTCCTCCCATAATTATTCTTCAGGATGAGAAACCCCCCTCTCCCCCCCCCCTCAGGTGGCAGTGGAAGATTTTTATGAGAAAAAGGGGAGAGTAGATTCAGGGCAAACCCAAAGGAAATATGTAAAATTTAGTTACTGATTAAAACTAAAATACAAAACATTTCTTTTTTCTATCTACCCCACCCCCACTTTTTTTTTCATAATCATGCTGCCGATTTTAGTTCAGCCTCCTCACAGGGAATATATCACCGGGTGGTATCTTTTCCGTGCACCCTTCCCTTTAAGGGGGGCATCTCCTCAGAAGATATAAACGCTCCCTTCCCCGAGCCCTTCCTGGAGGGGGGGAGGGAGAAAGAGAGAGAGAGAACACACTCACACACACACACCCCGTTTAATTACAGGCTGGCGTGCCAGGTTTCTATTACACTTCAAAAAAGGGAAGGGGTTCAAAGAGGAACAGTTTTAGTTTGGAACAAAAAACGCTCTTGGCTTTTTTACGTTTTTTACGTAACAGATGTGTTCTTTCCTGGCAAACAGGAGTCTCTGCAGGGTGGATTTTCAAGACAACCGGAAAATGCAGGCTGGCCTCTAAATTAAACCAAAGGCAGCAAAAATAAGCTGGAATGAAGGACTGCCCTAGGAGAACAGCTCAATCCTGTATTAATGCACCACCCCTGCCCCCCCCCCAATATCTCAAAGCAGATAGACTACAGATCCCATCGTCCCCCAGTAAGTTGCTCTCTGCCCTGATTCCCACTGGGTCAAAAGAGGAATGTGCAGGATCAACACAACCAAGAGTGAGGCTCCCTGCCCTGACAGACGCCACGCCAGGCTGACCTCTCCATGCTGAACTTCCCCTTCCCATATTTGCAACTGCTTTCCAATTTAATCACGGCCTGCAAATTCAATTAACAGGCTGTGTTTACCCCTTCGAAGTATCTTGTTAGCGAAGTCGCTGCGCCAGAGTGCCAGGCTCTCCCAGAGACACAAGATGCCAATGCCGAGATGTCCCCTTCTCCCCCCCCCCCAAAAAAAGCCAATGGTGGCAACATTTTGTCCTGGTCCAGCAGCCACAAAGCAGCCACAATAGGAAGAGTGCCAATAAAATAGGAATGGCAATACAGACATCCTAGCCGCACTGACAGTGACACAATAAGAGAACATCGTTAGTGTGAAAATAACATTGGGTCAACTAGAAATAATGTCCTAATTCTTCTAATTCCGACTTTGATTTTTCCACAGAAGCTGAGGGACTTTTCCGGGCAGCTAAAAGTCCTTTAACTAGGCAAGGGACAAAGCCGGCTTGAAAGAAAAACACCAATAGACAAAAATTCCACTCTTCCTCCCCGCCCCCACTAAAGAGGAGGCCCTGTGTGAAGGCCCATGCCTGGTACAAGCTTCAGTTGTGTGAATGCAGTCGCTGAGACCCGGAAGGGAAGGTTAAGGGGCTTTGCAGGGTCTACAAACCACGATGGCCACAACCTGTGAAACGGCTCAACCATTCAAGTGGAACTTTTGGCCCGAAAGCCACCCAGACTAGGGCTATATACCCGGGGCCTGTGATAAGGGCTCTTTAAAGCAGCCCCCTCCAGATCATCACAGCCTTACGTACCCAGGAAGAAGAAAGGAAGTCAAAGCAGCAAGGACTCAGATGTAATTGCCCACTCCTGTTGCGCTGGATTGCGGGGTGGGGGTGGATGGGTGAGGAGGAGTGGATTGAGGGCAGCCGCTTGGGGCTGGCGCAGGTGCACATCTCAGGCCAGGAGTGGTCAAGAGCTCAGCTGGGCCACCTGAGACCACCTGCAATTAGCCTTGGGAAGAGCCTTTGTGCAGCTCCCAGAGCCCCCCCAAACCGTTGGTGCCCAGCTGCAGTTCAATGCCCAGCTTTTAGGCAACTCCCAAGACTCAAATTCTATGGGGTGGAAAAAACAGACCTTTTTTTTCCACACGACGGGCGCTTCCCTACAGAGGATGGCAAGAGGCCCCAGTGCCCAGGCGAGAGTCACACAGCAGGCTAAGACCACCCCTCACAAACCAAACAGCATCTTGACCTGAAGTCAGGCTGCCCCAGGGTACCCGTGCCAGCCACCAACCCAGGAAGCCTGGCTCACCAAGGAAGGGCAAGATGGGGCACAGGGTAGCCCCCACCACAGAAGGAGTGTCTCTGGGCCCCAGGGAGGGGGAGAGGGCCGAGAGACCCCTGCCCCCTCCCTGCCAGCCACCAACCCCTTTCTCTCTCCTTCCCTGCAAAGCAGAAACCTCTCTTCACAGGCAGGAGACTTCCTCTCCATAACTGAGGCCGGAATGGAAGAAGTGGGCAGAGTGCAGCTTCCTTTCGGATATCCAGCGGAAGGGAAGGGTGGAATTCCGGGCGGATGGTGTTGTGCCAAGGGCAGGATATTCTTGGCCACCTGATCAATCCCGAGAGCCACCCCCCCCCATGCCCTTTTCCCTGGAAAGAGGTTGGCAGAGCTACTTCTCTGTTTTTCTGACACCCAAACGGAAACGTGCAAGAAAAAAGCACGAGTTGGAAGAGTAGGATAACGGAGCCCATCCTACCTTGCAGGGCTGGAAGGGTGAGCTTCTAGGCCTCCTCCTGGTCAGTTCTGGCCCCCCCAAACGTCAGAGCAGGGACCTAAACAGCTGCCAATTGGCAACTTAAGATTTGACAACATGTGGTCCTTTGCACGTGACTCCCGAGGGCTCAAGACTTGAACCTCTTTCCAAACTCAACCTTTAACCAGGCATCTCTGCCTTGATGGCGGAGGGGGGGGGCACACGTGATACCTTTCCTGACTCACTTTTCCCTTTGAAAAGCAGTGGGAAAATGTGAGGGGGGCCTCCCTTGGGAGGCATCCTGTCGCTTTTAAACAGGCAATTAAGAAAAAATAGAGAGTGCATCCATACTAAAATGCTACAGCTTTTTCTGCAGCAAATGACGGAGGAGGATGAGGCTTCCTGGGTTGCTGTGGTGGGAAAGCCCCCTCCAGCACTTGGAACAGGAAGAGACCGGTGCCCGGTTTTGGCAAAGGCAGCAGCAGGGAGGCAGCTTCCTTCCAAGATCACCGACATCTTCCTGGGGGAAGGTCCGAGACACCTGCAGAGGGCTGGACCTGCAAAGACCAGCACCCACCAGCCTGCTAAACCCCCCCTCCCACCAACTGTGCCCCACAGCCTCAGCGCAGGGACCGGAGCCCCTGCGGGCCACGCCTGGCCTGCCCCACCACCTCCCTTCCACAGGTGCCCACTGCCGTTTTCTGGGTGCTGACGGGCCCTGGCACAGAGCAGCAGACCTTAGGAAGGGGGGGGGATACCAGTCTGCAGGGGCCAGACCCTCCTAACCCCCTTCAGCGGCACTAGGGAGTCTCCCCCAGCAGACAGCCCCTTCGGCTGCTTACTGAGCAGGATTACTGGGGGTGGATCCCCATCTTCTGCGAGGGATCTCAGCCTCTGCTTCCCCCTTCCCTTAGCTCCACGACCGTTTCCTTGCTTTGCTTGCCGTGGGCACCGATCCCTCTCTCGCCCACACATTTTTTTTTACAACCACTGCGTGCGAACCAAGCGCTTCCCCGAGAAGCCCCCCAGCCGAGACGCCCCTTCACGGCTCCCTCTGCCAAGTCCTCCCATCCTCCCAGGAAGAGGCGATTTCCTAAGCAGATTCAGACTTGTTACTAGAAAGATAAACAGCGGAGCTGGGTAGATCCTTGGATTCCGTTCCAAGGAAGATCGATCGTCGCACAATTCTCAACGGGCAGGCCCCGGCGGTTCCTGGGCGGGCAGAGTGTAGGGCACCCTTCCCCTCCCGACCGCTTCCCCAGCGGCTCCTCTGGACGTCGGTCCCTTACACGCCACCGGCATTGGGGGGGGGGAGAGAGAACAAGTAGCCAGATGCTGCCGCCGCCGCTTCCACCCAAAGCCTCGCGCCCCATGACGTCATCGCTCCAACCCTTCCCTGCACAATTCCCGCCCCCCCCGGGGGGCTCCTGGCTCTCCCTCCAAAAAGCCCCCCCTTCCCCCCGCCTCGAAGACCGCTCCGACGCCGACGCCCCCCACACGGGCGCCCCTTGGCAAGGGGGCTCCGCGGCCCCCGCAGGCCCAGCCGCTCTGCCGGCCCAGCCAAGCTCCAAAAACGGCCCCGGCGGGCTTTCTCCCACCAGCCTGACAGAGCCGGTGCGCCCCCGACGGAGCCGGTGCGCCCCCGACGCCGAGTCTCTCGGCCAACGGCTGGGTTGGCGGGGAAGAGCCACTAGCTAGGAAGGAGGGAAGCAGCTCTTCCCCGGCTCCGCCCGGGAAACAGGCCGACGCGGCCGGCCGGGAGATCGCCCGGTTGCGGGTCGGCCGCTAGGCGCTGGTCCCGCGCGGCTCCTCTCGAGAGCTCGGCGCAGAGAGGGGCAGCCTGTCCTGGAGGAGGCCCCGCCCGCAGAGCAGCCCCCGGCGACCCCCCGCCTCTCTCCTTCCCTCCCTCCCCCCCGTCCCCTCCGGAGGGCCGGAGGGCACTTACCTTGCAGGCTGGGCTGTGCGGGGTCCGGGCCGCCTCCGGCTGCGGCCATCTCGGCGGCGCAGGGGGGGCCGTCGGCGCTGAGCTCGGCCAGTCTGCGGCTGGCGGCGTCTAGCTCGGCTCGCAGGGCGCTCACCTCCTGCCCGGCCGCCTGGAGCGCTCCGTCGATGCGCAGCGCCAGCTGCTGGTTCCCCTCCATCATGCCGGCGATCTTGGCCTGCGGGGGGGACAAGGCGGCAGGCTCAGCCGCTGCAGCAGCCGCCGCATGGCGCGCCCGGCCCCTCCGCCGTCTCAGCCCGCCGCTCCCGGGGCCTCGACGCCCGCCCGGCGGCTGGGGCTGCTCCCGAGGCCGGCGGCGCGGCTGGCAGAAGCGCGGCCGGGGCGGGAGGAGGCGGAGGCGGCGGCAGCAGCGAGAGAGGGAGCGCGGCGGGAGGGGAGGAGACGGACGGCCGCCCCGCCCCGGGCTCCTCCCCGCCTGCCGCGGGTCCTCCCCCGGCCTGGCCAGGGCAGCGGCCGCCCCCCCCTCCGCCCCGAGACTGGGCTCCCCTCGCGGCTCGACCTCGCCGGCCAGGCGCGGAGTCTGCGGGAAGGGCGGCCGGTCGGGGTCGGGCCGGGCGCTGGAAACAGCAGAGCGGCGCGGTCGGAGCTCCGGGCCGCGGAGGGGAGCGAAAGCGCGCTGGCCGCTTCAGACTCGGAGCTCCTCCGCTTCTCCGAAGCCTTGTCGGGAGCGGCGAAGGGAAGCCACCGCGGCCATTCCCGGCGATGGCGCAGCAGAGACCCCGCCCCTCCAGCCCGTTTGCCTGTAGCGGAGCCCCTGCGGCCCCTCCCGGCCGGAGCCCAGCCCCGGAGAAGGTGCCGGTGCCGGTGCCGGTGCCGGTGCCGGTGCCGGGCAGGGAAGGCTCCACGCTGGTGGCAGCCCCGTGAATTTCCGGGGTGCCAGGTTCTGTTAGGGCCTCCCTGAGCGCATCGCACCGGTCCCCGGTGCGCTTCGGTTGGCTGAGTTCACACAACACGCTAAACCAAATCCTCCGTTTCCAGAATTCCCTGAACAAAAGTTCACCGGGCTTGATTAAAGAATAAAACGGAGGGTCTGTTTCACCTGCTGAGCCTCCACCGGGATTAGAAACCTGGGTTGTTGGGTTCACACAGCACAAGGGTTAGGTCGCACAGCCCAGGGGCTCCTGCTGGGTCCTGAAATGAAAACATTGGAGACCTCCCCCCACCCCAGGGTCTCTGGCTGCAGAGGCAGGGAAGGGGGTCCTCTACATATGAGCACAGTTGGGAGCAGAATTTCTACTGCTAAGCAAGGTGGTTAAGTGAGCCATGCCCGATTTTAGGACCTTTTTTTCCATGGTGGTTAAGTGAATCACACAATCGTTGAGTGACCCCCAGACTTTGCTTGTTGGAAGCTGGCTGGGGAGGTCACAAATGGTGATCACCTGACCCTGAATCTTCTCCCCCACCCCCACGAATTCCTCCCCTCTCCCCTTGGAGCAGAATCCATTCAGAACAGTTGCCCCAAATCCCGATGTTTGCCCAGGGCAGATTAGACCAGAGTGAAATGCAGCAACTCGGACAAGGACTTCACGCCATAAAAATGCAAACAAGCCACAAACCACCAATTCCTCATCTATTGAGGCTGAGTTTCCACACATCACACAAAGTCACAGCAAAATGCAACATTCAAAGATGGCAATCAGTTACCGCTCACTGAATTACAGTTTCTGAACATTGCACAATCGGTCAAAACCTAAGGAAATGCTACACCACCACAACCACCTGTAAAGCCCGCTCTGGCTCAGGACGAGACACCTCGGCCCACTTGACTGACCCACACCCAGTCTGCATGATAAAAACTGCCTCTGAATTCCAACCATCTTAATCCCAATATAATTAATCATCATAATTCATACCATAAACGCTTGGCATCTGTAGCGGCCAGCTAGCATAGGGCAAGTCAACGGTTGGCAGCAAGATGCCCACGCCAAGTAGCTGGCAGCTGGTTCCCTGTCCTGGGGGTTACAGGCTGGCAGAGGGAGAGCCACAGCTGGCCCTGGATGGGGCTCGGCCTCAAGGAGCAGCTGCTTCTTCAAAGAATCCTCCAGGCCTTTAAGGGGGTCTTTTTGCATGGGGCAGAACCCTCCCTCCCCCACACAGAAATACGCTATCAACCAGCATCATGTGAGACTCCGTTAAATGTAACCCTGATCTGCATTTTCTGAGACTCGAAGAAGAAGGTCGCTAAATCTCATCCAAGGCTTGGATAAACCAGGCTTGAGTTCAAGGCAGGACTCGGGCATCTCTTATTCCTGAAAAAGCACTTTTCCGAGTCTGGGTTCACACTGCCATAACACTGGACTTCAGCCAGGAAAATATTCACACAACATGCTGAACGCGGTCACAACAGACCCATCGGCTGCGCTCGAATGATATGCAAAGGCTGGAGTTTTGTGTAAGTTACGAGCCCTTGTGCAATTGCACCAACACAAAAAGTCCATTCCTGTAATGTGTGGTGCCCGAATGAAGAACCTGTCGCGGCCCATATCGCAAGATGCACGGTGTTGTGACCCAGGCCCAAGTAGGTAATAATAAACTCAGTCTGAAAAAACAAACAAACTTTATTCGAACAGGTGGGAATTACTTCATCCCCAGCTCAACTCAAAGTAAAACAAATTCCTCCCAACACAAATTCCTCAGTCCTAGCGCAAACCTTGCTCCAATTAGGCAAACTGCCAAAGCCCTTCCTGGCAAACGTCCAGAAACCACAAAAACAAAGACGTAGACGAAGCAAAAGACGCAGCTACAACGTTGTTTTCCAGCAAAGGCCAAACCCCAGTGCTGGTCTGTTTTAAGCCTTATGGGAGGGGCCAACCATCTCTTGGCCCTACTCCCGAGTCATTCTCTTTGCTTGAGCTGCTCGTGCCTTCTGGCAGCTCTTCTCATGCATGCATTAGGAACAGGCTCCTCCTGTTCCTCTGCCACACTACTATCGGTCTCTGGAGGCTCTGGAGTTCGCACCTCACTCCCCAATGGCTCTGGCCTCACCTCAGCCTCATTGCTGTCCGACTCCGTTGCCAGCTCCGTAGGCTGCTGACAGACCACAACACACGGCAACAGTGGCCCCCAACCTTTTGGGCACCGGGGATGGGTTTGGTGGAGGGAGGCTTTCCCGTGGACCGGAGGGGGTGTGTTTTCACGTGCCGCCTGCATTCCACTGATGGGGCTTTGCTTGTTTCTGCGGTCTGGTTTCTGACATGCTGCGGCCCGGTGGCAATCTACAGCCCAGGGCTTGGGGCTCCTGCGCTACAAGGAGGGTACATCCCTTGGCTCCGTCTTCTCTCGGTCGTCCAGCATGTTGGGCGCTGTGAGCTTTACTGCCCCTTTGCTCACTGGCTGGGGGTGTCCCTAGCCCCCCCCCAAGTGTATGCAGCCCCCGCAAGGGTGAAACAAATGGCAGCACTTAATGGGATACAAGAGTGAAAATTATCAAATGCACAGGGGAGTAATCACATCAACTGCCTAATTCCATTTTAATTAAGCTTACATTGAGATTAAATGAAAATACATCGAGTTCAGGTTTTGTCCAGGCTCTCCCCATTGAAGGAGGCCAGGGACCGGCGAGACAAGGTGGGTGTGACTGGCACGAGGCTGGATCAGATTTTTCCCCCAACCTGCGCATTTCCCCCTCCGTGGACAACCAATTGCTTAAAAGGTCAACAATAAATCAGGTGGGTATTCCTGGCAGGCAGTTGGCAGGGGGCTGCCCTTCTCCCCACACACCTTGCAAAGATGGTCAGGGCAGCCACCTCATGCACCTCTTAACCAGTTTCTCCCGAAGCCCCAGAGATGCCAGCCCTGCCCTCCTCCCCAAGAGTGGAGCTGTGCCAAGGCCATCTTGCTCTGGAAAGCCTTCCCCTCCCATCTGGATTGGGGCCAGTCTGGCACCCGTTTCGCTCCGTAGTGCTGCTTGGCTCACTTATGCTTGGAAGTTGTGGGAAACGGACAGTTTGGTAGAGGGGTAGTGAGGTGTGAGGCCCATACTCAGCCCAGTCAAACCCACAACGCCCCCCCACCCCCAGCCTCTCTTAGTTGGGCTGGCCTCAGCCAAGGTGGGTCTCAGCTGAGGAGCCACCTGGTGATACAAGGCTTGGTTTGGAGTGCCCTTCCCTTCTGCTGCTTTCTGGCCAGCATCCCATCTCATGCCAACACTTGGGGGAGCCAATGACCAGTCGCCCCCAAACTCTGCCTGGATAACCTGCAGATTTCTTTCAGGTTGTCCTCCGGAGGAGACGGAACCCCAGGTGCATCTGGGTATCCGTTAGCCCATCCTCTCCTGACCATGGGGCTGCCCCTCGCCTCCTCCGTGGCGACTTGGAGCTTCACCGCCTTCCTGCTAAGGGGGGGGGGCTGAAGAGATACCTGTGGTTACCCTGACAACGGCCATTTTCCCATCTCTTGAGGAGCGCTGGCAATGGGGGGGGACCTTCTCTTCCCCCCTGCAGGAGTAACCCCAGTCCTGCCACCCCCCTCAGGAGGAGAGGGACGGCATCCAAGGGAGCCTATCCGGGCCACGGGAGGGCTCCTGCCCCACAATAGGGCAGAAGGCTTTCTGCTGCCCCCTTCTTTCTTCAAGATGCTATTTCCTTTAGCAGCCCTGGGAGTCAGGCCCTAGGCGGGGGGGGGGGCTTTCACACCCCACTCTGCCACAGTGTAGTAGACCACACTTCCAGAGGGGACCCTCTCCTTCCCACACCTTGGCCTTCTCATCACTAAATCAAGGCAAGAGCTCCCCTTGATTTAGTGATGGGTGGGAAATGCTGTTTTTCCAGGCGGTGGAGGGGGGGCTCCCTGGCTCCTTTGCCCGGCTGGCTTTGTGTCTGCACTGCAACTCTGGCCAGTGACTCCACCTCCTCCTCCTCCTCTGAGCAGAGTAAATGGATTCTCCCCCTTCTGGGACCGAAGGAGCCTCCTCTCCCCCTCCCCTCCAGCTCCCCTGCCAATGCTAACAAAGCTCACGTCAGGGAATTGTTTTATGCATTCAAAAATATTTGCTGGAGATCCAATGGCAGCAGCCGCACATGGCACCAATGGCTGACGGCGGCTGCAGAAAGCCAGAACGGCTTCTGCTCCCAGGCAGCTCTCAACCACCACGTTTGCTGGAGGGAGGGGGGAGGGGGGAGGGAGATGCTGGGTTCCCTTCCTCTGACCTTCAATCCAGCTGCAATGCTTTTAGGAGGCTTCCCTGCCCTACCACCTTGGCCAGAGCTACCCCTCCCCTGATGATATCAGGGATGGACTGCCGTCACGCAGTATTTGTGGGGCTGGCCGTGGAGGCTATTCTTAAAAAAAAGCAAGAACTCCTGCCAAAATAAAGATTGGATGTTTCTCGGTTGGGTCCTTGACCAGGCCCGGCCACTTAAAGCAACTGCCACATTCCCATTGCTGAGATGACCGGGGGCACCATCTCACCCCCCCCCTCATGATGCTAATGTAAGAACCTAAGAGAAGGGACAACTGGGACACCTCCCCGCACTGCTCCGGCTCTATTCTGGTCCATCAGCTCCCCACTTCAAGGGGGCTCCCCCCCACATAGCTCCCCCCCCCGGAAAGGCCTGTGATCGAAGAGCACATCCTAGTTCCTGTCCTGCCCCTCCCACGCCTGCTCAGGATGCCTGCCCTGCCCTCTGAAGCACAAGAGCTGCCTCCCCCCAACCCCCGCATGTGCAATCCACAAAACCCCCAGCCTTCCCCTTGCCAAGCCTCTCCATCCTTGCCTTTCCGCAGGTCAAGGAAGGTGCGATGCCAACACCTCTGTGTGTTTGCCCAGACAGAACTTGGCGTGTTTGTAAACCCTGGTTATGGCTTAGTTGTCCAGTCTCCTGCCACACAGTCATAGCCAAGAAGCCATGTGTGGCATTTAGGCGCCTTGTGGCACCTGCAGTTGACCTTCCACATGGGCCAACCTCTCCCTCTTCAGCTCCTCGGCCCCCACCCCCACCCCAGGCCAGCTTGGGAGCTCTTCTGCTTACACACAAACCCACACACACACCAAAAGGCCTAACAGCCTCCCCGGATTCTGCAGCAGAGCGAGCAAAACCACTCCCACCCCACCCCTCTGGCGTTTCCATAGAAATAAATGTTTGCTTCCATCTGTTTCTGCCAGAGCTGGCTCCCCTTTGCCAAACAGCTGCCGGCTGCCCCCCAGCAGCCTGCAGAGGGGCCCTAAGGCCTGGCCCCGGAAGAGCCCGATGGCGGTTCCCACTGGCCAGAGGGGCCATTTCCTGGACTCGGCCTGACAGCAGGAGGCATCAGGGCCATTTCCTGGACTCGGACCCCGAGTGGGGGCGGGGGGAAGGCACACAGAGGCCCTGGGAAAGCAGCCCCTCTTTCGGCCTTTAGCGTCCGCAGGGCTTCAGCTCACCAGAAGGCTGAAAAAGAAAATGACCGGCCTGGTCAAGATGGCCACAAGAACCAAGCCCTGCTTCGAGTTGCCTGACATGTGCCCAGCACCCTCCGTTTTGGGCCCCATCTGGCTCTTCCTTCGCAAACCACCTTCCTCTCCTTTCACATTGGGGCCCCGATTCCCGAAGAAGGTGGACAGATCATGGGGGGGGGGCGCTCTCTCTCTCTCTCTCTCTGAAGAAATTTGGGCTGCAGCCATAGTTCTCCCACGAAATCATCACAAAGCCACCAAGGTTGCTATAGGAAGCGCTGTGTTCCTGTGTTGCATTCTGCAAATGACACACATACCGCTAGGGCCCCCCTGTTCCTTGTGGTAGGGTGAGCAGCGGGCGGATGTATTTGCGGTATGTCAGGGCAAAATTATGTCGCTTGTTTTGGGAAAGAAAACAGGCAATTTGGCTGTAACAATTTTGATTGCTGTCAATGGGGCCCATCTTCAGCTAGCCCATAATACCACCTGTTACTCCAGGACACAGGTTCCTCGCTGAAAGTCTGACTGCAGAGTTGTATCCCGCCTGTCTGCACTCAAGGTGGGGAGCCAAGACCTCAGACCGAGGGTCCGACGATGCCCACCCAGTAGCCTAAAGGCTCTTCTGATCCGGCCGCCTTAGATCTGGGGGAGTGGGGAGATTGGAAGGAGACCCAGCAGCTGCTATATCCTGCAGAATGGAGTGGGCCAGAGCAGCTCTCCGGGGAGGAGGGAGGGAAGCAGTCTTTCCAGTGGCCCCCTCCACAACATCTCAGGAACCGAACCTGGGCACTGCCGAGTGGGTCTATGCTGCACCGTGGGAGCCTCTGAAACAAGAAGGGGCCTTCCCCCCGAAGTCCCCCGTTGGTCTGCCTGAAGCATTAACACCAGTGGTGGGTTTCCCCCAGTTCGGACTGGTTCTATAGAACCGGTAGTAAAACCGGCGGGAGGCTCCGCCCACTGATCCAAACGTCATCAAAAGCGATCTACGCATTCGCAGAGACTTCGCCCGGGCATGATGCGAACCGGTAATAAAGGTAAATAGAACCCACCCCTGATTAACACATGGCATCAGTCATCATTCATGGTCTATACAGCACAGGGGCTAATTTTATCTACTCTGCTCAAACCTGGATCTTTGTTCTCCTGGTCCACGCCCCCCCACCCCCAAAGTGTGGAGTCCTTTGGACTTAATTTCCTGATGACCTTGTGATTCGGAAGCCATCCCAGATGTAACTGTGGCCTGAAACTCTGCCCCTCCCTCTCCCTTCATCTTGCAAACTGGGCAGATTTTTTGGGGGGTGGGGGACTGTGCAAACCTTCATTGTGTTGTTTTCTGCACAGTGTTTTGCCAATATGGAGATGGAGCAGTCCAACGCAGGGGGAAAAACAGAACTGCGATCGGATACCAGAATGATCATGGCCAGTTTTTGTTTTTCTCACAGCACAAATGTGGACTAAGATTGTTGGGGCAGGGGCGGGGAGGAGGCTTCACCAGAATGGAAAGAACCGCAAACGTTGGAAAGCTGCAAATCCGCCATGGTGGAATTAGTGGCCTTTAGCATGTGTGCTAATTAAACATGAATTTGGGAAAACTGGAAGCTGGGAAGGAGCCAAACGCCTGAAATAGAACCGTGCCTAATACAGAACAAACGGAGGTGCTGCTCTCCTCCGATCAGTTTTCTATAATGTAGACAAACAGATCAAAGGGTCGTCTCCACCCCCCCCCCACACCTGCCTTTTCTCCCTTCAATTCTACTGACAGGCAAAAAATCCACTAAGAGTACCAAGAAGCCCAGATGGTTCCCCTCTGCCCTCCCTGCTTGTACCGGCACCTTTCATAATTAAAAGACTCAAAAATGGAAAACAAAATCGTTTTTGTTCTGGTCTCCAGCAACAAGAAAGAAGCAAAAACTCAGAATCACAGATGACTGAATATAAACCACGATGCAAATAAATCATCCCTAAACCAAGCCCACCGCAGTTTTTGCAGCCTGCTTGGTTACAATAAAACTCTTTTAATCTATTTATTTATTTATGGGATTAAATAGGGACTTATTTATTGGGATTAAATTAATCAGGATTAAAACAGGCTCTTGAGCCCCCAATGATTTAGACCATGTGGTTTGCAAATATTTGTATGTCTCTAAAATATAAATGTGATACTTTGCACCAGAACATTATCACTAGTATACTGTATTTGCCCTCAACAAACAGTTGGCATGCGTCCCTGGCCTTCTGCCTGAGAGGCCTCGGTGGGCAAACGCCCCGTTCAATTCTGCAATCCTGGTGTTGTGGTCCGCCAGCAGCCCGCGGATCTGGCAATGGAGTCAGAGAGTGAGGAGGCTGGGGAGGACAATGGGCCAGTCCTGGAGTCAGGGGAAATCCCGGACAAGGGCTCTGTGTCAGAGGCAGAGATGGGGCCAGGGCCATCTGGGAGTGATGCACGGACTCCGGAGCCTCCAGAGGTGGACAGCAGAGAGGCAGAGGAACTGGAGGAGCCTGTTCATAGTGCATGCATGCGAAGAGCTGCAAGGAGGCAAGAGTACCTGAAGCAAAAAGGACGACTCAGGAGTAAGGCCAGGAGATGATTGGCCCCTCCCATAAGGCTTAAAATAGCAGCAACGAGCCATAGGAAAGCAACGTTGATTTCCGTGTTTCTTGTCAGCGTCTTTTGAACTTTGTGAGGTTTTTGCCAAGATAAGGCCGATGGACTGTTTATGAAGAATTTTGTTTTGGACTAAGCTGAGAATGAATTAATTCTCAGCTGTTTTAATAAAATAAGTTTGTTGAGGACTGAATTGTGTTTAGTAATCACTACTTGGGCCTCAGTCACAACACCTGGCTTGCCTGAACCTCCGGTCTGAGAGGGCTTCACGGAAGACCCAATTTGGAAGATGATAGAATAAGACGGAGACCCTCGCTAACGAGCCATGCACAGCAGGGGCACCCAGCACCATTGGGGGGGGATGTGTGCTCACAAGCTGAGGTTCAGGGCACCCCGGGATTTGGGGAGGACCAGGCCTTGGTGCTCTCTCACACACAGAGATGCCCCAGCTGGTAACCAGGAAACCAGAACCCAAATCCCAGTTGCACTGAGCCACAATGCCGAAACAGAGCACCGGCCTATTATACCTGCTGCCTCCTTCTTTCCGGAGCTCTTCCCCATTTGCAAGTTCATCCAGCCCGGAAAGTCTGCAGTGAAGGACAGAAAGAAGGAGACCTTAAAAGCTGCACACACATTTATCGAATGACTTCCCTGAGGCATTTTTTTTGTTTTTCCTCCCTTCGCCTAAAATATTTTCACTGCTATTGTCTGGACAGCCAGCGAGATGACCTGGGCTTTTGTACCAAAGACATGGACAGCACTCAAGGAAAAAAAGGAAGAGGAGGGAGAATAAAGGACTCTGCAAAGATGGCCTTCCGTGAGAATGATCAGATTGGGTGCCAGTTCGATATTTATCCCAGCGCAGTAAATTGAGGACTGCGGCAGAAAATTTGCTTAACTGCAAAAAAAAAAAAAAAAAGGCTAATTATTTCCACAGCAAACCACCCAGCCACGATGTGCATGTCAAGCAGGCAGTGAGTTTCCTGCTTCCTTTTGGGTCATGTGGAACCTCAACCCCTCTAAGCCCTGGCTGAGGGTCACCTGGCCTGAGGAGTTCCTGTCAAGGCCCCCCCTTGGGGTCTCAGTCCTGGACCCAGAGAAAGCAAAGCAGGTGGATGCTCCCCTCATGGACTAGCCCCTCTGGGGGGGGGATCTTCCTCTGCCTCCTCTTTCTCCGGCCCCCATCCTCAATTCTGGCACACACACACACATCCCAACCTCTGCCATATTCTCTTTCATCAGCTGGCTGGGAGAAAGACTGCTACTAGTTCTAGTAGTACCATTTTACAAAGCCTTAGAAAGACCATAATTGGAATATTGCATCCCATTCCCTAAAAAGCATGCAGAGAAGAGCAACTAAGATGATCAGGGAATTGGAGACTGAAGCGTTTGTCTAGTCTAACGAAAAGGACTGGGGGATGACGACATAATAGCAGTCTTCCAATATTTGAAGGGCTCCTACAAAGACAAGGGGATCAAACTGTTCTCCAAAGCACCTGAAGGCAGGACAAGAAGCAATAGTTGGAAACTAACCAAGGAGAAGCAACCTAGAACTAAGGAGAAATTTCCTAGCTGTGAGAGCAATTAACTACTGGAATGCCTGGCCTTCAGAAATTGTGGGTGCTTCATCACTGGAGGTTTTGAGATTGGACAAGCATTTGTCCAGGATGGTATATAGCAGTGATGGCTAACATTTTTGCCATCGTGTGCCACGAGGTGGAGGGGCAGGGGGGTTGTGCGCGTACATGCCCACACCCATAATTCTATGCACCCCACCCATGTGACCCCCCTCCCACCTGTTCCTAGCACACGATAGCCCCGAAGGCCTATTCTTCTCTCACCTGGCTTCAGAGCCTCCCTATGAGTCTGGGGAGGGTGAAAATGGCGTTCCCTACACCCCCAAACTGCCCGTTTGCCAACTTCCAGTTGGACAGGAAGTGACTTTTTTGCTGTCTCCAGCCTCTAGAGACTCCTAGAGAGGCATTTCTGGCCTCTGGAGGGCCTCCAGGGGGGTGGGGAATGCCGTTTTCACCCTCCCTAGACTCATAGAGAGGCTCTGGAGCCAGGTGAGAGAGAAAAATGGGCCTTCCCCACCACCCCCAGGCCCTCCGGAGGCAGGAAACAGCCTGTTTCCCTACCTCTAGTTGGCCCAGAGGGCCCAAAAATCAGCTGAGCTCGTGTGCCCACTGATATGGCTACAAGTGCAACCTGTGGCACGCATGCTATAGGTTTGGCATCACGGGTATATAGGGTCTCTTGCTTGAGCAGGGGGGTTGACTAGAAGACCTCCAAGGTCTCTTCCAACTCTGTTATTCTATGTTCTTGTAGGAAAACTAGGGGAAACTTCAGCATTCATCCGAAGCATTCCTATCATCATCATCATCATCATCATCATCATCATCATTATCATCATCATCATCATCACAGTTTGTCACAGTCACCCAGATGTTCAGACTGGATTTGGCATTTTTGTCTAGCTGGTATCCGAGGACCTGGGATAGGTAGATGTGGATATGTTACAGGTATCATTGCAGGATTATTATTATTATTTGTTAAATAAGCCTCTCTCATGGCTTTTCCTATACTCTTTGGCACAGCCCCGACTGGTGGCTTGTTCAGCAGCAAGAAACACTTGGCAGAGGCGAGGAGAAGCGTGGACCCCGAAAGCTACGGCACCCACTTTCAAACCAGAGAATATTTTTACACTGGCTCCCAAGAATGTGGCCTTCTTTTGTCCAGAAACAGTGCAGAGAAGTTGGCTGACCAGTCTGGAGAGATTTCCTCACAAACTGCAGAAGACAAAGGGATATTTGTCTTCTGGCAATCCCGAATGACATCTAATAAATAATCAGGGAGGGAGGGAGGATGTTGGGGAGGGAGAAGAGCCCTGTGAAAATAATTGAAGAGCTTCAAGAGTAATCAATGTTAGGAAAGGGGCAGGACAGAGACCCATAAACCTGCCAGATAAAAGCTCTCTGTTTGGAGGCCAGCGAAGGGAAGAAAAACTCAAAAGAAAAACTCAAGACAAAGATAAGCAGGAAGATTTAATTATTTCAATAGTTATTTGTTTGGTCTCTGGCCAGCCAAAAAAACTGCAATTTCAAAACCACACACACACACACACACAAACGTGGAGGTACAGGTAGCAGCAGCAGCTGCTGCTTAACCACAGAGAGGAGAGGCCAGCTGGGTGAACAACCAAGCACCAGAAGGACCAGGGGGAGGACAGGGGCCATTTTGCAGCCCCTGCTTCAAGGGCCGATTGGGTAGCAGGGAGGCCAGTCTCTGCTGGCCTCCCTGGATCTTAACCAGCCGAGGCTTGGCCTTCTGGTGAAGGACCCTGCAACCACCTCTGCAGTCGCACCACAGGCACAGCTGCAAAATGCTGTGAGGAACCCGCAGAGGTCTCCCTGAGCCACGGCATCAACTGGAGTGCCACTCACGGTTTGGTGACCTTCCCCACAGCTCTTTCAGAGAGCACCCCGGTTTTCTGGGCTGACCTGGGCCTGGAGCCCTATGTTGTGGTCCGCCAGCAGCCTGCGGAGCTGGCAGAGGGGTTGGACAGCGATGAGGCTAAGGAAGAACATGGGCCAGTCCTGGAGGCTGCGAAAGGTCCGGATGAGGGCTCTGCGTCGGAGGCAGATGGCACCAGGGCTATTGGGAAGTGATGTACGGACTCCAGAGCCTCCAGAGGCTGACGGTAGTGAGGCAGAGGAACAGGAGGAGCCTGTTCCTAATGCACGCATGAGAAGAGCTGCCAGAAGGCAAGAGCAGCTCAAGCAAAGAGGACGACTCGGGAGTAGGGCCAGGGGATGATTGGCCCCTCCCATAAGGCTTAAAACACCAGCAACGGCTCTTGGGCTCTTTGCTAGAAAACAACGTTGATAGCCTTGTCTTGCTGCATTTATTTCTTTTCGGAGTCTTCTTCTTTTGAACTTTTTGCCAAGAAAAGCCTTTGGCACTTTGCCTAATTAGACCAAGGTTGGTGATAGGACTGAAGAGTTGTGTTATGAAGAATTTGTTTTGATTTAGTTTGGACGATGCTGAGAATGAATTAATTCTCAGCTGTTCTAATAAAGTCTGTTTGTTTTTGAACTGATTGCGTTTAATACTACCTACTTGGGCCTGGGTCATAACACCCTAAGCTGATTGACTCCCTGAATTATGATCCAATGCTGCTGGAAGGGATCCTGACAGGGGCAGAAACGGGCTTCGGGGAGGCCCAGCGATCCATTGCACTCAGCCGTCTGTTTAAGGCTGACCTCTGACTCAGGCAGGCCCCTTACTGGCCTCCTCCCTGGATCAAAGGCAGGTGAAAGAGAGAGAGAAACTGGACGGTGCAGAAGGCAGAAATTGCCTCAGAGAAGCCTCAGTCTTTCTCTTCCCAGCCAGGAGGCCCGGCGGTCAGTCAGGCTGGCTTGAGCATGGCAGCGCCCGCCCAGTGGCTGCTGGGGAAAAAAATTCCCATTCGCTCTGGATCAGGTAGAGCAACCCAGAAAGCACCACCTGGAGGCCTCCAGCCCAGACTCAGACAGCTGCCAGCCACACACCTGTCTCTGAGTGAGACTGACAGAGCCCAGGGCAGTTGCCCAAAGGGCGTATTCTGAGTCACCCTTAAAGCCAGGACCTGGGCGAGCAGGCGCTTCCTTTTGGGCTCTGCCAAGGTGCCACGGAAACTGAAATGAAAAGCATGAAATGGTCTTCCCGCGTGCCAGCAAGCCTGGCCAGGGAGTAAGTCCCATAGGAAAAATGGCCCTCAAAGCGTTGCTCTCAAGGAGCCGTTTCAGCTGCCCCGTCACTGCAGCCCCAAGGTGAGACCTGTGGCTGGGCCGTGTTGCGCTTCTCCTTTGTTTAATGGGCTGGGTGGCAGAGTTACAGGGATGGTACGCTATTCAACAGGCCGAGTCATCATCATAATGATAACCAATTGTTATGGCTCCGCCTGAGGGGGCCAAGCTGCTCATGGCTTTCACGGGGTTTTGGGCAGCCCTACAATGTACAGGAGCTTCCTACTAAAATCTTGAATCAAGGGTGAAATGTAAAATTTGTTACTACCAGTTCTGCGGGCGTGGCTTGGTGGTGGGGGGGTAATGTGACTGGGTGGGGTGGCCAACTTTTTTTTTTTTACTCTTAAAAGCATTTATAAAAAAATGCTTTTAAAAGCCTGTGATGATCAGGCAACTCAGCTGGGATCGCCGGAGGAAAAAAAGCTTTTAAAGGGTTCTGATGATCCCAGCTGAGCCGTGAGATCATCAGAGCCTTTTTTTTACTTTTAAAAGCATTTTTTCAGCAGAAGAAAAAATGCTTTTAAAAGTAGAAAAAAGACCTCTGATGATCATGCGGCTCAGCTGGGATGGGGGATGGGGGCAGGGATTTTTACTACTGGTTCTCTGAACTACCTGCTGCCATTGCTACTGTTCGGGTGATCCGGTCCGAACCGGGAGCATTTCACCCCTACCTTGAATGCAACGCAGGGATGGTTGTGCGTCCGGTTGCCTATTTTTGTACGTGTGTGTGTGAGAGAGAGCGCACCCAAGTAAAAACATTGTACAACCAAGTCTGCTTTTGTGCCTACCCCCACCAGGCTTGTTCCTGCCAAGGCTGCTTGCTCTGAAGTAAACCAAACCACAGTAACACCTTCCCTGCTCTCAAATGGCCATCTAGAACAGGGGTCCCCAACCTTTCAGACCTCAGGGACAACTAATTTCATAATTTTAAATCCTGCAGACCACTAATATGATCTGCCTAATGACCGGCTGGGTGGACATGGCTAGGTGGTCATGTGACTGGGTGGGTGTGGCCAACTTGATGTCACTCACATCAAGGGGTAGCTTGCCGGCCTCTACTCGCCTCTCCCCTCCCAGCCACTCCTCACCTGCCCTCCTGGGCTCCTTAGGACCCCAACAGGAAGCAGTTATTGGAGCTAAGCAGCGACCACCAAAAAGAGTTGGCAAAACAGCTGGCTCAGTTCAAATTGGATCTGACCAAGAAGGAGGCTCAGCAGAAGCACCTCACTGAGGATTATGAGCAGAGGCTTTCCAAGCAGAGGAAAAACCTGCGGGAGTGCAAGGCCAGGTACCGGCGCCTGGAGGCTCAGTGGGCTGAGATGGTCAGCCAGTTCCAGGCCACGATGCAGTCCCACTGGAACAAGGTCCTCCGGCTCTTTGCCACCAGTGGCGCTTCCCTCCAGCCTTTGCCCAAAGCCCCACACCAGGAGGCCAAAGCAGACCCCAAGTCGGAATTTCTGCCCCCATCCCGACCCACACAAAAAGACCCCGAAGGGGAAGACTCTCTGTAGCAACACAAACGTTCATTGCACATATCTGGCCCAAGGGGCATAGTTTGAGGACCCCTAATTTAGCGCAATATAAAAAATGCAAATAAATTTTCTGCAGAGCACCAAAATTTTGTTGCGGACCACCAGTGGTCCACGGACCACCAGTTGGTGACCACTGATCTAGAACAACATGGCAAGTTAAATAATACCAGCTAGAGTCTTATGGAAATGTTGTCATTAACGTGGCTGAATCCACGTGGACCGTAGGATGGGCAAAACGCTTGGCTCTTCCTCAGCCGTTGCCCTTGTTGGCTGGCCAGCTGTCAATGAGGCTCAGAAGTGGCATCAAAGAAATGTGGAAGTGCCACAGAAGAAAAACAGAAGTTGCCTCTTGAGGAAGTTCCTTCTGGAGCCCAAAACCGGAGACCTACTTAGGCCTGGTGTGTGTGTGTGTGTGTGTGTGTGTGTGTGTGTGTGTGTGAAGGAGAGGCAGCCCTGAGGGGCAGAGCAGATGAGGGGCGATTTGGCCACCAGCCTCAGAGGTTCCCCTGCTGGTTCCAGGACCATGGAGAGCAAAAGACGCCCAGAGGATCTCTCAGAGCTGTTCTTGGCTTCTGATGGAGGAATGGGAGATCCACCCTTGGGGCAGGCAAGGCAACATGGGATCCGGTGGCGGGACGTGCTGGCTAGAGGCCTCCTCCACCCTGCTCCTTGACCCTCGTGAAGCAGGTTTCAAAGCCTCGGCTGCTGTGCTAAGAAACACCTAAACGTCTGATAAGGGGCCGTAATTCCCCGCGCAGAATAAATAACAGGCTCTCTTCAGCCTCCGTGCCCATTTTCAGAGGCCCAACCTCTGCTAAACATTTCTCTCCATTTTTTTTACTGCTCTGTCATCTCAGGAAACTGCAGCCTGAAGAGGATGAATTTGCATTTCAAATCATTGTTTGTTGTTATGACAACAGCAGGATAGATTTCCCCCCTCCCCCGGCCCTGTGTTTTTCCCTTTCTGGGCTTTTGAACTACTCATCATCATCATCATCATCATCCACATTATGGTGTACAAGTAAAATTTTAAGATCTGACCTTGCCCAGAGAACGCCCACTTTCCTTTGCCCACGACCGGCCATGTAAGCAGAGAAAAGGAAAATAAAGGAGAGACACACAGGTGGGCAAGGGATGTGAGGTGGGAAATGGCCCAGGAATAATAAGCCAGGCATCATCTCCTCTCCGGCCCGGGCAGCCCAACCATGGCAGGGCTGTGCCAAAGCCCCTCTTGCTCTCCCTTGTGCTCTTTTCAAAGGGAGGGAAGGGCTGTCGATCCTCAGGGCAGGTGGGTTCTCGCTCCGAGAGCCACGTAAAGCCACAATCTCTTGTGGATTTAGTAAGAGCAAAGCCTCACTCTGTCAGACTGAGCAGCCCCACCATGATGGTTCCAGCTCAAATTCTCCAGAAGTTAAATACTCGCAAGCAACTGCTGCCTTGCGGAGCTGGCAACAGAGTCGGATAGCGATGAGGCTGAGGTAGGGCCAAGGCCATCGGGAAGTGAGGTATGGACACCAGAGCCTCTAGAGACTGATAGTAGTGAGGCAGAGGAACAGGAGGAGCCTGTTCGTAGTGCACGCATGAGAAGAGCTGCCAGAAGGCAAGAGCAGCTCAAGCAAAGAGGATGACTCGGGAGTAGGGCCCCTCCCATAAGGCTTAAAAGACCAGCAATGGCGTTTGGGCTTTGCCGGAAAACAACATTGCTAGTTTCATCTTCTTCTCTGTCTATGTCTTGCATTTATTTTTGTGACTTCTGAACGTTTGCCAAGAAAGGCCTTTGGCAGTTTGCCTAATTGGACCAAGGTTTGCGATAGGACTAAGGAATTTGTGTTGGGAGGCATTTGCTTTAATTTAGTTGAACTACACTGGGAATGAAGTAATTCTCAGCTGTTCTAATAAAATTTATTTATTTTTATACTGACTGAGTTTCCTACCACCTACTTGGGCCTGGGTCAAAACAGGACCGGAGAAGGAGTGAGACATCCAAAGCCTTCTTCCATGAGCCTGGATCTCAAGGCGAGGCCTGCAGACCAGGCTGCCTCCCTCACCCAGTAGCAGTGTGGCTGCCCATTAGCTTACCCTTACCTTCGGATCAAAGGAACGGGTGCCACCCTGGCACAGAAAATCAGAGCTCCTGCTTCCCGGACACATGACTTTCCCAAAGGTGCTTTTTCAGGTGAAAGGAAGCAAAACTGGAGGCCTCCGCGTGGAACCGAACTCCCCTGCTTACATGCTATGGATGCCCCTCCTCCTTCTGGAAAGGCTGCCCATCCAAGGCACTACAAGGACTATTTCAGGAAAAACAGCCACAACGGTGCCACTCTGCTTAGCAGGAACATGGGCAGGTGCTGGACAAAGACTGGCAGGACCTGGGCTGAAGCTGCCCTCACCTCTAGGAACTCTTGGGGTGACTCTCCCTCCAACCTCGTGCTGTAGCTGTCCTGTGAGTGAAATTGTGTGTGGGGTGGGGTGGGCAGATTGCCCTATGACACAGTCGGAGTTCATGTGTCTATTTGGAGTTGCAATTTTTTTTGTCAAACCCATCCCAGTTATGCAAATATATCTTCCTAATGTATAGTATAACGCATTTATGTACATGGCTTTTATTAATATTTGCATTGCTGTGCAGATATTTTCACACACACACACACACAGTATGCTGTACACACATTGTACACATGTAATTTTCAGAATGTTGGACTAGGTGAAGTTGAATCTTTTAAACTTGTCTGTGGGGATTTTGCTGAAATTTCGGTTTTTGTTGCAATTTCTTTTGCATCAAATTGAATGATTAAAAACAGAGAGGTATGTTTCGGCACAATATTAATCTAAAAATCTGACATAAATCTACCCAGCATCTGAGTCCCAGATTCCCCCTCCAGGGTAGTCACAGAAAAAAGCCACTGAAAAGGAAAAAAATCCATTCTGCTCCATGCACTTCTCGGAAGCCCTGGGGAAATGCAGCCTTTCACTGCAAGCACCTCCCTCCAAAATTCACAGGTAAATTGCCCCCTTTGGTGCTGCAATTTGCTTTGCTTCTTTTAGTAAAAAGAAACCAAACAGTCAGAAAGTTTCACTGAAACTAAACACATTTACTATCTGTATCAAGTCTTTTCTATCTGAAAAATTACAGGAGTTGATATTCTCTCTCTTTTTTTTAATTAAGGTGGCAAATGTCTCTGGCAAATTAATTAAGGTAATCGTTCTCCAAAACACTGTGATTTATTCTAGTGGCCTTAATTACATCTTGATGGCCAACTGTGAAAATTAGGGCCTGTAATTCACAAGTTGTGGCAAGGCGCTGATGTTTATTAACCTCGTGGTTCAAACATTTCAGGTTTTCAAGCACCTTTGGAAAAATCACAGAAATCCCAGATTATATTTTCTGCACTCCAGATGAAAAAAATATCCAGGCGTAGAACAAGTCAAGCCAAAAAGATGTTCCCTAGGCAGGTGGGCCCCACTTTGAAAAGGTCCCAGAAGACAAATCTGAAAACATCTCAGCCAGCACAGAGGGACAAGGAGGGGGTTGTGTTTCTGTTCCTTTCAGCTGAGAAAGAGCGAAGGGGAGGAGATCTCCGCCCCAGGAAACTGCTCCCCTCCTGTCCTCAGGTACAACCTGGCCAGGAAGGTGAACAGGAACTGAAGATGCACTTCACTGGTGCTCAAAGGTGAGAATGTGGCCCTTCCCTTCTGAAGCTAATGGTTAGAGCTCACAACACCCCATGTGTGTAGGCCAAGAAAACGGATCGCTCTCCTCCTCCTCCTCCTTTCCAGAAACACACAGGCTAACTAGCCAGAGCCAAGTGAAACTGCAACCTGTGCCAAAGTTAACTGCAACGATCGGAGGGTTTCTGTGGGGTCAACTTCGCTCCCAACACTAGTGCTCCCAGCCAGAAACCCAGCTCGGCTGCCTGTGCACAGAAGGGCCTGCAACATGTACTTGCAACATCAGAAGCGGTAGAGAGAAGGCAGCTTGGATCCCAGCTCTCATTAGCCTCCTCCCCTGCCAACATGCCCTGCCTCAGGGCAGGCAACGGATGCCAGCAAGCATCTAGACCGGGGCAGACTCACCTAGTCCCACCTGAGCATCTGCTAAAAACAAGGGGGAGAAAGAGCTGGCTGTCTTTTGCAAATGAGGGGCTGGTTGGGGGGGCTGAACCGGTCCTGGAGCTCTGTGGGAACACCTGTGTTTGTGTGTGTTTTCTGCAGAGCTGGAGATCAACACCAACACCAGAGGAACCCACAGTCCTCTCAGGCTGAAGGAGTTAAGCAAAATTGCAGCTCAGAGAGAGAGATAAGGCAGGAGAACGCGCCTCATGGCATTTACAAGAATTCCTGGCCTGCCAACCATATATTGGAGAAGCTAAATAGGTTTTTCCTGAACTCTGGGTGGAAGTAGGGGAGTGAGGGGGTTGGGCAGAGTCTTTTCTGGCCCCTCCAGAGAAGCAGAGGCAGAGGAGGTAGATCTCAACGCCTGGGTCTCTGGCAGAATTTACATTGCCATGCTCAGGGTGGGTCTTTGCAAGCAGGACTCTTGGCCGGTCACAGAACATCTGAAGTCCCATCTGTAAGGATTTCCCAAATCGCGCTTGCTGTCCTTCGGGGGACGGCTTCAGCTTAGCCGTGTGTGAACCCAGCCAGTCTGGTTTCAAAACCATGGTTAAGCCTGTTGCAAGAAGCGAGCCGATTGTGGCTTATTCGGAGAGAGCTGGGCTTAGCAGGGTGAGTGGATCCCGCACACGGGGCGGGCGCGGGTGGGGGTGCCGCGGCCGGCCGCGCGCGCAGACGGAAGGGACCTCTTAGGAGATCCGCTGGCTCCTCCATCCTGGGGAGGGCGGGGGCTGGCTTACCTGGGCGTCCATCAAGAGCTGGGTCATGAGGGACATGGACCTCCTCAGGGTGCTGCTATCGCCGTGCAGGAAGGCCTCGGGGTGCCCGTCCTCTTCCTCCTCCAGCGCCTTGGCCTTGTTGACGATGAAGTCGGAGATCTGGTCGTTCAATGTGCGAAGCGACTGCACGGCTGAGGGGAAGGAGGGCAGGAAAAAGGGGTCACCTCCAGGCAGCGGCAGTGGGAGAGAGCGGAGGAGCTCCCGGCCACCTCCCATCAGGAAGCCAGAGAAATGGAGAGGAAAGGCAGCTGCGGGAATGGGGCAAGGGGGCAACAGCACAACGGTGGCTGTGCCTGAGCGCCGCCGCCTGCCCCTCATCATCCCTGCGCTGAACCTCGCTTGAAAAAGGTAACCGCGACGCGAGCCCTCCCCCCGCCCTGGCCAGTCAGTTCCCAGGGGAGCGGAGGGAGGGCCTGGCGGGCTGTCAGCGCCACCCGCCAACTCCTTCAGGGCCGGCCCTGCCGAGCAACGGGCGAAGGGCCCTTCCTCGCGGAGGGAAGGCCGGCCGACCCCCTTCCGAAACGCCGAGGGGCTCCCCTCAGACGCCCTTGCCAAGAAGCCGCCCCGCAAACCCAGCCTCTCTGACGGCATCCCAGGGGGCCTCGGGGGGAAGCGGCGGCGGCTGGGCTCACCGGCTGCCCGGCGTCCGAATTGCCAGGCGCGGCTCCCGGCGGGATGGTTCCATGACGCCGGCCGGCTGGCTTCCCGCGGACGCCCCCTCCCACCGGGCAATCCCCGCCGATTGTGCTTTACTTTGCTTGGGAGGACTCGATTCGGTCTCTTCCCTGACTGCCCCTCAGGCATGCCAGGCTGACCCGCGGGCCAAGGCCGAGCGGGGAAGGGGGCAGGCGGCTCCCTCAGCCTTTTGCCTGCCGGCAGCTTTGGCTTCCCACCAGGGGCTCCTCCGCTCCGACTATGCCGGATCTCTCCAGGTCTCTCCTCACAGCTGCCGGAAAACCTCAACTGAGCCCCTCAAGACCGCAGGATTCTCCCGCCAAAGCTGGGCAAGAGCGCGTGGCTTTCGGGGGTGGGGGGGCGTCTCTCACAAGGTTCATGTTTAGTAGGCGAAAACGTTACACTTGTGCCCCACCGCCAGGCCTTGCGGGAGCCCCCACCCCCACCCCCCGGGCGGTGGCCAAGCGATCCTGCGGGAGGGAAGGAGGGAAACCCCGGCGGGGGCAGCGCCTGGCCAATGTCCCGGGGCTGGTCCTGGAGGGAGGTGGTGCGCCCTGCGGGGCAACAAAGGGCCGGGAGCTCAATGCTTTCTGGCCTTCCCAGGCCTGGGCTGGGGGTGGATCTGCAGGGGCTCTAAAGAGACCCCTTTCCACCCTAGAGAAGCAAGAGGGCCCTCTGCCATAAAGGCCTGGAGCTGAAGAAGGCTGGCCTTTCTCCTGTTGGAGAAAGCCATGGTGCTGGCTTCCAAGTGAAGGCTGCCTTCTCTTGCCATCCCCCTTCCTGGCCAGTGATGGGCTGGAAGGGAAGGAGCCTTGCTGGCCAATAGCAGGGGTCTGCAAACCTTAAACACTTGAAGAGCCATTTGGAATCCATTTCCCACAGAAAAGAAAACATCGGGAGCCACAAAACCCTTCCTGTGCCTATTTCTTGAGCAGCCAGAAAACTAGAATATGCAGTTGAATTAAAAGTTCTGTTTTCTTCTGAATTGGTTTTATCAATGGCCTACCAGGGGTTGAAAAGCTCAATAAATCGTGTGCACGGTGGATGTCGCACATTGGTGGTTGTGACGCATATTTTGAGCCGCAATAGAGGGGTGAAAGAGCCACATGTGGCTCCAGAGCCGCAGGTTGCGGACCCCTGGTTCAGAGGCAAGACTGAGATTCTGCAGGGGCCGGTCCAGACGCCTAGCAACGAGACAAAGCCACCTTCCTCTCCCCTCTGGCGGCATCTCCGGGGGGGAGGGCCCTGCAGGGGAGTGCAGAAACCCAGAATTCTCTTCCTCAGCCAAGGCAGCATGTTAGGCACCCTCTCCATCCAACACTGACCCACAAAGGAAGTGGGCAGGAGAGCTGCAAGCACCCTGCTGGGGAACCGAACCGGACTCAAGCACATGTCAAGGAGTCAAAAGCTGATGCTTCACAGAGCGTCCCCCTACACCAGAGACACCCCAGGAAATGAGAGATTAACCGTCATGGGGATTGGAAGGAGGGTCTTCTTCCCCCCCCCAAGAAGCAGCAACAGCCAACAGCGCTAGAGCTGTGTGTGTGTGTGTGTGAGAGAGAGAGAGAGAGAGAGAGAAGGCTTAATGGCCCTATCCAAGGGAAAGAGCACGGAAGGCAGGTGACAGCTTCAGATCTCAGCTTTAACCCTTCATCTCCTTGACAGTCCTACCAGTGGAGAATTTTCCTCCTTAAAAGATGAAGAGCCCTTAGTGAAGGATCTTGCCTCGTCCCCTGTAAATGACCCTCAATTTCCTGAAGCTTGACACCTCCTCCCCCCCAGTAAAGGATCCACTTTAACAGCTGTCTTGCTGTAGCCTGAGCATCTGCAGGGAAAAAGTGCATTTCAGGCCGCCACCTGTATTCAGAAAAAAACCCCAAGAATTCCACCTGGCAGGTGGACCGATCCTTTCTTCAAACCAGAAGCACTTTTCTTCCTCTTTAAGGTCAGAAGTGACCGGGGCTTCTTCCAAGCAGCCTCTGTCTCCCTCTCCTGGTACTCCCTGGTTTTCACGCGCCCCAGTGGATAAAAACACCTTCCAGACCTTATCTGGATATCCAGGAGATAATCCTTGCAGAAGAGTTGTACGTGGCTTTGATCGGCGTTTCAGCTCCAGAGTTTAGCTCCATCAATCAGTTCTTGAAGGGGGCATCCAGAATCTCTTGGGAAAGTTGTTTGACCAACAGCGAGGCTCTGCTTTTCCTTCAAGGGTGCGCGAGGGTCTTTCCCACTGATCCTGGCTGGTTCTTTTGACTGCAAGTACATCCAATCCTATTATTCTACGTTCTAAATATATCCTACCCAAAGCTCCCTGCAAGATTTCAAAGCAGGATGCCTTGATCCTTATAGGGAAAGGCAGGAGTCAAATAGACAGAATTCGCAGCGGCAGTGACTGGTGAGTTACGCAAACCCCCACAGCTCTCCTGCGCCTGTTCAGCACGTATGAATCAAAGCCTGGCCCGGCCTTGGAAGGCCTCCTGCTGAAACCTTCCGCCTATCACAGGAATAGGAAGGAAGGCAAAGGACTTTCCCAAGAGTTTGTATTAGCAAAAGAAACTCTCATTCACCTAGGAATCTACGCTGCTTAAAAACATTCTCATTGTCCAGTATTTTTAATTGCTAATTGGATTTGTGTCACGATGTAGCCAAAGATGCTTTTAAACAAAGCAGGGGAGACGTGTGATTTTTGTCTTAAATTCTTGAATAAATCTGCTAATTCTGTTTTTTCAAATAACGGCACAGGGTCCCGGGAAAACCCTTTTTCTGCCACTGTCCGTTTTCAGTATCGTCTGCCTGCCCTGAAAGACCATGGACAGCAAAAAGCCCTTCCAACCAAAGCCCTTCTGACCCAACTTGCTTCCTCTTCTAGGCCAGCAACCCTGGCTGGCGCAGTGGCTGAACTGCATGAAGACAACGAGGAAAGCAGCCAGCTCCAAACGGGCCACTTCTGAATTGGCACACACTGGGCGGGCGGGAGGGCAGCTTTGTGTTCCATCAACTCAGTCGCCTTCACGAAAACAAAACGGCATAAAAAAGGCCCATCCTCTACTGCATCTGAACCCCCTCCCCAGCTCTTTTACTGCAGCTGGCAATAATAATAATAATAACAGAGTTGGAAGGGACCTTGGAGGTCTTCTAGTCCAACCCCCTGCCCAGACAGGAAACCCTACACCACTTCAGACAAATGGTTATCCAACATCTTCTTAAAAGCTTCCAGTGTTGGAGCATTTGCAACTTCTGCAGGCAAGTTGTTCCACTCATTAATTGTTCTGACTGGCAGGAAATTCCTCCGTAGTTCTAAGTTGCTTCTCTCCTTGATTAGTTTCCACCCATTACTTCTTGCTCTACCCTCAGGTGCTTTGGGGAATAGCTTGACTCCCTCTTCTTTGTGGCAGGCCCTGAGATATTGGAAGACTGTTATCATGTCTCCCCTAGTCCTTCTTCTCATTAAAGAGGGAGAGTGGCCCTTGCTGGGGCTCTTCCTCGGAGTGTCCCTCTCCGGCCTCCCTGGCTTTTCCCTGAGAAAGCTGAGTGGCTGTGGGCTGAGTGGCTGCGTGGCCAGCCAAGGAGGAAAATGCCAAAGCCTGCAAAGGAAAGCCGTGGTGGGCACCAGCCTGGCAGGGAGGAAAGGCTTGAATGGCCTGCAGGGACAGGCGAGGAGCCCACTGTTCTCCGGCCGGTCTGATTAACCCCACAAAAGCAATGCCAGAAACACGCAGCATTGCTTTCCAGTGACGACAGCTGCCTTGCATCAATTCCTCTCCAGTGAGGGAGGAAGAGACTCCCTTTTGGGTCCACAGGGCCAGCCGCCCGCTTAGCAAAGCAACACGTGGCTGTCTCCTCTCGTCAGCCAATCCAGCTGCCATGGAGGGGGTCTGCATTTGAACAGGAGCTGCGAACTAATAGAAGGCAGCCCAGCGTTTGCCTCTGTCGGGGCCAAAGCGCAGAAGGATTTCCATGCCAACGAAGCTATCGAAGTGCTGTCCCGGTGTCTGGAAGCCATACGGGACTGGATGGGGAGAAACAGGCTCAAGCTCAATCCCTCCAAGACAGAGTGGCTGTGGATACCGGCATCCCGGTACAGTCAGCTGCGACCGCGGCTGACTGTTGGGGGCGAGTCATTGGCCCCGATGGAGAGGGTGCGCAACTTGGGCGTCCTCCTGGATGAACGGCTGTCTTTTGAAGACCATTTGACGGCCGTCTCCAGGAGGGCTTTCTACCAAGTTCGCTTGGTTCGCCAGTTGCGCCCCTTTCTAGACCGGGATGCCCTATGCACGGTCACTCACGCTCTCGTGACGTCTCGTCTGGATTACTGCAATGCTCTCTACATGGGGCTCCCCTTGAGGAGCACCCAGAGGCTCCAGGTAGTTCAGAATGCGGCTGCGCGGGTGATAGAGGGAGCCCCTCGTGGCTCCCATGTGACACCCCTCCTGCGCAGACTGCACTGGCTGCCTGTGGCCTTCCGGGTGCGCTTCAAGGTTTTGGTAATGATCTTCAAAGCGCTCCATGGCATAGGGCCGGGCTATTTACGGGACCGTCTGCTGCTACCGAATACATCTCACCGACCCGTGCGCTCTCACAGAGAGGGACTCCTCAGGGTGCCGTCGGCTAGGCAGTGCCGTCTGGTGACACCCAGGGGAAGGGCCTTCTCTGTGGGGGCTCCCACCCTTTGGAACGAGCTTCCTCCAGGACTTCGTCAACTTCCGGACCTCCGAACCTTTCGCCGCGAGCTTAAAACTCATCTATTCATCTGCGCAGGACTGGACTAGATTTTAGATTTTAAATTTAAACTGGTTTTAATGGGTTTTATTATGTATACTGTTATTTTTAATTATTCGGCTATTTGGAATAAGTTTTTTAATTGATGTTTTATTTTGTATTTATATGTATTTTTATCTGCCTGTAGACCGCCCTGAGTCCCTAGGGAGATAGGGCGGTATAGAAATACGAAAAATAAATAAATAAAAATAAATAAATAAAATGCCAGATGTGGCGGCCGGCCTCCCCTTTCCCTTCATTCCTCCTCGGCCGGGTCACATTGGCAGCAGGGCTCCCTATTTGTATGATGCTAGAGAAACAGAGAAAAAGCCCTTTGCTACCGGCCACCCTAACTCTAACCTCCACCCCTGTTTAATTAATCACCCTGTTTTTTCTGGGCTCTGCCTCCCTTAAGGACTGCAGCCCTGCAGCATGCAATCAAAAGGCTGACCTTATGGGACTCCCAATTGCCTCTCCCAGATCCCCCTGGAAAGATTGGCCCAGCTTAGACCAGTAGCACCTGCCGGGTCACCCAGGAAACTCCCCGTTATCCACCCCTGGAGTAACTGGGAGAAGGTGAGCAGGGAGGGACTTGAACCAGCAATGTGACTGGCCCAAATCCTCTTTAGTTCCCATCAGCCCACATGCCCAGCAGTATGGGATGGGTGATCTGTAACGTCCTTCCGACCTAGAAGGACAGAACCCAGAACTCTCCTGGTTGTTCAGGGCAGAGAAGGAGCTGGAACAACAGCTACAACAACATCAGCTGCCACCACTCCTTTTGGCTCAGATCCAGTCCCTCATAACGCAACCCATCTTCCTTAAGCAAAGCCAGTTTCCATTTCTGAGAAGTCACATGGGTGAAGCTGCAGTCCGTGCATCCAGTGGCAGCCCTGATTTTGAACATGCCTCAGTGTGAAATCCTGCACAATGAGGCAGGCACACACGAATGTCTCTGTGGATGTTGTCCATCTCATCCCTGTGTTGGTAGAGAATGTTTTGATTGGCCCACCACTGCATCTTATCCCTTACGGCTGCTGAACCAGCATTTCCTCCCTCTGCATCACCGGTTTTCAAACCCGGGACATAGAGAAAGCTCCTCTCGGATAGCTCATTCCTTTTCCAGGGATTTGCAGCAGGAGAAGCCGGTCGTCCTCCCCACCTCCATTCCCCCCTCCTCTTACCTGCCTCCAGAAGTTGACACTGATGGCCGAACACCTGCGAGAAGGTGACCGGACTGGTGGTGTCCCCAGACGAGGCCTCCATAGCTTTAGCAGGTCTCCCAGCTTAGTTGTGCGGACTCTCCTGAGGGTCTTCAGCCGTCCCTTTTCCTCCTCCTCTCTGGTGAAGCAAATGGGCAGGAAATCAATCACCCTGGCAGCAGGGTGGTGGTGGTGGTGACGGCAATCTCACCTCCGACCTGATGTGGCCAAACTCCCTCCCTCCCTCCCTCCCTCATCTTCAGCAAGAGGCCTCTGAAGCCCTGGAGACGTGTGTTTCTTGACCCTGGGGTCAATTTCAGAAGCTCCTGGATGACCCAGTCAGACTGTTGCTTTTCCTTCCTGGGAAAATTGGCAGATCAACTTGTTTGGTGAGGCAGCCTCACAGGATGCTCCCCTCCTCGGCTTTGGCTTTGGCAAACCCTTCCAGAGCTGGAGCAAACCAACCCCTCCCCCCCTCCAGACAGCAACATCTGTGCCTTGTCAAGAAGCCGGCCAGCGTCCTCCTCCTCCTCGGTCTGGCTCCCAGGAACCAGTTTTAGGAATCCTTGCTGAAACCATACAACGCTCAGGATGATGGTGCTGGATGGCACTTTGGGATGGAGTCTGATACAAGGGGGGGGGAAGCCTCCTCCTCCTTTTCCCCCTGCCCTGCCCCTGCTTACCTAATGCATCTCTCTGGTCCTCTCAGTCCCCCTGCAGCTGAGCCCCTCGCCCGGCACCAGCATCTCCTCCAGCGGTCTGCTGCCCTCCCTCCCTGGGCTGAAAGTGGGGAGGGGGAGGAGCTAAGGAGCATCACTGCTGACGTCGCCCTCCTGCAGTGTCTCCTCCCAGGTCAGTCATGCAAAACACCCTCCTGAAAACAGGGGAGGGGAGGGAAAGCAGAGAAGGGCTGCCCGGTCTCTTCTGCCCTCAGAGCGTCGTCTCCAGAAGCCCCCCTACCTGGAATCTGCCCCCCAAAAGACTCCCACCAGGACACCTGAGATGATGCTTAGGTCCCTGCAAGGTGCCATTTATTCTACCCCTTCTCAGGTTAGCACATCCGGTGTCTTCTGACCGACTGTTGTCTGCCTGGTTTCTGTGGCAGGGTGATCTGAGGAGAATCGGGAGAAACGGATGGAGAACTGCAAGTGACTTGTAAACCACAGTTCCCCTGACACAAGCCTGGACTTGCAGGCATCCAGATGTTTTTCTGTGGATCTCCAGTTCCTCCTGCCGGCTAAATCTGCCTACACCTCTTTTCCAGTCTGGCCCTCGTGTTCCCCTTAGGATCAGCGCAACACCAAGGTCACTGCGAGGCTTCTCAGTTCAGCTCTACTGCTGCCTCTGAGGCCAAACCAGCCCTTTCTGACTTACCCGTGAAGAAGAAAGGCGCCCCCCCCCCGGTTTCTGCCAAGGAACCATCTTGCACTGAGGTCAGGGGTGGGGGTGGGTGGGAGCTCAGATCCCTGGAGAAAGGCTGTCTGGAATGGAAGGCGAGTTCGTCCTTCCCTCCAAAGAAACCTCCAGAATCACATCTCCCAGATGTTCCCAACAGCAGGAGCTCTGGAGGATGGGTGCAGAGCAGGGGTGAAATGCTCCCGGTTTGGACCAGATCACCTGATCCGGTAGCAATGGTGGCGGGTGGTTTGGAGAACTGGTAGCAAAAATCCCTGCCCCCCCTCCCATGCTCAGCTGAGCTGCATGATCATCAGAGGCTTTTTTTTTTTTTACTTTTAAAAGCATTTCTTCGGCCAAAGAAAAAAGGCTTTTAAAAGGCTCTGACGATCCCAGCTGAGTTGCCTGATCTACAGGGACCCTCCGCTCCTTTAAAGTGGGCAACGGCCAACCCCCACCTCCTTTCCACAGGGCCGGCTGCAAATTCGAATCGTGCCAACACGACGTTCGGAAGCAATGACAAATTGAGTTTTGTATGGCAAATTGGAAATTTTAATGTTTTTAATAGAATAGTCTTTGCATCATTCTCTGACAAGAAAGAAAGAAAGAAAGAAAGAAAGAAAGAAAGAAAGAAAGAAAGAAAGAAAGAAAGAAAGAAAGAAAGAAAGAAAGAAAGAAAGAAGGGCAAAATGAAGAACTACAGAACAGCAAACTTTAATACAGGAGCCATCTTCAGACAAAAAACCCTCTCTTATCTCCCACATAAACAAATTAATGTAAAATGTAAATCACATATAATACAACTGAAGTGTCAAAAACAATTTAAATAATTTTAAATATTTTATCCCTCCCCCCCGCTTCCAAACTTGGTACGAATGCTTTATACAACTGTTGGGTGTAGATGTCCCCCATGAATCGGAAGAAACGCAACCAAAAAACAAAAGGGAATGATAGCGAGAGGTGGTTCAAGTGGCATGAAGTTGCCAAAGCAATATCAGAACTTTAGATTTTAAGAGGTAGATCACTTTTCTTTTTTAAGTCAAGGACAAGTAACTTTAAAATAGGTGTGTGTGTGTGGGGAGAGAGCAAAGTCAAATGAAGCCATTACTGTTCACTCAAATGGAAAGGCAAGGTTGGGGGGGGGGGGAAGGAACCGCCTCTCCGGAAAAAATAATAAGGGTGGGTGAGATTCAGTTCTGCTTTACAACAAGGGGGGAAAGGAGGGGGCTCTTGCCCACTCTGCTGTCAGCCCGCCCCCTCCCCCAATGGACGGCCTCTCCTGGGGGCTGCACCGTCTTCTGCAGGGAGCTGGTCATCCACCACCAAACCGCTGACGTCTCTCATCCAGCCCAACAGAATTTGGGACGGGAAACGTTTTGCCCACCAGCGTCCCTCCTACTCCTCCCCCCAGGGTGAAAAGCAGCGGCTGGCTCCAGAGCCAGCAGGGAAGAGGCAGTGAAGAGGGAAGGGGGCCCCTGGCAGTCTTTTCTTACCAGCTGGCCTGACACCAAGGTCTTTGCAGAGTGAGGGACTGAAACTTATTTTGGGTGCCATGTGAACACTTTGTCATCCCTGATACTTGCCCAGGGCCTTCTGACGAGCGAGCATTGCTCCCAGCGCGTTTGGCAAAGCTCCTCCCTCCTCCCGCTGAGTTTTTAATCTGCTTCCCTCCTTACTGCGACAGGTGAAAGCCAGAAATCCAAAGGTGGCATTTGCTCCCGAGGAACTTGACCGAGTCCTTTGTAAAAACCCCAGGGCTGCCAGGGGAGAAGACGGGCAACAGCATTCCGTGGAAGGGTCTTGTCCCTACAGCTAAGAATCGCCGGGCTGGGCTGGTGAGGGAACCGAGACCGGCTCTGCGGTGAGCCCGCTGGCAACTGCCCGCTGCATCCTCAGCTCTGCCTGCTGGGAGGATGTAGCCTTCGCTTTTCTCCTGCTGCTGCTGCTGCTGCTGCTGTGCCAGACATCAGACGGGCCGAGCTCCTGACCAGGAAAATCTCATTTACATGTTTGGAGGGTTCCGCTGTCGAGGTCTCCTTAAGGGAGGCTCCTGGAGGGGAGAAAGCAAAAGCCATGAAGTGGAAAAAGGGTGAAAAGAAGGGGAGCCGTTGGAGGAAGAGGAGAAGAAATTTTCTTTCCCTCCCCCCCCCCCCCCCGCTTGGCAGTTGGATGGTGCCCTCCTCGGATCAAGAGAGCCACGGAGGGCTTGTGCCAAGCCTCGTATCTACAACAGGAACCCGCTGAAGATGGGCGGCTCTGGGCCTTAGAAATAAGCTTTTTAAGGCTGCCGTTTGCGATGGCTGTATCGGCCAAGGACCCACAAGGGCGAGAAGGCGATGCCTCGGGCACGGCAGGACGGGGGAAGGCCAGGGAGAAGCAAGCAGCCATGGGTGACGCCAGAGAAAGGACCATGGTGGTGGTGGCACGATGCTTGGCATGGCCTCTGTTGCACACCTTGGCCAGGTCTGCAGACGAGCCAACGTGGGACTCGGGCTCTGGCCTAACGTCATGTGTGAGCCAGTCCACTTCAAGGCGAACCGGGCTCAGTCCCCACCAACTAGGGGAACTCCGACCGGGCTGTGTGCAACAGAACCAGTCCAGGGAGTCCAGCCTTGCCAAGTGGGATCTGCCCCGACGGCCCGACCCCTCCCTGGCTGCAGAGCTGCCCATGTCCCAGCTTCTCCCAAGAAACAGCTCCGTGGGCTGGAGCAGGACCGGGGGGGGGGGGGGCTTTCTGGTACTCCCCTCCTCCCCCAGTCAAGGCAGAACCCACGCTTCCCTCTCCGGAGAAGCACCTGACCCGTCTGGAGCCCCGTGGAAGAGCTCACCTAGAGTCCTTAAGCTCCGGCCGGGTGGTGTTCTCCTCCCTTCGGGCCTCTGTGGCTTCTGCAGATGTGGCCTGTTGCTGCTGCAGGCTCCGGGTGATGGGCCCCCCCACCCTCTCCCGTGACTTGGCACTGAACCGGTCGGCGGCCTTCCTCTGGCTGGCCAGGGCCACCTTGCCGCGCTGGATGCGGATGTGCAGCTTGCGTGAGGCTTTGCCCAGCAGTCCAGGGGAGGGCCCCCCACTCTTGGCGGCCCCCTTGCTCCGCTTCCCCTCCGGCAGGATCGCCTTGCCCACTCTCACCGGGCCCACGCTTCTGGCCATGGGCGGAGGAGGGTGGCCCTTTTTGGGGAACTTGACGCCCTGTTTCAGCTTGAAGGAAGCGGACGGCAGCTGGACGGCCGCGGGCCCCGAGGTGCGGGCACGAGTCTTGCCCAGCTGAGTGGCAGAGCCCTGCATTTTGATCTCAGCATCGGCTGTTCGCCGACGGGGGTTGGCGCCGCTCTTGCTGCTGCCAGGAGACGGGCCCCCGCCTTTTTTCTTGGCCTTCTTCTTTGAGGAGGAGGAGGAGGAGGAGGAGGAGGAGGAGGAAGGGGGCTTCTTGGGGCAGCTGTAGGAGGCGTGTTTGTTCAGGCTCCCGATGTAGGTGAACTCCCGGCTGCAGTAGGGGCAGACGTGAGCGCTGGGCTCTGCGCTGCCGGTCCTGAGCTCTGCCCGCTGCTGCTGCTGCTGAGACTTCTTCTTCTGCAGGATGGCCTTTTGGACCAGCTGCTGCTTCTTCTTCAGGGCACTGAGCTTCAGTTTGTTGGAGGCCGCCCGGCTGGCCTCCACACTGAAGTCGAGCTTCTTGGGCTGGCCCACACGGCGGAAGGCGTTACCGGCCAGGCCGGGCAAAACAACCCCGTTTTTAGGGCGGATGGCCTGCTTCAGGGGCACAGGATTCTTTTTTGGCGTGTACCGCTTTTTGTCGCTGGCAGACGCGCAAGCCAAGATGTGCTTGTGCAGTTCGGGCATGTTGTCCACACTCTTCCCGCACTTAGTACAGCGGATGGCGGTGGAGAAGGTCTGGGGGATATTGTGGGTGGTGAAGTTCGTGGCCGTGGCCCCGATGCCGTTAGGGTTCCGGTGGTGATACTGGAATGGGGGTGGCTTGAAGCTGGGGTAGTGCTGGTTTAGGCCCATGCGGACGTCAGGGTCCTTCTGCTTGACCCCGGCTGCCATAATTTTGATGGTGGTGTAGAGCTCTTCGGAGGAATCGTTCAGCTCCTCCTCCTCCTCCTCCTCCTTGGAGGGCTGCAGGGCGGCAGCGCTGGGCAGGCTCTGCATCTGCTCCGCGCTGGCTTTGCTGGGATCGGTGAAATTCTGCAGGCGCAGAGTCCCGCTCTCAAACTGGTGGTGGCTACATTCTTTGTCAGGGTGCAGGTCTCGCTGGTGCTGCTGGAGGTTGCATAGAAAAGCAAATTCCTTCTTGCAGACAGAGCAGGCGAAGATGCTCCCCACCCCATGGAGCAGGAACCGGTGCTCTGACAAGGTCGCCTTCTCCCTGAAGAGCTGGACGCAGAACTCGCACTTGAAGGGCCATTCCCCGGCATGAACAGACAGGTGCCGGGTGAGGTCCTTGATGGCGAGGAAGGGGGCCTGGCAGACGTTGCACACAAAGCTCTTGCTGAAGGTTTCCAGGGCAGCCTCTGCCGCGCTGGAGGGTTGGGGGTCCTCCCTCAGCTTCTGACCCATGGCCTCTCCCTCTTCTTGCTTGAAAGTCACCAGGGGGGCTGAATTCTCCAGCTGGTCGCCAGGAGAGAGGATGGAAGAGACCACTGAGAGGGGTGGCGGGGAAGGAGAGGAGGACGGTGATGTTGAAGAGGAAGAGGAAGAGAAAGAGGAGGAGGAAGAAGAGGAGGGGGAGGGGGAGGAGGAAGAGGAGGACGAAGACAGCGTGGGTGGCCCGGGTGAAGCGCAGCCAAGAGGCTCTAGAGAATGAAGAGGGGAGGCCGAGACAGTTGGGGAAAGGATGGGCAGTGGGGAGTGAGCTGTGGTATTGGACAGGGGAGATGGGCAGGAGCTTGGGGGGCTGCTGCTGGGGTCTTCCGGGAGTGGCGAAGGAACAGTGGGAAGGAGAGGAGGGGGAGGCGTGGGGGCCTGGAGCATGGGAGGGCATGGAGGATGGGAGGGAGAGGCCGATGGTGCCGAGCAGGTCGAGGTTGGCGGCAAAGTCACCTCAGCAGCGGTGAGGCCAGAGCAGCCCAACTCTGGCCCAGGGGCTGGGGGAGCCGGGCCAGGCTGCGGCTCTGGGGCTTCTGCTACCTTGCAGGCATTCGGCTTTGGGCTCGTGTCTGGGGAGGGGTTTTCGGGCCCCAATCCTGTCCCATTGTATTCATTGAGCAGGACCTTCTGCAACATGGAGGTGGTGGGCTTCTTCTTGACGGTGCCCCCTGTTGGCAGGGTCGCCTCCTTGCCCTCACCATCACTGCACGGCTTCCTCTGTACGCTGAGGTCCAGCACGGACTCCCAGGGCACCTGGGCCCGGTTCTTCCCGTTTGACCGCTGCTTCATGCTGCTGGACAGGTCCAAGGGCTGCTGGTTGCACACGTTCCCAAAGGGGGGGCTTGGCGCCCATTCCCTGGTGGCCTTGTATTCTTCTGGACTCAGTGCTTCCCTCTCTTCTCTCCCAGACAGGCTCCACGCAGGGGAGTTGCTCCGTCTCTCCAGCTTGGGAGGCTTCACACTCAGGGCCGCCTCGGTCCAAGTGGGCTTGCCCTCGCCGGCTTTCCCAGGGTCTCGAAGGCCGGGACTGTGCTGCGGGGAGCTGGTGCGCCGCTTGAACCTGCTCGAGGTGGCCGGGAGGAGAGGGGAGGAGGCTGCAGGGAGCCCCAGCTTTGGGATCTCCCCCACTGGCAATGGGGGGGAGGTGGCCACCTTATTGTTGTCCTGTGTCTGAAGAAGCTGCTTCAGTTTGGAGGATAAATAAACACTTTTCTCTCTGGGGAAGGGCAGGCTCTCCACAGTCGATATGGTGAGGGGAATCGTCAAGGAACACAGCGAGGTGATGGGTTCCGGATCCATTTCCGTCTTCACCTTGGCCAGCAGCGGGGGGCTCGCTGTTCTTCTCTTTTTGGCCTCAGGAGTCCCGCCGACAGGGGGCTCCTTAGACTCCTCCACCAGATGCACCGGCACCGCCTTGATGTTGGGGGAGATCTCCACTGTCACAGGACTCAGCAGGCAGTTGATGCCATAGACTTCGGTGGTGCCGGGCTCCACCTCAATCACCTCACAGTTGCTGGTGCTGCTATTGGACGGGATCTTGCCGTCAATGTAGTAGTTGAGATTCTCTGAGATGTTGCTGGAAACATCCATGACGTCGTCGGCCTCACCTTCCTCCTCCTCCTCCTCCTCCAGGTCTGTACTGGCCAGGTATGTGCTGGGGGTGTGCTGGACTGGGCCCACAGAAGCCTGGGGCTCCTCCGGTTTTCTCCTAACACCTTTGGGGATGAGGTGCCGCTCGTGGACCCTCCGCTGGTGCCTACGCATGTTGGTGTGGGTGCCAAAGACCTTCCTGCAGTACTGGCACGGATGCGATTCCTTGGGCTCCTTGCTCTCCTCTAAAGGCAGTGGAGGGGGCGGTGTTTTGGAAGCGGCTCTCTCGGTCTCCGGGGCAGGACCCTCTTGCCTGGCCTTGGCTACATTCGGGACACTCCCGTCAGCAACCAGGGTGCTGGCCCCGGGCAGCTGGGCAGACGCCAAGGGTGAGAGCAGCTTCCGCTTGGGCCCGGCCTCATGGCGCCGCTCGTGGCGCCGACGGTTTATCTGCGTGCCGAATGCCTTGCCACAGTAGCGGCACTTGAAGGCGTGGCTTATGGCCGAAATGTGGATGTGTACGTGGCGCTCCAGGCCCTGCTTGGTGGTGAACTTCCTTTCGCAGTGTTGGCAGGGGAACATGGGCGTCCCCTGGGTGCTGGGCTCCCCCCTCATCTTGGGACATTTCCCTGAGGGTTTTTTCTTGGGGGAGCTTTCGGGGGAGTCTTCGGAGAGGCTGCTTTGCTCCTCCACAGACTCCACCAGCCTGTCCCCACACACCGATCCTGATTCCACATCCGGAATTTCTTTCGATAAGCTCTCCTCGTCCTCCTCTTCCTCCTCCAGAGGATCTTCCTCATCTTCTTCCTCTCCCGCTTCCTCCAGGGGTTCCTGCTCTTCTTCCTCATCCTGCTCCTCCCGCCACTCAAGATCCTCTTCTGAAACTTTTGATCCACACAGGAGGCCTTCCGGCTGGTCCTCAGCTGTGGCAGGCAGTTCGCAGGCCGCACTGGAGATGAGCAGGCTAGGGAGCACATCTTGATTCACCATCTCCTGGATGATGGCGGCCTGGTCAAGGGGCAAAACCACGGAAACCGTTGCGGCTTCATCCTCCAGCTTCTGGCCTGAGAAATGGAAGAAAACAAGAGTTACCCTGAGGTCAAATGGGCAGCCAATACATTTTACAAATGAATAAAATAGATAAAATGAAGGCAGTATCCTAGAACACTCCCTGTGTGTTGCTCCCAAAGTCTGGGGGGAATTTGCTTCTGCAAGCCACAAATGCTGTATTTTTCAGACTATAAGACACACTTTTCCATCCCAAAAAAGTGGGTGGAAATATCTGTGATCTTATAGAGAGAATGTTGCCGAAGCCCCGCCCACCCACCAGCCCCCACCCTTCAGCCTCTGCTTCTTGCAGCAAACAGCAACCTGGTCAGCTTCAGCAGAGCCTGATTTGGCACGAGCAGCTGATTGGCGGTTGGATCTGCCTCCCGGAATACCACCAATCAGCTGTTCCAGGCTGCAGGGATCACCACTGCTCATCAGCACCGCTGCCACCAATCCCTACTGCCATCTATCGCTGCCTCCTCACACCCCATTTTTGGTCCCTGCTGCCTGGAACAGGCCGAAAACAGGATGCACGGAAGCGGTGATAGGTAGCAGTGGTGATAGGCGGCAGCAATCCCCGCAGCCTGAAACAGCTGATTGGTGATATTCTGGGATCCCGTTTTCAGCCTGGAATGGGCCAAAAATGGGACGCACGGAAGCCGAAAATAGGGCGTGGGAAAAGGGAAAGTATGGAGGCCAAAAATGGGGCGTATGGAGGCAGTGATAGGTGGCAGCAGCGATGGACGGCGATGGTGCCGATTGGCAGCACCCTGGAACAGCTAATTGGTGGTATTCCAGGAGGCAGAACCAGCTGCCAATCAGCTGCTCGTGCTAAATCAGACTGTGCGGAAGCTAAAGCAGGCTGTTTGCTGCAAGGTGGCAAATTGCTGGGAGGCAGAGGCAGATTTTTTTTTTCTTGTTTTCCTCCCCAAAAGCTAGTGGACCTTGTAGTCTGGAGCTTCTTATACTCCGAAAAATATGGTACTTTATGTGCAATGCATTGCCCCTTTAAAGCAAAATTCATCCAATACAATTATCTATTACAAAAATAGACTTCTAGGTCCAATTCCTGTAAGAGCCTGCTCTCCCCACCATCACCACCAAATGCAGCATCTAATGGCTCCAACCTTCTTCCCCATCCCCCTCTCCCTTTCTGAGCGGGTCCCGTTTCCTCTGCAGCCCCTTTTAATCCTGCGGGGCTCATTCTATGGCCAAGCATTCTGGGCTGCTTAAGGTGCGTTTTCTTTTCACATTTCAAAGAACAGGGTGCTTTGCAAACCTTGAGATGTTGATCCTGACTTGTGCTTGGAGATTCTTCAACCCATCCACCCCTCGGTCCCTTAAGGAGGAGGGTAGGAGACAGACACCCCCATCCTTACCTTCCTTGGTCTCCCTCATGTTGAAAGGGGTCAAATCGAGACCTTCCAAAGGAGGCTTCCGCTTTTTATCCCTGGCTTTCTTTCCTTTGTTTTTAGCTTCCTGGGGTTTTTTCTTTGCTAAGAAGAAAAGGAAAAACTCGATGTTTAAATGTAGCGCTTCTTTCTAGACGCTCCCCCCCTTCCCCACTCTGGCAAGCAACCAAATGTGGCCAAATTAAGCGAGGAGGATGCTGATGCTGGCTGTGGGGGAGGCTAGCAAGAGTGCAGGAGGCCCCTCTCAAGGCTCTGCCGGAGCTTCGTCAGTGTTTTACCTCCAGGAGGGCCGGACACTCGGCCCCGTGGACAGGAGTCTCCGCATGTCCCAAACCCCGGAGGCCTGTTGTCATCCTTCAAAGCTCTTTCGAGAGCCAGCTCCCACTCCAGAGTAGCCACCCAGCTGGTGAGCAAAGCATCAGGAAGGTTTGCTGGGGGTCCCTGGGCACCTCTCGCTCAACCATTCCCACTTGGGCTCAGCTCTGCCCGGGGCCCAGACCCACCCAGAGGCTATACTGAGGGCTGCCCAGCACAGTGTGGCTCGTTCAAGGAACCATAATTAATCCATTTGGGGGGTTCAGTGCGACACACAGGCTCAATCTTCCCCAGAGTTCCTAGAGCGTAGAGTAGGATGAAGGAGTAGCTCTACGGCTCCCGAGAGGGAGGATACCCTGCCCCCCTCCCCCGGCCCTTCAAGCAGCCGTCCTGGCATTCAGCGCGGGTGACCTTAATGTCGGTTTAACCCTCACCGCCTTGATTCAGCCAGCAGCTGCTCTGCTTACTAAAAACAGCCAGAATGACAACTTGAGAGCAACTGTAACTTTAGATCCACTCGATCCGAGTCCAAGGAGCAAGCAGAAAGTCTTTCTCTCTCTCTTTTTTTCTTGTCGCAGCATCTCTAGCCGAGCTGCACAAATGGTGTCAATGTGATCACAAAGATGCAACAAGCAGCATCTCTTCCGCCAGGCTAACCTCAGAAGCACCAGTTGTTGTGATGATGATGATGATGGGATTGCTATCTCAACTGTGGTTCCTGCCTGCTGTGGTCCAAAACTGCCCTCAGGTAGAAAGATACACTCCAGACAGCCTTGAACCTTGGAGCAGGAGGTACAAGTGGGCCCAGTAGCACACCTGGGGAATCCGTCCCTGGGTCCTCTCAGCAGAAGCCACAAGGGGGCATGCCCCCCACCCCCGGCCTGGTCAGGTGAAGCTCCACCAGCTTGGATCTCTTGCTGTCCTGCAGAGCAGCCACTCGGACACCTCATGGAAGCAGGGGAGGGGGAGATGGCTTAGGGTTACCCCCTTCTCCCTTCCCCTTCAAGTGGGGCTCAGCAGTGCACAACCATCCGCTGAGGAGGAGCCTTGGTCCAGAGCTGCCCACATCTTTCCCCAAGACTTTTGATCACTGTTCTCCTTAGCCTGGACTTTTAAAATATTGAGTGAATTAAGTGGGGGAAACTATGGAATTAATGAAGATAAGGCCACTGATTTGAAAAACTCCACAAGCAATGAAAAAAAAAATGTGAAAGAATTAACCATGAGTAAATTACTTTTTGATTCTCTTAATTTTATTTCCTAATATCTGTGAAATTTCCACATCCTTATTTGGAACCATTTACTTCTGACTGAAGACTCAAGATATGGAAGAGCAGCAGAACAGGGGGCTATTTACTTACTTACTTACTTGTGTCATTCACTTTTTTTTATTATATCATATGATTTCAAAAGAAGAAAAACCAAATTTCTGAGAAGAGCTAAACAGAGCCACCAGATTCCCTATCTTTGCCTCTTGGGTCACACTGCCCAAGAGAGTCAAAACCCTGCATGAAAAGGTGAATGAGAGGCAATGCTGCCCTCTTTTTTTCTTCCTACGCAACAAAATTCCACTAAATAATGGATTTAGAAGATTTGAATTCCCTTCCAAAAAGACCTTCCTCATAAAACAAGCCCTTGGCATTGAGGGGTGTGCCACCCAGGAGGGGTGAAAGCACCAGCGGGAGATGCCCGCACGGTTTTCTCTGGCAACCAATGCTCGGCATTAACAGTCTTTCAGCTCCCTTCCTGCCTTGTTTTGTTCTGGGGGCTTTTTATCAAGGCCACCCTTTCTAAGGCCACCCATTCTGCAGTGAATGGATGAAATGAAAATCCTAACCTCGCATTCGGGTCTTAAGTTACAACTGCGCAAAGGCACTTCTGAGAAGAAGTCCCACTTACTCATGAGGAAATAAGGATGAACTCGGATAAAACCGGGGACTCGAGGCCAGTTCACAACTGACCGGCTGTTCTGGGTACGGTTATGTTAGGCTGCTTGCATAGCTGAGTCCACAGGGAACAGAAGCCGTTTCCTCCCTTAGGCAGAAACGACTTCACTCCTCGACCAGCCTCCGCTTGAGCCTGGTCCAGCGTGGTTATCTCAAAAATCACGCAGCAACCTGGCCTGGTTTTCAATTCGCCCACCGAGGTTAGAGGGGAGGCGTCTTGAGGCAGCCAAGAGATTCAGCTGCATCTCTTCGCAGGACGGGTCAGCCCAATCCAGCTAAACCTCGCCTATTATTTTACATTCGGCTGTGCTGTTTTGTTTCTCCTATAAAGGACCTTGAAAACTGCCTTAGAAAGGCTGGGATATTGCTAAGAAAATCCACACACACACCACTGGCTTATATGAAGGTCTAAGGCAGCCTCTCCAGATTCACCAGGTACGGGGAAATGCAGCAGCCGCCAGGTGCTGCATGGGGGCATGGCACAGGCCTAGGCGTTACAATAACGATGTGCTGGACCCTTTGTCAGAGCAGGCAGTGAACGGCCAGCAACCCTGAGATTTCAGCCACTGCACAAAACAAAAGTCTGAAAATGAATGAGAACAAGGATATCCCAAGAATGTTGACTTCTGTTTCTCGGCTATCAAGATTTTAGAAAAGTTCTTACAAAAACAACACACCGCAGTTTCATTCTTCTTGCCTTCCCTGACTTTTTTTTTTAAATAATCAACTACACCATGTCTTCAACATTATGCCCCCCCCTCTTTTTTGCACTTCCCCCCTAAAGGTTTGCGATTTTTGCCTTCGGGATTCCCCGGCAGCCTGGCAGGGCAGCCTTTCAACCCCCAAAAAAGAAGCTCAGAAGAAACGTAGAAGTGATTTTTCTTGAGGGCAGCACTGAGAGCAGCTCCACTGTGATCACGGGATGAAAGGCTGATGATTCACTGCCCAAATTTCAACACTCTCCTGAAATGGGATCCTCACCACACAACCTGTGCAAATCCGGCCCTTGAATCTTATTTGCCGGGCACTGAATCTTATTTGCACCCTGAATCTGGGATCCTTAACAGAGCCCGAGAGAAGGAAGGAGGCAGGGAGGGAGGGCCCTTTTGCTCCTGGGGAAAAAGGTCAGCCCAGCTTCCCAAAAAGGCCACGGAGCCACGGAATACCTGAAACTCTCTCCCCGTGGGCGGAGTTAAAAGAGCCACTTCTTTCTGGGCCCAGGAACCCACTCCTTGTTTTAAGGGTGCCAGGAGCAAAGGGATGGGGGGGAGCATCCTGGGGGTCCAGGGAGGGGCAGATGGGGCGGGGAAGCCAGTAGGAGGGGACGGAGCCCAGTTGAGAAGGCAAACCCAGAGGCAGCCAAGCCTGAGAGCTGCCTGAACAAGGAAGCAGCATCGAGTGAATGAGCAAGCGGAGCCATTCTTGATCTCACAAGCAGGAACAGGCGGGCAGAAGGCGGAGGCGTGTGCGCGCGCACACACACACACACACACACACACACACACACAATCATTTCACCCCTCTCCTGCTTGGCCATCTTTTCCTGCTGGCAGGGAGTGCCAGCCAGCCAGCCCGCCAGCCCACCCACCTAGCCAGTGGAGGAGGGCAGATAGTGTGTATGTGAAAGGTGGGGGGGGTGTCAGAGAAGGGCCTTACCTTTCTTGGCCTTGGGGGAGTTCCTCTTGCTGCGGTGGTGGCTGGCCCTCTCTTCCTCCAGGGCAGCTGCTATCTCTGGGTTCTCCTCCCCATTGTACCAGACCAGGAGCTCATCCCCGGGCTCAATTGGCTGCCGGGAGGAAAGAGACAAAAGCGGGACACGAATCACACCGGAGGTTGTTCGCCAGCCGCCCACCCACGACCGGCCGACCCACGCAGAGGCTGGAGGAAGGAAGGGGGAGGAAGCAAGCAGGCGGGCGGTGGCCAGAAGGATCACGCACAGCTGCTGCCCCTGCCGCTCTCTGGGCCGCCGGGAAGAGGCTGCCTGCCGAGGAGGGCCTGGTCGGCCAAACAGGAAGGACTCTTTAACCCTGGGGGACTTGGCTTCGTCGCAGGCAAGCAAGCAAGCGGGCTGGCTGGCCGTGCTGCATCAGCATCAAAGAGGGAGGCCGAGCCAGGCGGCAGGGCTGCACCCAGCCCCTCTGCTGGAAGGAGGACCGCAGCACAAGGCTGCGATTTGCATACCGAGGAAAGCCCAAATGTTTCCAGGCTGAGTCATCCCAGCAGCAGGAGGAGGAGGAGGGAGCAGGAGGGAGCCTGGCGCTTGCTTGCTTCTTCCCTTCGTCTGCCCAGCCCAACTCCTGAACTGAACTCCTGCCCCTGCAGCCGCCTACTCTGAAAAGGCAGCAAGGGATGCTGGGCCTGTCACCTAAGCCCCACAAAGGGCTGTTGATCCATCTTTCAACCAACCAGCGCTCTAGGCAACCACAAGGACAAACGCTCCACCTTCCCCAGGGGAAGAACTGCTGGATCGAAGGCTGTTCCCTCCCCCCCTCCATCCCCCAGGCTCAGAAGTCCTCCTGAGTCTCTTCTACCCCAGCCCCTGCCACAAACAGACTTGCAGGACCCTCTTAAAGCAAGGTCGGCCCCACCCCATGCCTCCAGCCTTTTCCCCAACATGACTGACAGGACAGGACATCTGAGCCACAAATCTCCTTCCGCCATCTATCAAAGCCCAGCCTTCTATTTTGCTTCCCAAAAATCAGAATGGAACAAAATTGCCCTTCAGATTGTCAAGTCTGAAAACACTCAGGAAGGAAGGTGATGAATGAATAGTGACGACCACTCAAATGCCATTTTTCACTACAAAGCCACTTTCTTTAGTTTTCAAGATTGCCTTAAATCTGTGGAAACTTTCACAGAGTTTGTAAGTGTAACTATGGAGTTTGTTTTTATTTGTAAGGCCTAAACCATCTTGAAAACACACAAACACACACACATACACACACACACATCGCTTTCAATAAGCATTCAAAAGGAAGTATTAATAACAGTCACATTTTCCACAAATCTGATTAGAAGCTTACTAATCAAACCTACTTACTAATCAAACCTACTCAGCTACTTGTTAGGGACTTACGTTTGCATGAAGAAATGAAATATTTAGATTGCTTTAATACGATGACACTGAGGCACCTGGAGTCACTGAGTGAGGAAAGCGGCAACTCCGCTTTGCTGCATCAGCAACTCCTGCAAACTAATACTTATAAAAAGAAACTAAACATTGTCAGGATGGGAATGACCAAGAGGCCGAATGGTGGCTACATAGCAAGGAAGCAGACCAAAGAGCCTGTGGCCTCACCGGACGGTTTCTGAAAACAACCCTTCGCTCTCCTCGGACCAAGAATGCTTCTCCCCACGGGGGAATGATTGCAGATGGCAATTTTTCCTAGATTGTGACTTTAGAAACTACTGCAGTGAAAAACTGCAGAACTTGCCACAGAACTAAAGACAGAGGCCACAAAAATGAAGTTAACGGTGAATAGCAACCCTTCCTTTTAAAAAGTCCCAGGTAGTCCTTGTTTACCAACTGTCTCATTCAGCGACCATTCAAAGTTATGACAGTGTTTGTAAAAGCCACATCAGGACCAATGTGACTGGATCCCTCAGTCATGGGATTGCCATCACTGTGAGTAGAGATGGTTGTCCTGCGCCTGATCGGTTGATTCCCCCCCACTCCTAACCAGGCAGAGTGGTTGGAGAGGAAGGGATTACAAGAGAGTAAGCAGGGTACAACATGGAGAACACACCGGACTGCCTGCATCGCATCCTCACATCTACCAGTGTTAACACATTGCTTTTGATGGGTATTCCTCACCGTGTGCCTGCTTACATTCTTGTGATCCCTTCCTCTCCAGTGAACGTAAATGAAACCTCCGTTGTTGTTAATTGTCCCAGGCCAATGAGCCTTCCATGGTAAGGGGAATGGTTAGGAGGCCAGCAAAAGCCAAAGGTGTGAAACTGTCACTTTGTCAGTTTCAAACCGGCTATCTAGAATGGAGGGGAGTGAACAAAGGCTTAGCCCCGGAGCTGCTGCTAAACTGCTGCTAAACGGGGCTACTTCTTCTACTGCCAAGCTAGGCCAAAGGTTAGAGAAGAGGCTCTGCCAAAGGTGTCTGCAAAAAAAAGGTTTCCCCAATCTAGCTGTGTCGCGATACCTGACGCAGCTTTTGTCGGGATGCCTGTCCTTGTGCCCTGACATCTGAGGTTTTTTCAAAACACTGCCGTTCTTGGAATCCTTTTTGGAAAAAATCCCTGACATGTTTTTTGACCCAATTTTGTAGCAGAATCGGGTTTTCCAGTGAAGAGCAGAGCAAACAACCGGTGGCCGAGGGGGCCTTCACCTGTTTCCCTCCAAGTTGGGGAAATCAAAGGCTCCGCTCCCTGACAGGGAACCACCCCCCCAGCCCTCCCTCTCTGAGGGGGCTGCTGGGAAGAAATTTCCTTGTTTGGGATTAAGGACGGACAGGATTTCAGAAACCTGGAAGCTGAAGGTACGCAAGATGTACCTTAAAAGTCTGGCAACTGTCAGACCGATCTTTTCCCTGGGAGGGAGATTCTAAAGGAAAAAAACTGGAGCCTTAAAAGTTTTGCTAGGCAGCCTTAAAATCCTTTCCAAGAGCCAAAGACATTAAAAGCACTTTTAAAAAGATGCCCCACGCTTTCTGGTGACAACAGTCCTGGCTGAGGCCTCCTGGCAGGGAAGAAGACAGAAATGCCGCCCACCAGCTGGAAAAAAGACTAGACCTGAGGGTGGGCTCTCCCCACCCCCCTACAATGGAAACAGCCCTTTCTCACAAGGAATTCAAGACCAGATCATTTATCACACAGAGAGAGAGGGAGGGAGGGAGGGAAGGGGAGAGAGGGAGGGGGAGAGACGGAGAGAGAGAAGGAGGGAAGGAGAGAGGGCAAGGAGGGAGAGGGAAGGAGGGAGAGGGAGAGAGAGGAAGGGGGGAGAGAGAGGTAGGGAGGGAGAAGCAAGTACTACCTTTAATGTTTTGTAGTAAATGGTCCGATTGATTTCTAATGGGAAAAGATTCTGCTCCTTTCCTGATCGAGCCCAGTTCACATAACGCAACCAGTTCCCCTTCGCCGGGTCCGTGGCATCCACACACATCCACCCCAAGTTTGGGTAATAGACCTGCAAGTATTGCAGTGGGGGAAGATTGGGGGTATGGGGGGAGAGAAAGAGAGGGAGGAGAGAGAGGGATGGTCTCAGCCTGGGATCAAGGAAGGGGAGAAACATGTGCCCCCCCCCCGGAGGATTCACCACCCCCATTCCTTCCCGGGCTCCCTCTTTACTCCCCTGGAGACCCTCCCCCCCCCGGAAAGGGAGGGGCTGCTTTACCTCCCACATGTACACATTGCTTTTGACTTGGGACCTTTTCTTCTTGTCGCCAACGAAGGGGCCAAACTTCCTGCCTTTGTAAATGGGCTTTGTGGCCCAGACACCTGAAGACCAAAGAGAGAAAAAAGAGTGGTGAGCCCCCCGCAGCCTCGGCTGGCTGCCGTGGTGAAGGGGCCGAGACCCCGAGCGTCGTAAGGTGCACTGCAAGAGAGCAGGCCCCGTCCACGGCCTTCAGCCCACGCTCTGGAGCTCTTTGGGCTCGTGGCAGGAGGGAGGGAAATGCCACAAGGCGCAACAACTTTGGGTAAACTGATAACGGCCACAGAATGGACCACAGGAGCGAGTGGTCGGTGTGGGTCAAAGACCCGTTGTGACAGAAACTGCCCACTCCGAGGCTTTCTTGGAGCTGCTGTTGTCTCCCTGGAGATGGTCTTCCCAGGCTGTTCTTCCACTGTTCCAACCCTCCCCCACTCCGCCTGAGGGTTGCACCTGCCTCCCGCCAAGGCCTACCGCCCGTCAGGTGGACGGGGCACATGGGTGAAAAATAAGTTGATTAAATTTAAACTCATTTGAGTAGGGGCTGACAAATCATTTGTGAGCTCTTTAATCATTGCCCACAGGAAGAATGACACCCACTGGCAGAAAGAAACCCTGCCAAGGGCCTGCCTTGTCCTCGTCCCCCCCTCCCCCCGCTCCAGGCGCTTGTTCTGGGCTCACCCACCAAGCCGGGCCTTGTCCACAGTGGACGGGAGGAGCCTCACTTCCTCCGGGAGCCCTTTGAGGATGTGCTCGGGGACATCAGCCAAAGTCTCAACTGATCCTGAAGGTCCGGTTGAGTTCTGGAAAGGGAACCGGGACAGAAAAAGAAAAGAAAAGTTGGCCCGGGTGAGCACAGGAGACAGCGACAGGAGGCCACCCACGCTGCAGTCAGCAACGCCATGCCCAGAGCCTCAGGCAGGCCTCTCCCTTTCTTTCGGATCGGCCCTTGAACCCCTGGCAACGTAACCCTTGCAAACAGAAAGGACACTTTCCTTTTCACACTTCCTCCAGCGGGAGGGGGCAGATGCCTCACTTCCTCCCACCCCCCAAGAGTGGGGCTGTTGCAAAGAGGCTGTTACCCTGACGAGCCCCACATCAGCCCCACGTCTCTGGCCTGGGCGGCTGCTTCAAAAAACAGCAACAGGGTCCTTGACTTTATATCCTCACAGTCAAATGACTGCCCAATCTCTTCTTGGAAGACCTTCAGTGATGGCGCATCCACAACTTCCACTCGTTACACTGATTAACTGTCCTCACTCTCAGGAAGTTCTAGGCTGGGTCTCTCTGGAATGATCTTCCACCCTTTACTTCTCGTCCTGCCCTCAGGTGCTTTGGAGAATAGGCTGACCAGTTTACTTTTTCTGACTCTCTGGGCCTCGTTGCCTCAACCACATCCTTGAGCATCATCTTTCAAACATGAACACCTTGCAAGCATCGTAAGGAAAGTCAGCAGGAGGAAAAGGTGGGGATTGAGCTAAGCAGGTCCTCCTGACGGCTATCCCACTCACATGCACCGCTCTTCCTTCCCCAATTTGGCCCACAAAGCCACCTGCCGTTTAAGACTCCACACATTCTCAAAAACACCTGAAAAACTGCAAGTGTGGCCTTCGGATTTAATGCCACAGCTCCTGCCAGCCTCCTTCTCTAGATGCGTCCTTAAATGAACTGGATCACCCGTTCAACACCAAAGCAAAAAAAGTGTATGTAAAAAACGATGATGAAGTTTACAATTAATGTAAACCGATCAAACTACCACCAGGGGGGCTGGCGCCCGTCGGCTGGATCCTCACATTCTGCTTAGCCACAACCCCTGGATTCTAAAAACAAAGGCACATTCTGACTCAAATCACGGTCAGTTAACAAGTGATCTGTTCTGAGCCTGACTCAGACACTGTGAGAAGGAGGGCAGGACCTTTCTGAGATGGTGGAGGCAGGCGATGTCTCGCTGTCAGAGGAAGGGGTCTTCTTTGAAAAGGACGGTATGCCACCTGTAGGCTTCGGGAACACCTGCCTCCCTAACTGAAGAACTTCATTGTAGGTAAAGAGGAAGACGGGCTGAGACGGGCCGCAAGGATCGGCTGCCACCAGGTCCCCTGCAGAAATATTTGCATCTCGCAGAGACTGGATGGTTTTGTGAGAGTCCAAAAACCTTCTGCTTTTATTGCGATTTAATCTAGGGGTTGGGGGGGGGGTGGCGGCATTCGGAACTGTCAGGGATGCTACTTTGTCTATTTGTGTCCCAGGTGATTACATGGAAGCATCTTTAGCCGAGTAAAATGTTTCATATTAACATAATCAATCAACAACTAAGAATCTTGGAGCCTGCTTGTTAATTAAGCTGTTTTCCAAGGCTCCCCCAAGAAAGTTGAGTAAGAAAGGAACAAGCCTCCTTTGAATAAAAAGGCATTAAAAGCAAAGAAAGAAAGAAAGAAAGAAAGAACAAAAGATAGGGCATTCTGCGGTGTTTCGGAAGAAGCAGGAGGTTACTGTATACAGACCTGGCATTACAAGTTGTCAACAAAGGGCACTGAAAAAGGAGAAAAGAAGAACACGATGTAGTTGATGCTAAACAACAGAACGTATTTACTTTCTAACTCCAGCGAAACGAACATGCTCTGGGACCAAAGCTGAGTGTGAATGCAAAGGCAGTTGTGCCTCCCAGACGCCAAGCTGACTCTGTGCGGTCAGAGCATCCCTGAGCTGCACAGAAAGGTCTCTGCGACTGGCTGAAGAGCGGCGACTGGCCCAGGGGGCAGAGAGGAGACACCAAGAGAGACGCAGCAGAGGCACGAAGGAAAAAACGGCAAGGAAGAAAGGCGAGAGCGTGAAGGAAGTGCGAAGAGGGGCTAAGAAGGGCTCCAACGCTTGGGGGTGTCTGGAAGCCGGAGGGCCTTGGGGCACACCAACCTTGGGGACCCTTCGGAGTTCAAGCCAGCTCCAAGTCACCGTGTGGCCTCCTCAGAAAGTTCCTGCAACTACCCAGCAGCAGGCAAAGCAAAGGGACTTCTCGCTGGCTTGTCAACCACCATGGATCTTAAGACGCTCCTTGTGGTTTTGTTTCATGACTGGCCAAATCTGAGCAGCCGCACCTGCTGCTGGGACGAACTTTCCAAGCAGGGATAGGAGAGCTTTTCTTTAAAGACCGAAAAGGGCACAAACCTCTGTGGCAGTCACCTGGTGCTTTGCAGGAGGTCTTTTGAGAGTAGGCTGAAGGCTGTCTGAAGTTTTACAAGATCAAGCAAAGGGGTGACCCTGCGCGGTCATTGCCAGAGGTGGCTTCTTCCCTGCAGCATCCCACAGCTGCCCCCCCACCAGGCTCCCCATGCCCCAAACCCTGTCGGGGCCCCTTTAGTTCTACCTTGCAGGGAAGAGTTATAAAAAGACTTCCCTGGGTCTCCTTTGAAAACATGGTACTTGCTTCCCCCACCAACCCACCCACCCCCTGCCTTCTTCTGCACAAACGTATCCTAGTTTTTTGTTAAGTCAGTTGATTTGAAAGGAGCCGACAGACACAAGCCTCCAACTTCTACCATGCAGGCTAAGCAAAAACAATCCGAGGAGACGCTGGCCAGCTGTCCTTTGGAGCACTCACTGCTCACCCCTGGAAGTGCTGGCCAACAGCATGTACCGTATTTTTCAGAGTATGAGACGCACCTTAGTTTTTGGGGAGGAAAATAAGAAAAAAACTGATTGGCAGGTGGAATGGCCTCCTGGAATACCCTAATCAGCTGTTCCCAGAGGTGAATTTTAGCAACAGGTTCCTTGGTTGTGAGCTCTGTGCCTTGCTTTTTTTTGCTTTTTTTTTTCTGCCTCTGAAACTCTGTTTCAGAAAAAACATTTTTCTGCCTCTGAAAGCGTCAGAAACAGAGCTTCAAAAAAAAATCTCTGAAGCTCTGTTTGGGGCTTTTTTTCTAAAGCTCTATTTGGGGGCTTTTTTTCTGAAGCTCTGTTTGGGGTTTTTTTTCTGAAGCTCTATTTGGGGCTTTTTTTCTGAAGCTTCTTTCAGCCTCTGAAACCTCTGTTTCAGAAGCTGGGTGGGGCCACATTCCGATGCACCCAGATTTTCACCCTTTTTTTGGAGGGGGGGAAGGTGCATCTTATACTCCAAAAGGTACAGTAATCCATCTTTTATGTAATCCAGCCACTTTAAATTATTCCAGGGAAAGATTTCTACCACCAGCAGTTTGAGTAATCCAAAGGTTCCCAATACTTGTACAAATATCACCTGGGAGACCAACGCTGCCCAAACTCCCCAAAAAGCCCCATTCTCTCCTCTCCCAAACTGCAGTTTCAATCAATGCACCAGTGAACCCGTGTGGGAGGGCAGAACCCGCTCCCCCCCAGTTCAGAAAAGGAGGACTGGGGGAAAAAAACCATCAGCTGTAACTTAGCACTTACACAAACATACACAAGTTTTATTTTCAAAAAGAGGGAGCATCTTAGAACAGCCGCCTTTCCCTTGGTCACCCAGATACTTGCTGGGGTATTGGGAAGGGAGGTAGGGGAGGGAGTCCTCAGACCAGGATTTGCACAACAAGCAGCCTCACCGGTCATCAGAGTCCTGACACAAGAGGCAAGCAAGTGGGAGACTTAATCAAGGCTGCATTCCTGGGCCATGTGGCTGAAGGCAGCTTCCTCCAGTGGAAATGAGCGCCTTCCCCAGAAAGAGTGGCAGGGGCTGGATCCTCGTCACCATCTCCTTCAAGAACCTGTGGCTAAAGAACTGTTTTTATTGCAGGACGGTGTCTGCGCTGAGGCTCACACAGGCTTATTTTTTAAAATATATGCATTTTACCTCACGGGACTGACACTGTAGAAGAAGGAAGTGAGTTCAGGGGCCTGCAGGTTGCTGTTATCTCTCTATCTATAAAGGAAGCTTTCCTGGTCCTTGAAAAAGGGCCTGTTGGAATGGATCTAGATGCAGGTTGGAACGAGCAAGCACATGTCCACACACAATCAAGTGAAAATCAGTCAATGCTATATTTCTAGCAGGTAGAAATAATTTTGAGAAAGCCTTACATTTTAACTCACCTGATTCATTCTGGAATCCTGACGTGCTCTGAGAAGTGAAATAGAAAGAAGCTCCTGCGATTACACGAAACCTAGAACGGAAAAAAGATAATGGTCATACCTTAAGCATCTAAATACATAATTCAAAATAATTTTAACGAGTAATTGTAAAAGCCCCTAGCCCCCTTATTTCATAGGCACCCAATTCATTTTTTTTCAAGATCATTTGCTTAGTGCAGGGGTAATCAACCTTTTTATACCTGCCACCCACTTTTGTATCTCTGTTAGTAGTAAAATATTCTAACCGCCCACCGGTTCCACAGTAATGCACCGTGTATCTGCGCATGCCTCTCGCACATTGTGGATTGGGGGGGGGGTGCGCCGGCTACCAGCTCTGCTTGTCTGTCACAGCTGGATGGTGTGGGGGGAGATGCGCAAGCTATTCTGGGATGAGGCTCTTTTGTTTGCGATCGCACTATAGCGCCATTTAATTTCACTAATGTAACGTGAACTAAACTTATGCACGGGCGATACAAATAGTATATTTTCAGAAATTTAAATTGTCACGGGGAATTTTATGAAAACCTAATGAAAATGTTTTTAAATAATGCTATGAATTTTTTTTAAAAAGTCAATTAAATTAAAAAAGAGGAAAGTGCTTCAATATCAGACAAAACCCCTACCGCCCACCATGAAAGCTAGAATGCCCACTAGTGGGTGGTAGGGACCTGGTTGACTACCACTGGCTTAGTGCTTTGAAGGGATCAAACATGTGCCATGGGATGATGATGATTATAATAAGAGCATGATGCCCTCCGTAGAGCCCGAGACAAAGTCTCTCTCTCTCTCTCTCTGTTTGTTTTTATTCGGTGTCTGCCCTGCACTACAGGTACCCTCCACGATAAATCCAGTTGCTACCACCACCGTCCCTACCGCAACACGCCCGCCTTGTAAGGGAGGCCATGAGGAACTCGTCCATCTCCTGAATCCAGAGAGAGGGAGAGAGAGAGGCCGGTTCACCAGCCACCAAGCACTGCCAAAGGCGGAGCAGAGCAGAGCAGCCAGGGTGCCTGTCGCATTTGGCGCCAGAGTTATTTGTTCAGCAATTCCCCAACTCACTCACTCACTCTCTCCTTCCTTCCTTTTCTTCCTTCCTTTCCTTCTTCTTCCTTCCTTCCTTCTATTCCTTTTACTTCCTTCCTTCTATTCCTTCCTTCCTTCTATTCCTTCCTTCCTTTCCCCCCCTTCCTTCCTTTCCTTCTATTCCTCCCGTCCTTTTCCTCCCTCCCTTCTTCTTCCTTCCTTCCTTCCTTTCCTTCTATTCCTTCCTTCTTCTTCCTTCCTTTCCTTCTATTCCTTCCTTCCTCCCCCCCCCCCGATGGTTTCGGAGGGGTGGGGGTCCAGGAGGCTGAGCTGAGCTCCAGAGACTCTTATTCGGGGAGGGGTCGCTGCCCCTTCCCCGCCGAAGTCCTCCCTGCCACAGGGTCTCTCCTCTGGGCGGAGGGTCTGCGAAGGCGATGGGGTCCTCGGTGCCCTCCTCCCACCCCCAGAAGCCCCCCCACCCCCGCCTCGTGGCTGGGACCTCTCTCTCTCTCTCTCGCCCCCCACCCGGCAGCGCATCCCCCGAGGCCGCCCCGTCCGCACCCCCCGCTGAGCCTCCCCCACGCACCGGGCAGAGCCCCCCTTTCCCCTCCCGCAGGGATTCCCCCTGGGAGGCCCCTCCATGCCTACGCGGGGAGGGGAGGCGAGGGGAGCGGGGGGGGCGGGGCGCTCACCTGCGCGCCTCTCCCGGCCCCGGCCGGCCCCTCCGGTCGCCATCTTGGCCGCCGCGGCCCGGAAGTGACGTAGGCGTCGGGGCAGGGATAAGCCCCGCCCTCCTCTCCCGCCTCACGACGGCCCCGCGAGGATGGACGGCGCCGGTGAGTCCCTCCCCGCAGCCCCCCCCCCTTCTCCGCCTCTGTTTCGCCCCCGAGCTCGGCTCGGCCCGGCCCACCTCGCGGGGTTGTTGTTGGGCGGGGTGGGGTAGGACGGCTCCTCATGGGGGGGCAGCTTTTGCCCCCCTCCTCCTCCCCCCCGGAGGTTTTCCCTTGCGAGGGACGCCCCTCCCCCCTTTCTCTCCCTCCCTGAGACCCCTGGCAGCTTCCTTCCCTCTTTTCTTCCTTCCTTCCTTCCTTCCTTTCCTTCCCTCCTTCCTTCCTTCCTTTCCTTCCTTCCCTCCTTCCCTTCCTTTCTTTCTTTCCTTTCTTTCCTTACTTCCTTTCTTTCTTTTCTTTTCTTTCCTCCCTCCCTCCCTTCCTTTTCTTCCTTTCTTTCCCTCCTTTCCCTCCTTCCTTCCTTCCTTCCTTCCTTTCTTTCCCTCCCTCCCTCTGAGTTGGTGCTCCCCCTCGCCCCCTTCTCCCGCCTCTGCCCTCTCTGCTTATTTGTATTCATTTGCTTTTGATACATTTGTACTGAGGCATTTGATACAGAGGTGGGTTTCAGCAGGTTCTGACCAGTTCTGGAGAACCGGGAGCGGAAATTTTGAGTAGTTCAGAGAACCGGTAGTAAAAGTTCTGACTGGCCCCTCCCCCATCGATTCTCTGCCTCCCGAGTCCCAGCAGATTGGGAGGAAATGGGGATTTTGCAGTAACCTTCCCCTGCTATGCCCACCAAGTCACACCCACAGAACCAGTAGTAGAAAATTTTGAAACCCCCCACTGATTTGATAAGTTTATATCTGTTTGTTCAGTGCAGGATGGATACTTGTTTATTTATTTATTTCTATCTGGCCTTTATCATCTTTCATAAATAGCTCAAGGCTGCGAAGAGACTCACGCCTTTCTCCTCCTCTTTCCCCACCACCACAACAGCCCTGTGAGACGGGCTCAGAAAGAGGGACTAGCCCAAAGTCACCCAGCCAGCTTTCCTCCCTAAGGCGGGAGGCCCTGGTTTTTTAGACAGGAGCCTATTTGCCCCCTTAATCTCCATCATTTCTCCTTCTCCCGTTTCCCATTCCAAGGGACTGAGAAGAGGATCTGGGCTTCTCCTTGTCCAGGATCTTCATTTCTCTTGGGTGGGTGGAGGCGGGGGGCGGCCAGGGTCCCCCACGGGCTTCTTTGGTTGGAGCAAACCCCGGCCCTCCCAGCATCCCCATCGCTAGAGCACCCAGGGTGTCAAAGGGTGTCGTGGCTGTCCGTAGAGGAGCCATCATCAGTGGGGCGCAATCAATCTTGTCGCCCATCTTGGGTTTGGCCAGTTGAAAGTTCCCACAGACAGATTTTCAGCAACAGAAAGAAAATTACTCATCTTAGTCTCTGCTCCAGCCGTGACTTTATTGCTCAGGTTAGGGCCCTTCAGCTGCCGCTGCAGCCAAACTGCCAGTTTGGCCCAAAAACTTGTTCTTTCATCTTGCAAATTAGGTTTTCTAACTCAGCAATTAGACATCCTACATCCCCACCACTAGGCAGCACTTAGGATGAAGTTCTGGAATTTATGATAGATTGGGGGTGATTCGCATGGGACTGGTGATAATTGAGAGGAGAGGAATGTAGATTGAACCCAAACCTGGGCGGGAGGGAAGGAGGTCGGAGAAGAAAGTGTCTGCTTTTCAGCTGCTGACAGCTGCATCCGCAGGGGACCGGGGAGGGAGGGGAGGGGTTCATCTCCCTCTGAGATAATGAAATAAAGAGCGAGGGGACTGAAGTTTGGAGAAACATACTAAAGCGTTTTGAAAATATGTTTTTGAACAGAGTAGGAGATAACAGGAAACGTTTCTCCTTGTAATTTGAATCGAAGCCCAGAGCATAGTTCCAGGCCTGCCAGATGGTGACACTATTTTCCTGTTTACCGTTCCTGTGTGCTGCTGCTGCATTATGTCCAGATCCCATCTTTCAGTGGGAGCCCCAGTCCTCCCCATCCCCCGCCCCGCCTTTATTGTCTGCCCTCCCTTCCTGGCAGAACCAACCCGGCTGCCTCTGCCAAAGGCGCTTAACCTGCCTGCAGGACCTAATCCGTTTTCCTGGTGTTAACTGGAAAGAGAGGGTTCACATGCCGTGTTAAATCAGCCCAGCACTCACTCAGGTTAACACTAACTGAGCCCTGTGTATTGTACAGCAACAGCTGCCCACTGAAGACTCACTCTGATGCCTTAAAGACTAACCAGCTTATCTAGGGATCACAGTCTGCTCCACTGGATGCCTAGAATCGCTTTCTGGCAAGAAGTGCAGACTTTTTTTTTTATTGGCTTTGTTGGGGGGATTTCTCCGGGTGAGGAGGCCAGATATACATCCGTGGGAAGCAAAAAGGATCCGGACAATGGGTGGGTCCCTTGGACGTCTGTGTCGACATCTTGTCCCACAAGAAATGCTGCTGATGAATTTGGACTTAAGGAGAAACTGAATCAAGACAACTGAGCAGAAAAGCAGTGAAAACGGTTTGAATGGGACAACTTTTCTGTGAATTTTTCTAATCCCCTCAATTGCTTTTAAGACAATGTCTTAAAATGGATAACCACATTTGGCAAGCTTCCCACCTACACAACTGTCAGCTGTTCCAAGAGGGTAGGAGGCAAACCCGGCCTTCTTCATCCAAGCTTTAGCAAACAATCCCACATCTGTCTTAATTCCTAAAAAAGAAGACAACGCTGCCCTTCTCCAATTTTACTACAGGTTTTATTTCCCCCCCAAAAAATTATTTCAATAATAGCCCAAAATTTGAGCCTTTTTTTGGAAGGGGGGGGACTATCATTATAAGAGAAGGCACCCCTCCTGCCCCAGATCTTCAGCACGTGTTCCATACAGTTGACTGTTTTGACTTTAGATGGGAGGGGAAATAACCTCCCCCCGCCCCCAGTAACATTGGGTGCCAGCCAAATAGGCTGAAATAGAGGCTGTTGGGACTGTGTTGTATTTCCCAGTCTTGCTGAACGCTCGTTTCATTACTTATGGGGACGAAAATAGGTGCACAGACTTAAGTGGAAGGTGGCACACAGTAACTCTCGTTTTCATGTTCAATGTCACTTGGAGTCTGCTGTCACAAAAAAAATGCTTAAAATACTCCTTAAGAAAATACCATCTGGTGTTTGGGACCCGGTTATATCCCCAGGTTTGAATTCGGAAGGGGATGCATCCCAAAGGGTCTAGCGGCCAAAGCAGAGGGCCCAGGAGTGCTCAGAGGCCGCTGGCTGCTCTTTGGACAGGCAGGCTGCAATCTGGCTAAATACATTTGAGATTTATGCCACTTGCCGCCCACTGTTTGGCTCATTACATTTTCATGGACGTGCAGCAGCCTGTTGTAGTCCGCCAGCAGCCTGCGGAGCTGGCAACGGAGTCAGACAGCGATGAGGTTGAGGAAGAACATGGGCCAGTCCTGGAGGCTGGGAGAGGCCCGGATGAGGGCTCTGCGTCAAAGGCAGAGGTGGGGCCAGGGCCATCGGGGAGTGAGGTGTGGACTCCAGAGGCTGACAGTAGTGAGGCAGAGGAAAAGGAGGAGCCTGTTCCTAATGCACACATGAGAAGAGCTGCCAGAAGGCAAGAGCAGCTCAAACAAAGAGGATGACTCAGGAGTAGAGCCAAGAGATGATTGGCCCCTTCCATAAGGCTTAAAAGCTTATTGCTTATTTTAAGCCATAAGGCTTAAAGCTTATTGCTTTACATAGTGTAAGCCGCCCTGAGTCTTCAGAGAAGGGTGGGATATAAATGCAAATAAATGCAAAATAAATAAAAGACCAGCAACAGCGTTTGGGCTCTTTGATGGAAAACGTTGATCGCTTCGTCTTGTTGCATTTGTTTTGTATCGGTGTCTTCTGAACTTTTGCCAAGAAAGGCCTTTGGCAGTTTCCTAATTGGACCAAGGTTGGTGATAGGATTGAGGAATTTGTGTTGGGAGGAATTTGCTTTAATTTAGTTGAACTATGCTGAGAATGAAGTAATTCTCAGCTGTTATAATAAAGTTTGTTTGCTTTTACGCTGACTGGGTTTCCTACCACCTACTTGGGCCTGGGTCACAACACAGCCACCATTTTGCCTGACCAGGGTGGCTTCCTCTTAGAGCATTTCTACTAAGTGGGAGGACCAAATTATGCACACAGGGGCCAATTCTGGGTATGCAGAATTATCTCCCTTTCTACACGGGAAAAATCAGAAGCATTGGAGGCAGAAGAGTGGACAGTTGCACACCGAAGGGAAAGAGTTTGCTTTTTTCTTCTTTCCCTTGTCTCACCGAGATCCTCCCAAATACCCCTGCCCTCTTCTAATTAATGTTATGGGAAAGGTGACAAGGGGTACTTGGGTGGCACCAGGGCTCCCCAGCAGAAAGGAGCCAGTGAAGAGAGCCTATTGGTACTTCCCCCCAAGTTTTTGGCCATCTCAAATGCTGGGTAAGCAAAATGTTCACTTCTCGCTTTATGGGAGCTGTCACATCTGGAGCTTGCTAGCTCACTATAACTGGCCAGCCCTGATCTTTTGCAATCGAGAAGAAAGTGGCCTCTTTAGGCAAGAAAGAGATGCAATGGAATCAAGGGCCACACTTGGAGTGGTGGTTTGTCTTTTTGGGGTTTGAAATTCTCGAAGGGCGGGATGCCCAGGTGGCTGAAGTGCATCCCAGGTGTGTATGAGAGGCACTCCGGTCTCTTGCCCAAACGGCAGCACACGGGTTGAAGAGCAATTCCAAACGGCGAGAACCGAGAGGAGGACGTGGCGCCTGGGGGCCCATCTGGCTCTAGGAGTCCTGTAACGGGTCACTTGAGTATTATCTGTACACGGGATCAAAAAGATAATCAGCTGGGCTTTTTGTTGTTGTTTTTGTTGTTGAACAGTCTTTTTCCTTTTTCCTTGGCAATGCGCTTGACTGTGCAAAGTTCTTCCTTCTCTAATCAGCTAATCATACATCCAGTCTCTCCTCCCACGGACCAGTCGGGCTAATGCAAGAGGTTTCCCCTGAAATCAAAGTGGCTTTACGAAGCGTCCTCAGTGAGGTTTAGGGCCTGGAAAAAAAGGAGGGAAGGGGAAACAAAAAACAAAACAATGGGCTGTGCTCAGAATTATGCTTTTAGGAGTTCAAGATTGCCTCTATACGGCATTTAGTCCTTTCCTTCCTCTTTTTCCTGCCACGTCCCTGTGAGGTAGGTCTGGCTGGAAGGAAAGGACCGACCAGCCCAAAGTCTCTTCTGAATTTGAAGCCACAATTAAAATCAACCTTTTAAAAGCTGGGGTTTTTTTTTAGTGTTTAGCACATGCCGTTTCGTGTCATCGGGGCCAGATTCCAGTACAAATTTTTCCAGTTTTCCACAATTCCAGCAGGCAGGTTTTTTTCCTGGTGGTGGGGAGACGGAAGTTTAAAGTCAGTGAATGGATTTGCATTTGCTGATCAATGTACAGACAGGGGTGGGATTATCCTTGGGCTGCCTCAACGAATTCTGCAGTTCTCTCTTCCTGGGGAGCCCTTGGGCTCCAAGGAGTGCAGAGGTGGGGTGGGGTGGGGTGGGGTGGGGTGGTGGAGGGGCAGAGGAGACTGCTGGAAACACCGTTGCGAGGCCGTCTTGCAGCTTGTAGAAGGAGGACTCGGAAATGGCAGTCCAGGAAAACTTAAGTCGCCCTTTGCAAGGGGGAAATAAAGAGGGGAAAGAGTCCAAGAAGAGATCTTGGCTTATAAAACTAATTGCTGTTTCTTTTGATCCCAGGTGGCTGAGGGAGCTGAGAAGGAAGAAGAGCCAAGCCACGGGGGCCACTGAGAAGGGGAGGAGAAGTGGGTCTTCCATCCCACGGAGAAGTTTTAAGTTGAAATCAGCAGAGCTGCTTCTCAGACAACTACCCACCCCCCCACCCCTGCATGAGTTTGGCAGAACTGAGCCAGGGGACCGTCGGCCCTAACCCCAATCCCCTCCCAGATGAGCACTTACGAGTACCTGCCGGACATTTTCTTTGCGAGGGCAATCACGATCCCCGTGGCCACTCCAATAGCTGCAACGGTGCCCAGGATGATGCCAACCAGGGTGACCGTTTCCAGGTGATCTGAAGGGGCGAAGCAGAGAGACAAGCAGTGTCACTTGGAAGAAGCGAGGCTACTCTGCAGTCCGAGGCCGGGTCTGCCTGGGAGTAAGACCCATGGGTGGAATACGACCCCCACACCGAGGAGGGGGCACATCGGTTCTCCCTCAGGTGCCCTCTGGCCATGGCAGACAGCAGATCTCATCTTCCTAAGTCAGCCAAGTTGAGGGTACAATGGGAGTTGGAACTCGGCAATCGCCCCCTAAGACTTGGGGAGAACCGCGTCCCCATTAAGGACTGGCTGGGAGGGTCAGCCGGGGCCACCAGAGGCGAGCCAAGACCCTGGCACTTCCACTCGACATTCGGACTCATCCATGAGACGCCAACCGGCCTTTAAAGGAAGAACTGAGCCGCCGTTTCCGCCAACATCTTGCTTCTGCTGCGATGGGCAGTTCATTTCCGAGGGTTTAGATTGGGGGCAACAAGAGAATCAGGCTACGGCGCTCCCAGGCACACCCTGGAGGGGAGGCAGCGCTGCCCGGATCAGGGAAAGAGACTCAATCTCCATTCATCCCCATCGCCTGGCAGATCACAAGGTAAGCTGCTGCTGCTGCTGCTGCTGCTACTTTTGCTACTTTTGCTACTTTTTAAAGGTTGCTGTAGGAATGTTAGTGCAGGCACTTGAGTTCCCTATCAGTGCAAGAAGCAGCTGCATGGGCTGGCTTGGTGGCCTTGCTGCTTAGGGGCCTGTCTGTCCTGCTGGCTCCTGTTGTGTTACCTACTTAACAGTTTAATATAGTTAAACGTCATGGTCAGCTTGCCGAGTTCAGCAGGGGAGCCCTCTGCGCCTGCTTTTGGGCCTGGCGGAGGTTGGGATCCAGACCTCTGCGGTCTGAAAGGGTCAGCGGGAGGCAGCCCCCACTCCTCTGAACTCAGCAGACCGCCTTGACCGCCTTTGCCCTTCTGGACGAAGTGTTGTGTCGTTCCCCCTTTGCCTGTCGCAGGCTGCAGTGGCTTTTTGTCCATATGGAGACCTTGAGTGTATTAACAAATCTTAAGACTGCGCTGCTTAAGGAATCTTAAGACTGGGCCTGCTAAGCTTAGGGTGTGTGTGTGTGTGTGTTTGGGCTATCACATGTGTTTTTGCTGCAGTGGGGTGTTTGCACCTGTTGTCTTCTGATCTGCTTGTTGCAGTTCCACTTTCCACTGTGCCAAGAGCTCAAAGTAACCTGAGTTTGCCAGGGAGGCTGTGTAGGCGACCCTGCCCTAACCTTTCCTTACGTATCCCCCCAAGTTCCCCAGGGTGACGCATGGGCGGGTGAGCGGGCTTCTGGGTAGTGGCTGCTAGATCTTGAAATGCGTTGCCTCCACTCCCTTCAAGTTCCTTAAGAGCATAAATGGGTAGGAAGCCAATGAAAACGATGGACCAGTTCGGACCTTTGCGGGCTGGGCCTGGGTTTGTTCACAAACTAGCTTTTTAAATCCTCCAAAGGTAACTCCTCACAGCAGCACTGTGTGTACCCTGGTACAGATGACTAAATCCCTCTGAAGTCCGAAGGCTTTGCACAACCTTTTTACTCTTTGTCATTTTCATCCACTTTTTACCTGTTTTTATTTTTAAATAAAGAAAATAAAGTTACTGATACTATAGATAGGTAGACATATTCTCGCTTGGGAGTTTGGAGAAAGCTGCCTTCCTTGCGGGCTGCAAATGCCGGTTGATCCTTCTGCTTTTAACACACAGAGCCTTTCCTTGTGAATCTTCTTCCACCTGGAGAAAAACTGCCGAAGATTTATTTATTTATCGGGAGCAGTTTCGCTTTGAGCCTCTTTTCTGCTTCTGACTGCAACTTTGGGGCAATAAAATGTTACACCGACAAGTTTATCACCTCTTGTATAAAATAGTCCTGTGTGAGGCCTTATGCTGCTGGCTTCGTGCAATAGCAGGCTTTTCTAGAAGGAAGCCTGTCAAGCATTATATTGCAAATACCACATTATTAAGTTAGCTAAGGTTCATGAAATTATACTATTGTTATATTCTCTCGTCCTCAAAGATGAGAAAGTAGCGTCCTTTTGGAAACCACGCCTTGCAAACTCCCTACTTAGAAACCCCACAACAAGATATGTAAGTTTAGCCCTTCGGATAAGAGTTGTGCCCTTTCGGCTGGCCTCTAATAGAAAACCAGCTGTGCCTGGAAAAATCCAGTTAACTTTTTACTAAGATCCACAGCCTTTCTTCTTGGTTCTTGGTTCTTGGCATGAGTTCTTAAAAAAAAAAAAGGCAAAAATACAACTTTATCCAATTTAAATAAATTGCCAAAGCTGGCTTTTCTCAATTGCTTCTCAAATTCAGACAGCCCATCCTAAAACAATTCATGGTGCTTGTTTATTAAGGGGGTTCCTGTCATGGGAGGGGTTGCTTTGACTTCCTTCGGATGGCCATGGCTGTGGGGCGCTGCCTTGGTCTGTTGGCCGTCCCCTCTTTAATCAGGGGCTGCCTTGCTGGGTCACGGCCTTAAAGAATCAAGAAGAAGCTGGGAGGGGGGGGGGGAGGAGGAGGAGGAAGAATCAGGGAACCAGAGGAGATGCTGCTGGTTTTCTGTTACTGGAGGGGAGAAGCGCTGGTTAGGGTGGCACCAGGTTCATCTAAGGATTGTGGTAATCCAAGAAAGCAACTTGATAATCTCTTAGCGCATTCCGTGAGATTCAGCCCATGCCCTCATCCTGGTTTCTATGGGCAGACCCCTTCTGACATCGGTGCCAGGGCTGGCACGGGGCCTGCTTGCCCCAAGGAGGGGACGGAGGAAGGCCGGCTAATCTGGGCGTTACCTGATCTGGCCTGCTCATTATGTAAACCTTTAATTTGGGTCGGCTTGTCAACAGGGCATCAGCAAGGGAGGCTGTTTTGGTGGCAGGTAGCTTTTTTTTTTTTTTTAAGAAAAATAACGTTTTCAAGTCTTACAAATCCCCACAACGGCCCCACATGCAGACCCACGCCCTTACCCTCAGAGGTTGTGGGCGGCTCTGCGTCCGTTGTGTTCTCCCCAAGGTCGCTGGAAGACGAGATGCTGTCTGTGGTCATCAGTTCCTGCAAGAGACAGCTGTCCGTTATCGTGGCCATGCCGGAGGTGGGGGTGGCCTTGGTGGCTTATTTATTTTACAGCCTGCCCAAATCAAGAGGGCTGCAGCAGATTAAAGTTATCGACAGCAACAATCATAAATCAGCCTTCCCCCAGGATAGACACTGGTGACAGATATGGGGATCTAAAACCGTCTTTGGTGATCTTCCAAAGGGCCGTGAGGGAGGGGGCTTTACAGGCACAGAGGCCACCGCAGAGAGGACCCACAGTCTTGTCCAGGTCCATAAAGTCAGGGGAAGGAGGGGCTTTTAACGGGCTTTCTACTGGATGGGCGGATGCCACAGAAGATTAAATAAATTTAATCAGTTGCTTCCATGGTGTGGAGACAATAATTTGGCCCTTAACCCCAATAAGACCAAGGAGTTTATAGTGGACTACAGAAGGAACAGATCAGACATCCAGCCCTTCTTTATCAATGGAGACCGAGTGGAGCAAGTGGCCAGTTTTAAGTTTCTGGGTGTTAACGTAAAAAGAGGACCTGACCTGGGCCACTCACATTGCAGCACTGGTCAAAAGAGCTGCAGAAAGAGATTATACGACCTGTGACTTCTCAGGAAACAACAACTGAATGAGAAACTGCTGGTGACCTTCTACTGCTACACCATAGAGAGTATTTTAACTTACTGTATCTGTGTATGGTTTGTCAATTGCACAGTGGCAGATAGGACAGCACTCCAGAGGGTCAACGTCATTGCCCAGAGGATCATGGGTTGCCCTCTCCCCTCTTTGGAAAAGCTGTATAGCTCCTGCTGCCTTAAGAAAGTTCAAAACATTCTTAAAGATCCATCTCATCCTAGACACCCTTTTTTTTTTTTTTTGAACTATTACCATCTGGAAGACGGTACAGGATAATAAAAACAAGGACAAATAGGCTGAAAAACAGCTTCTATCCCAGGGCAATAACCATATTGAATTCTACGGTATAGTGCAATATCGGGTTTTCAATTTCAATTATATAGAATGTAAAGGATGTATGTTTGTGTTTTTATTTTTATAGTTATAACCTACACTGAAGACAGTATTTAATTTCATTGTACCATGTGCAGTAACAAGTAAACTCAACTAAACTAATAAATCCAGGAGTGTATCTAAAGTTGTTGAGTGAATTTGGCTTCCCCTCTTGACTTTGCTTGTTGGCAGCCAGTTGGGTGACCACCAAGCCCCTGAATTCCCATCACGTGACTGCGGGGAGGCTGCAAGTGTGACCACCGCAGTGCCCTTGTAACTAAACGAGTGGGTGACCAGATGTGGTGCCAAGATCGACCGACAGCAGGCCCCCCCTCCCCCCAGGGCTGGGCTGGCCATCAGGGAAACCTTTGCATGGAGGGAGTGGTGGGTTTCCTGAGGGACCTCTGCCAAGAGGAGAAGGAGGGGCTTGCTCTCCCCCTGTGGGAGTTTGTGCCCCCAGACCACCTCACCCGCCATTACGGTCCCCGCTGGATGAGCGAGCAGGCACAGGCTGTGCCAAAGGGGAGGGGAACTCACCAGAGTGGGCACCTCGGAATAGTCTGGACCCTCGCTGGCTCCCAGAGGGGCTGTGGCCAGTTCTTCCTCCTCCTCCTCCGCTGGTGCTGCGGTTGCTGAAGGGGAGACAAGAGGGGTGGGTAAGTGGATGGGCAGGAAAGGTTTGGGGATCTTTCATGCCCTGCAGGGGCTGTGGGTCCCTTGCCCAGGGAGGAATCTCTCCCAGTGTGCTTTTTTCCCTCCCTAGTGCAGCCATGGGGTCTGGGGGGGGGAGCAGGGGGAGGCTTTAGGGGTGTCACGAGCACAAGGCCCCCTGCAACCCAGAAGCCAAGCCTCCCTGAAGCAGCCCTGCCTCTTCACAGCGCTTGGCAGGGAGGAGCCGTGCCAGTCACGCCCTTCCCATGGTTTCTGAAGGGGGGCCAGCCCCCTGACAGACGCCCCTTCCCCGTCTGGCCATTCCTCTTCTTCCTGGCTGTTTTGCAGAAGGAGTAAGGGAGTGGGAGTGGGCATTTCCCAGAGAAGGCCTGAAAGGAACCGGCTGCTTTGTTTGACAGGCAGTGCATTTTAACTAGCGGCTAATTAGCAGCTTCATCTTATATATCCTGCGTTGCAGGCATGGAGCCTTTTCTTGGAGGGCCAGAGCAGGTGAGCCTTGGCCTGGGCTGCCCTCGGAGCTCCTGTGGCTTCTTGTGGATTTTCTCAGCAGGAAGGCGTCCCTGCCCAGCTGTCATCACTTGGCCCCAGCCAAATGGGGAGCCGGTTTCCTGGCCTCTCTTTGGGAAGCAAAGGTGACCCATCAGAGCAGCCTTGCAGGGGTATCCCTGGCGCAGGGGGGCTTTGGAACAGGCAGCGCCCATCAGGCCCAGCCCCAAGTTGGCCATTGTAGCCATTGGAGGCTTAAAAGATGGAACCAGCCAGGCAGGAAGAGGCTTTTAAAAGGACGACGTTCAACGGATTCTTTTTCACCGTCGGCAGAGTCCCAGGCTTGGCGAGGAAACTTTCCTCTGGGTAAGTTGGAGAACTTTCAGACTAATTCGGCCCTGGCACTACCACACAGGGCAGTTAGTGCCCTTTTGGCTGTGAGGTGGCCAGCTGGATCCCGAAGCTGATGTGGTACAGTTTCATTTCTGTCGTAAGGCTTAATTCTCTTTCTGCGGAAAACAGATGCAGAGGTGGGTGACTCACTGCCCTCCACCGGTGCCAGAAACTGATCAAGCACATTCCCTCTCTCCGCCTCCTGCCAAGGAGCGCCCGCCTGGTGAGGGACTGGCCTGCAACTAACGACCTAACCTTTAAGAAGGACGGACCTGGAGCCTTACCCACAGAGCTGAGTCAACCTTCCTCTTAGGACTAGAGTTGGTGGGGAGGAAGACAAAGTTCACACATTAAAAAGCACAACATTTTCCAGGGTCACGATAGCAGCTGCAACCGAGCCTCCCCTCGGATCTGATTGCCTAAGGATAACCCACATTGTCGCCTGGGACCGAATTGGAGTGGAAGCCACTTTTTCGATAATAGGCAAAGCACCCAGTTGCTCCCCTGGTTCAGCATGATTAATTAATCCAGTTTTCTGGAGCTGCCAACTCCTGAGGTTGGCACAAGACATGGCCCCAAAGTCTGCAATCACAGCACTCCAAAGACTCCAGAAGTGACCAAACGCCACCAGGCAGTTTTCTGAACCCCAAGCCTGAACATGCAGCGTCCCCAACATTTGGTGGCAAAAACGGCGATGTATGGCTGGTGTCATCACCCTGTAGATGCGAACTTTACATGCTCCGCTTCTAACTTTGGATGATAAGTTGCAACTTCATCTTCCCTGCAGACCCACCCACCCGCAGGACCACCTGAAGCCGACTCCTAGAGGCTGACCCATCCATCGCTTGTGTATGCCCTGCAGGCCCAGCCAATGCCAGTAGGACTTCCTGGCTGTTTACAGGCACAGGAGCCGTTTGGATCGCTTAGGGCGGCTTGCAGGGGGCCTCTCCTAATTGTTCCTCAGCAACAGCTTTGGAGGGGGGGGTGTATGTGGGTGGGCCTGAACCCGGGGCTGCCCCATCCTGTCAAATGGAACCTTTGCTGGGGTCATGGAGCAGCAGAAAGCCCAGACCCTGCTGAGCTGCTTTATTTGCAGAGCCAGCCTCCCTCAGAATGAACTCATACAGCCCATAGTCTCGTAAGCAGACTCATAACCTGACTCATAAGCTGATACGTCATGAATCTGGGAGGAGAGGAGGTTTGGGGGGGGGTGTAGCAGAAGCCCAAACTCTCAGCGTTGCCTTCTAGTGACACCCTCTGGCTGCCCCCAACTCCCCCCCCTCCCCCCGAGAACCAAGGCTTCCAGAACCTCTGCAGGGAGAAACTCCCAGGCCACTTTGGGGGGCCGAGTCTCTCCTTTGGGTGGAAGAATTTCTTGCGCAGGCTTAGAAACCTGGGCCTCTGCATTCACACCTCAGGCACCCCCACAACAAACCAGCTACTGTTACGCCTCAGGGCAACGTGTGAGCCCCACCAAAACATGCGGGGTGGGATGGATGAATGAATCGTGACTATTTAGGAGGAAAGCCTTTTGAAGCATAGAGGTGGTGTGGGTGTTTGTGTGTAACATTTCTGCAGGTGTCTGCTGAAATGCTTGGTTAATGCTGGAGGCGCCTGGCTGGCATGGGCAGCGTTATTGGTTTGGTGTCCTTCCCCCCCCCCGCCCTCTGGGGGAAAGTGTCCATCTGCCATCTGCGAGAGCTTTTCGGGCCTTCCCTCGGCCAGAGCCAGTGGGGGCATCTGGCTGGCTCTGGCGGGTCTTCAGCGGACTCCAACCTGGCTGGCACTTTCCCATGCGGGAAAAGCACAGGCATGAGAGCCCAGTCCCTGTCTTTCAGCCCAACCCATCTCACAGGGCTGTTGTTGTAGGGAAAATAGGAGGAACGAGGAGAAGGTATGTTTGCCACCTTGATTTATTTATAAAAATAATAAAGGGATTTTTAAAAATAATCAATAAAATAAAATAAAATGCATCAGCAGAAAAAAAGAGGGCTTGAAGGCTGTTCAGCAGCTGTCAGCCCCACCAGGGAGGAGCCCCTTCTTCCTGCCCCCTTCCTGCCCCATCTGGGTCTTTCGACTTGCAGTGCTTGCCACTCTTCTCAAAGGGGACTTTCGTTTTGTGGCTGCTGCCTCTGCGTTTTATGGGCATCGACCCATATAAAACGGGTGTGTGGGGGTTGGTGGTCTTGGGGAGCGTAGCCTCAGCAACAGCAGTCTCTGCTTTGTCCTGTCTCTGAAATGGTTAGTCCTGGCCAGGTGGCTGAGTCCCTTCCTCTTCCCCCCACCCTGGTCTGGCTACAGGAAGGAGGTTTCCAAAAAATGAAAATTATTTTATGAGGAACGAATCGTTTTTCCCAGAGAAAGTAGAAACATTTCTCTTCAAAAACCTTCCTCTTTGCTTGCCTGCCCATTTCCCCTGGCTTTCTCCCACAAAAGAGAAAGGCAGGCAGGCTCCCCCTGTTCTGGGGTGTTTACAGAGGGAAGAACCTTCGGGGCCTCTGTAGGAAAGCAGAGCAAAACTTCTATGTGGAACTCTTTTCCCTGACTAAACTCTACGTCACTAGATCACTTATGCCGCTTTGGCTTCTTTTAAAACTCACATTTACAATTTGAACATATGATGCCTAGCAGCCCTGAACGTTCAAGGAGGGGTGAACTAAAACTAACATAACATTTTGCCAAAAATACTGAATTTCCCCAGCAAGAACCATGCCCCTGCGCTGTTCTTACCTTCCTTGGCAAAGATGGAGATGGCCACGAGGAAAACGAGGAGCCGTATTTTAATGGTCATTTTGGGATTCTTGTTCCAAAAGAAGTGAAGAAGTTGGCCCTGAGGAATCAATCTGCTTCCCCCACAGGCGTCCCGGTCCGGCCAAAGTTTTTTGGGCTTGGCTGAGGCTGCAGCTGCCACTCTTCTGCTCTCCAGGGCGGCCTTGACAGAGTGATGGATGCAGCCAAGAAGGGATCTCACCCCTGGGCCTGCAACTGGGTGGGATTCAGGGGGGGGGGTCCCAAGGGGCGGGCCCTGCCTGCGTCCTCCCCACATCTCAGGTTTAATGTTACAGGAAATTCAGAAGATCCTCCCTGATGAGACATGAAGACGAGGCAACAGGCAGAGCGGATGCTGAAAGGAGACCCCTCCCTTCCTGGCAGGCAGGACTGCTAGGGGTTTTGGGGGTGGGGGGAGCAGCCCCAGAGCAACCTCTTGGCAGCAGCTTTCCTGGCATTCTCTCTCTCTGGCAAGACGGGAGGGGGCTCAGGAATGGAGCAGCGGGGAATATGTGGGGGAACACAAAGATATCTGGCTTATCCTGACCCTCGCTCAAGGGTTCTTCACTGGAAACTCAAGGAAACCTAAGGGGCAGGTAGAGAAGCTTCCTTGTGAACTGGGAATAAGTCCAGGTTGGTTGATTGGTTGGTCATCGGTCAGTCAATCTGTCTGTCTGTCTGTCTGTCTTTCCTTCCTTCGTCAAGAGCATATTAGGCAATAAGTATAAGCATGGATTGGATACATAAAATAGATACAAATAGAAGAAATATTAGGTCAGAAATTGTAGGCATGCTAGTGCTCTTATGCACACATTATGATGATGATGGTGGTGATGATGATGATGATGATGATTATGCAGTTAAAACACGGTTTAAACTGGTTGGAATGGATAAATAGGGGGAGGGATTGTAATCATGGGAATTGTTGGAAGAAATGTCCATCTGGGTTCAGTTCTAAATGGGTAAAAAGACACTGGAAACATGGAGACTGCTTGGAAAGATGGTTTAATGGTGGACAGGATTACATAGTTTGAGTTCCTGAACAGAAAAAGGGCTGAGATACTGAGTGTGCCTTGCTTTTATGCCCTCTCTGAGCTTTGAACTTCCTGGGGCACAGGAAGAGTACCCTGATTGGTTGTCAGACTCCCAGGGGGTGGGAGTCTTAGCTAGCCTTGCTGGCTGATGTAATCTTCCCAAGTGCCATGTGGTGAGTTTCTGTTGCTAGATGGGTCCTATTGCGTTGCAGATGATGGTCCATTGACAAAGGTGGGGGGAGGCAGGAAGCTGCAGGGAGTTGCTTTGTCCTTAAAACATGTTTCTCCATTTCTTATCCAGGGAAATATAATATTCTGCCCTTTTTAATATTTTCTAAAATATTTCATTCTTCTAGGAGAGGGGTGGGTGCTAACTTCCTACATAACCTTGGCCAGATACCTGGACCTTTGTCATATTTTCACCCAGAAATCTTTGGTTTTAAAGCATCCCACCCCACCCCCCAAACTCTTCAGCTTTCTGATCTTTTCTTGAAGTTTAAGATTGGTCATTGGCACACCCGCACACTCCTCTTACAAGCAAAACAGAAAGGCAGTTCCCCTTTCTGGGGAGGAGGGCTGATGAGTTCTGGCTCTAGGGCAGAAATGGGGAGAAGGGTTTGAAGTTGTCTTCCAGCAGCCGAGCCACAGTGGTCATCCTGGACTCTCTTTTTTCACTGACCAAAAAGGGCAGATTAAAACAAAACAAAACAAAAACACTTAAGGGAGAAAACATTGTTGTTTTCCAAAGAAGGTGCTTCCCTCTAGTGGACACTTTAACATGTACAACTTTTGGAATGCATCCCTTTTATTTTGCAAGTAGTTTGGAATCAAGAGCCCTTTCTTATGCTGTAGCCTGCTCAGGAGTCAGGAAAGGGGAAGGGAAAAGGGAAAGGGAAGAGGGAAAGAAAGACAGGAAAAGGGGGAAGGATGGCATTGCAAACTTAGGAACGTTTGAAAAGCGCAGATCCTTTAGTTCGGGATGGTGCATTCCTTAAAACGTAAGCTGAACAGAGTTCACTGTTCAACTTCATCGAATGCATGGTGGTTTGGTTTTGTTGTTTCACTTTTTGGGTTTGCCATTGCGTGCATTGAGCTCCTGCTGCCTTCCGAGGGATCTCCTGGTCTGGGGAAGCCCCTTCCGCCCCAGGGCCCAGGTATTCTCCACGCGCAGCCCACTGATGTTGGCAATTGCAGCGGTCGGGTTCAGTATTCCCATGACTTGAGGCAGCCCATAGCGGGAAATGTGGCCATTTGCGGGATGTTCCTCTGCTTAGGCCGTGGCTCCGGATGATGATAACCCACTCAGGACCAACCCACGAACGTCCCACGACACACGTTCGCCTGGGCTCGAAACAGGCTCGAGTGAATTGTGACTTGGTGCGATGTGGGATCATCGGCCATTGTGTTGGCTCCCACTCCTTACAGGGCTTCCTGGAAACCGTTGTGTGGCGTATTTGCTTGCACTTGCGTGTCATGTAAACACAGCCCTTGGATTTGGCTGACCTTGGTTGCATGAATTCAGATGAAAGAAGTGAATAGGTTTGCATTTGGCTGGTCTGGACCCAGCATGAGACATACTTATTTTCTTTCTTTCTTTTTAAAATATTTATTGAATTTCCAAAAGTTAAAATACAGAATATGAAAAAAAGCGCCGTACAAAAAACAAATAAATAATTAAAACAAACAAAGACAAAGGCATCAAAATTATATTACTCATAACAGCTTTTCCTACATCGGTATCTCTTATCCTATTTAACCTCTATATACAGATTCTACTTCTAAGTATCTCTATCTTAAACCAACATTCTTATTTAAATTATCTTAATCTCTATTCAGAATTCAGTCTCATGACAAAAATCTCCCTTAAGTTTTATGCTTACTCTCCAGCCAGGAATACCATCTATTCCATATTCGATAGTATTCAGTATCTCCTTCATTTCCATCGATAATCTGTCCATTTCTGCACATTCATATATTTTTTTTATAATAATTTGATCCGGTGGGATATCACAATTCTACATGCCATCAATATGTGTAATATGATATATCGTATATTTCTTTCCATTTTTCCTTCCAGAATGCCCAATAGGAATAGTTCCGGGTTTTTTTTCCTATTTTCTGCCCTTTTATTTCATCCAGCCAGATTTTTATCTTCCCCCAAAATTTCTTAATCTTAGGGCAGGTCCACCACATGTAGACGTAGACTTACTTTCTTTTATTTTTTGAACCCGGGGCCTTCCTGGGTAGTAGCCACCCTGCTTCTGGCATAGCTTTCGGGGGCAGCCTCAGCAAGCCTTCCCCAGCCGCAGCAGCCCCCCTTCGCCCTCCCCCCCCAGCTCTCCCTCCCCCTTGCACGGGCTGCCTTCCCGCCTCCTCTTGCATGTCTGCTATCTGATCCAGGATACGTGATCTGCCGGCTCGACCACACACTTCCAACCACACTCTGCTCTCCTGCCTCACACGCAGACGCCAGGGCTGCCATTCTGCCAAGATGCCGGCTTCTCTGCCAGCGGCGATGGCTCTCCCCTGGCCTTGCTGAGCTCCCAGGATGCTGCCAGGCGTGCCACCCTTGGTCTTGCTCTGCCTGGCCTTCTCCTTAGGGCATCCCTGCCCTGCCACCTGCAGCTGCACAGACTCTCACACGGTCGATTGCCGGGGCCGGGGGCTGCCTGGCGTGCCCACCCCGCTCCCCCTGGACGTACGGAAGCTCCTGATGGGCAACAACAGCATCCAGAGGGTCCCGGAGGACTTCTTCATCTTCCACAGTGACCTGGTCTATTTGGAGTTCAGGAACAATGCCATCGCTGCCCTGCCGGATGGCACCTTCGGCAGCTCCGGCAAGCTGGTCTACTTAGATCTGAGCTACAACAACTTGAGTCGGCTGGGCGCTGGCCTCTTTCGCTCAGCTGAACGGCTGGTCAAACTCTGCCTGGGGAACAACCGCCTGGCCGAGGTGGATGAGGCGGCTTTTGCCAGCCTCGAGCATCTCCAGGTGCTGGAGCTGAACCACAACCGCTTGCAGAGGCTGAGCGTGGCCACCCTGGCCGACCTGCCCAACCTCCGGGTCCTCCGCCTGGAGGGCAACCCCTGGCCGTGCAACTGTGACTTTGCCGGCCTTTTCAGCTGGCTGCAGGAGAACGCGTTCAGACTGCCCCAAGGTAACAACGGGCTCCCTCTCTCCCTCCCTCCCTCCCTTTCCCCCCCGGGCACTGTCTGCCGCTCTCCCCACGTCCTGTTCTCCTCCGCAGATGGTCTCTCTCCCTCTCCTTCTCTCCCTCTCCCTCCCTCCCTCTCTCTCTTCCTCTGTCCTCTCTCCCTCCTTCCTCTCTCCCTCCCTCTCTCCTCCTTCCCACTCTCCCTCCCCCCTCTCTCTCCCACGATAGATCTTGCCCTGTCTTCCTCTTGGCCTAGGGGAGTCTCTTCATAGTTGTTCATTGCTGGATTCATAAGGCTGCCCAACTTGGAGAGGGCGGCTCCAGGCATCCTGCCCTTTCCCTTTGATGGTCCCAAATCGCAGCAGCTCCCTGAAAAGTCCTTGTGGAAAGGAGGCCCCAGCCTGAGCTCCCTTATGCTACGTGGTGTAAGACAGAGAAGGGGAGGGAGGCCGCGGGGACACTCAGGAGGGGGGGAGGGGCTGAGCCAGTTGGAGCAGGTCAGGCCCCCAGGTGGGTTGGGAGGCTTTTGCAGCTGCTTCCAAGCAGATGGGTTGCTGAGAAGGTTTCGGGGGAGAGGGGTCCTCCTCCCACAAGTGCTTGAGTCAGGGTCTTGATAGGAATGGGGTCTCCTCTGGGAGGCAGAAGCTTACTCCATCAGGTCCGAGAAACAGCTGGCACGGGTGCAAGAGCATGACCTGGGGCACGGGTGTCTAAACTGGACCCTCCTGCACCAGGGGATCAGCTGAGAGTCCTTGTCACTCCCCGTGTGGAGATTGAGCCAAGCCTTAACTGGAGTCTCTGCCATTTGCTCTGGGCTTCCTCTAAGCTTAGCAGGGGCTCCCCAGAAAACCTTCCGCCTCTCTGGCATTCTTCAGCTTTGCTGTTTTAAAATCAACCCACAGAAGCTTCTCTCTCTCTCTCCCTCCCTCCTTCCCTCCCTCCCACCCTCTGTCTCTCTCTCTGCTCTCTCTGTCTCTGTCTCTCTCTTTCTCTCTCTCTCCCTCCCTCTCTCTCTCTCTGCTCTCTCTCTCTCTGTGTCTGTCTCTCTCTGTCTCTGTCTCTCTCTTTGTTCTCTCTGTCTGTCTCTCTCTCTCTCTGTCTTTCTCTCTCTGTCTCTGCTCTCTCTCTCTCTTTCTCTTTCTCTCTCTGTCTCTGCTCTGTCTCTCTCTCTCTTTCTGTGTCTCTCTGTCTGTCTCTGTTCTATCTGTCTCTCTCTCTCTGTTCTCTCTCTCCCCCTTTCTCCCCCCCCACCACTTTGAGTCCCCTTTCAGCCCTTTGATTCTATATCTGTTGTCCAGTCCTTTGTGAAATTCTAGGCATTCTGAGAAATGGGGGACCCCTGTGAACTTGGACTAGGATTCGGGTACAGTGTGTACAATTTTTGATGGAAGTTTGGAACACAAAATGAACTAATTACATGCCAATTGGCCCTCATGTGAAAAACATATCACGGACAACATTTTCTAAATCTATACATTTCCTAACAGAGATTTCTGGAGCGAAAGGGCCTTGGCCTCAGGCTTCCTTTCAGCATTTATGACCCTAAGTGCCTTCCCCGCCAATGATCCGCCTGCTCTGGTCACTGGGCAGAGTGGCCGGGGTGGGTCAAGCGGGCAAATGGGCTTCCTTGTCCTTGCCTGAGGACATCTTTTGAAAACTCCGAGGGAGGGTTGGTGTAGGCTAGGGAGCTGCAGATCAGTTCCTCTGGGCAGGTGGTTCTGTGCCAGCCGGATGCCAGGCGGAACGGAAAGTGCCAGCAATCTGGCTCAGGCAGCCACTTCACGGTGGACTTCCTTCTCCCCTCCTGTCTCCTCTTCACACACACACACACACCAGTGTTGAGGATGCCAGCTGGCAGACTGGAACTCACGAGGAGGAGCCACGGCTGCTCTCCTGCCAGAGTGAGAAGCTGGGAAGGTAGCACAATTGCACAGGGTTGTGAGTCTGTCTAGGCAGCCTTGCGCTGATTCAAACGGGAAAACCCACAATCACTAATGATGGTCTCGAAATGACCAAAACTTCACTTGACCACTTTCTAGGGCAAGGGTCTCCAACCTTTGCAACTTTAAGCCTGGCCGACTTCAACTCCCAGAAAAACTGGCTGGGGAATTCTGGGAGTTGAAGTCTGTCAGGTTTAAAGTTGTCAAGGTTGGAGACCCCTGTTCTAGGGCCTAGCGCTGACTCTGACTCCGTGAAGAGAGAAGGAAAAGGCTTTGGCTGGAGGCTATACCACATTCCCGCCTGGGGGGGGGGAATTTCACAGCTCGCCCCCCCCCCCCAGGAGACCAGGCCCAAGTAGGGATTTCTTGGGTCGGTTGCTTCATCTGCATCTTGCCATTTGCCAGAAGCTCAGAGAACTTCAGGCACCGTGCTTGAAAGCTCTGCTGAATAATTTGAAAAGAGGCGGGAACACCTGATTTTATCCAGTTCTGGATATTTTGGGCAGGTGAGCTGTGAATGCTACTCCCAAGAGTAAAACCCACCCTGCTCTGTGCCCCTCCTTCCCCCTCCCTCTCTGCCTCCTGCTTTGCTGCAGGTCTGGGTGAGATCCAGTGCACCCCACCCACGGAGGACAGCTCCGTCCGGCTCAGCGAACTGACGGAAGCCAGTTTCCGGGACTGCAAGTTCCGTCTGTCTCTGGTGGACCTCCTGATCATCATCTTCTCTGGGGCGGCTGTCTCCGTCGCGGCCATTATCTCCAGCTTTGTTCTGGCACTGCTTGTGAACTGTTTCCAGCGATGCACGCCCAGAAAAGAGGATGAAGAAGAGGAAGAGGAGGAGGAGGAGGAGGAAGGCTGAGCGCCCTTCTCTTTCCTTGCGCCCACCTGCCAAAGGAAGCCAGGGACTGCCTCCACTTGCTGAAAAGGACAGCTGTGGGCTGAAGGGTCCCTCTCCCATGGGCTGAGCAGGATTGACAGGATGAGATTACTTTGGGATCCTCCCCAGTGACTCTCTCAGGAGGCAAGAAGAGGCCCAGAAGCAGGAGGCCGATTGGCGCTTTCAGTGGGCGCTTTGTTTTAAATCTTCTCTCTGTGGACAGCAGGAAATCCATCTGTACAAATCTCCTTTGGTCCCAAGAAGCGGCCCCATGGAGCTCCATGCTGCTGCCTTCACTTCTGCAGCTGCCCTCTGTGCCTGTTGCCACTTGGCTGGCTCCCTCCCTGCCCAAGCCACTCAGGAGTTGCCTCCTCACGCCCGGCTTGGCTTGCCAGCCCCTAGCTGAGCAAAGGCAGCCCTTGCCCACCGCCCAGTCTGGGACGTCTCCCGTTGTGGGGGAGAGTCAGGAGGGTGGCTCCTCCCCCCCCCCCCCCCCGTGTCTCAGTAACAGGAGGAGGCCAGCCCAACTCCCCACCCCCACCCCCCCGGGGCTCTCAAGCACAGCGCCTGGATAGCTGCCATTTTCTTCTTCTCTTCATTTGGCGTTTCCTTCGTTTTCATGGAAAAGAAATGGCCCCTGGCTCTTTGTTTTATTTTTATTTATTTATTTTTGTCAATCATATATAATATAACAGGTAAAAGTATAAACATAGTTTGGATACATGAAAAGAGTAAGTAAAAAAAGGAATATTAGGACAAGGACAGTAGACACGCAGATGCGCTTATGCTTGGCCCCTTACAGACCTCTTAGGAATGGGGTGAGGTCAACAGTACACAGTCTAAGGTTAAAGTTTTGTGAGTTTGGGGAAGAAACTGCAGAGTCAGGTAATGCATTCCAGGCATTGACCACTCTGTTACTGAAGTCATATTTTCTGCAATCAAGTTTGGAGCGGTTTACCTTGAGTTTCTATCTGTTATTTGCTCGTGTATTGTTGTGGTTGAAGCTGAAGTAGTCATTGACAGGTAGGACAGTGTGGTAGATAATTTTATGTACTATGCAAAAGGTCAAATGGTGGGATCCTTGCCCTCCCCTCCGCTTTTGAGTGTCTCTGAGGGGTCTTCGCAGAAGCACTGCTACCACTTGGCTTCCCATGTGCCCCCTTCTCCATCATTTGATCCCAAACACTTGGTTGGGAAGGTTCTGCTATTTCAAAATGTAACTAAACGTCAGCCTAAACCTGCCAACGTGGGAATCAGGCACACAGATTGAAATGCAAGGCTGATCAATCTGGGCAGCGGAATGCTTTGGTCATTGCTGGGTAATGGGCGATGGGGGTGAGGCTGCCCAGTCTTGCTGAGAGCAGCAGGATTCCAGGGGGCATCCTGGGACCAAAGCCTTTAAGAGTATAAAAAGTATAAACATAGTTTGGATTCATGAAAAGAGTAAGTAAAAAAAGGAATATTAGGACAAGAACAGTAGACATGCAGATACGCTTATGCTTGGCCCCTTACAGACCTCTTAGGAATGGGGTGAGGTCAACAGTACACAGTCTAAGTTTATGGGGGTTTGGGGAAGAAACTATAGAGTCAGGTAGTGCATTCCAGGCATTGACCACTCTGTTACTGAAATCGTATTTCCTGCAATCGAGTTTGGAGCGGTTCACTTTAAGTTTGTATCTATTGTGTGCTTGTGTATTGTTGTGGTTGAAGCTGAAGTAGTCAGTGACAGGTAGGACATTGTAGCAGATGAGTTTACGAGCTATGCTCAGGTCATACCGAAGGCTGCGTAGTTCTAAATTTTCTAAACCCAGAATTTCAAGCCTGGTAGCATAAGGTATTTCGTTGCGAGCGGAGGAGTGGAGGACTGTTCTTGCAGTGTGGGTTCCAGACAGATGAGCTGTATTCGAGAATTGGTCTAGCAAATGTTCTGTATGCTCTGGTTAGTAGTGTAATATTACCGGGGAAGAAGCTACGCAAGATTAGGTTAACAACTCTTAGTGCCTTTTTGGCAATGTTGTTACAGTAGGCACTGTCTCTTAGATCATTAGAAATGAGAGCACAAAATGCCTCGATGGAAAATCCTCATTGCTACATTTTGAAACCTGTGACATGGAAGGATCTACTGTGGACATTTCTGGAAATGCTAAAATGGATCCCAGGGATCCACTGCTGGGAGCGTCCAGATTGTTGGCTTTCTTCTATCCTGACCCTCTTAGAAAAGAACATTTAGTGCTCCAGCTTTCATGCATGCGTTTCCTTATAACAGCTTCCATGCCATTCCCTTGGCAACAGTGTGGAAGTGGGAAGGGATTTTTTTAAAATTCCCAGAGAAGCCCCCAGTCCCCTTTCTCCCTTATGGATCCCCCCAAGTATCATCTGTGCATCCTCATCCTCATCTCCCTGCCTCAGATGCCCCGTCCCCCCACCTGTGCTCGCCAGAGGGAGGGTCTGGGCCAGGTTTCCTCGGTGGGATTCTTGGTGCCCTGCAAACCGGGAATCTGGGCCTCCAAGGAACAGTGATGGGGAGGGGTGGGTGAGGGTGGGGTGGATATTTCTGCACCTTAACAGTAGCTTGTATGAGAGCCTTCTGGGCAGGGTGGATTTGATTTAAATCAAGTCAATTTAAAACATGATTTAAATCACTAGTAAAATGACTTGATTTAAATCAACTCGATTTAAATCATAATTTTTAAAGAGCAACTGTCATCTCAGTCCCATTATTGCAGAATATACAGCCTCATGCTACATAACTAAGCTCCGTTTCATGCTGAATAAAGTTAAGTTATGAATGTATCTTAAGTAGAAAATTATCTCTAGATAGATTTTTACTCCAAAAGCATTTTATTAAAATAAATTTAATAATAAAAAAAAATTGATTTAAATAAAAAAAAATCCGTTTTTGCTTTGTTTTTTGTTTCTTTAAAAAATCTTTTATTTTTATCCACCCTGCTTCTGGGGCTCGGTCCGGGGCAGAGCAAGCTCCATGAGAGACCTCCTGGCTCAAGGCCATCTCCCACAGTGACACCACCCCCCACCACCCCGCAGCAGGTGGAAGTCGCAATTCCCCTCCTTGCAGCAGAGGGACCTGCTTGGAGGAAAGCCAGGTCAAGTGATGGTGGGGGAATGTGGGTGACTGTGACAATTCAGATCCTAAAAGAGTATTTCCCTCTGAAGCTAAAATCTTTCTTCATCCCCAAAGGTAGCACCACAATTGTGATCCAATGCAGGATGTGTCTAACCTACGAAAAGTTTCATCCTGTGATCTTTGGGTGTAAAATTGACTGCAACCAGCACGATGTTGTGATTGTTAACTATGTTTCGGGGGGAGAGGCACTCAAGTCAAATTCCGGGGGTTGGGGGTAGCTTTTGTTCCGTCTATTTATTTTCCTTTGCCCTGTCCCCCCACCCCACCAACCAATATCCCACATCGGAGCAGCCTTTACTTTCCGTCCTAATCCAACTGTAGGTTCTGACCAATTCTGGAGAACCAGTAGTGGAAATTTTGAGTAGTTCTGAGAACCGATAGTAAAAATTCTGACTGGCCCCGCCCCCATCTATTCTCTGCTTCTCGAGTCCCAGCTGATCGGGACGAAATGGGGATTTTGCAGTATCCTTTCCCTGGAGTGGGGAGGGAATGGAGATTTTGCAGTATCCTTCCCCTAGAGTGGGAAGGGAATGGGGATTTTACAGTAACCTTCCCCTGAAGTGTGGAAGGAATGGAGATTTTGCAGTATCCTTCCCCTGGAGTGGGGAGGGAATGGGGATTTTGCAGTATCCTTCCCCTAGAGTGGGAAGGGAATGGGGATTTTACAGTAACCTTCCCCTGGAGTGGGGAGGGAATGGGGATTTTAAGTATCCTTCTCCTAGAGTAGGGAGGGAATGGGGATTTTGCAGTATCCTTCCCCTGCCACGCCCACCAAGCCACGCCCACCAAACCATGTTACACCCACAGAACCGGTAGTAAAAAAATTTGAAACCCACCACTGAAAGAGAAGCTTGGAGTCTTCTGAGTGCCCCCAGCAGCTTTATTTGGCCCAGGTGCCAAGGAAGGAAAAAGAGAGAGAGAGAGAGAGAGAGAGCTCAAAGCCAGGTGGCCTGAAGCCGTTCTCAGCAGAAATCCATGCAAGCTTCCCTCCGTTTTCTATGTCCCTGGACTTGTGGTTGACATAGGAAGCCATTACATCTGAAACTGGAGCAGGATGCCATCCGGTTCGTTAAACTCCTCCTCATCTCTTCCTCGGTCTATTGGGTGACTTGTGGAAAAGCTCTGCTGAGGCAATGCAATGCACAAAGGCAACAAGGCTTCGATTTGTGCTTTATGGCTCCAGCTTCCTCATTGTAAAGCTTCCAACTCTCTTTATTCCTGCAGAGAGCTGGAGCTTCTCTTCAGAAGAATGCCTTCGGGCCCCCTGGCTGGTCAAACCGACACCCCTCCCCTCCGCAGGAGGCTTCTGCCCTTCTCAGGCAGGGGCATCCAGGCTTCTGAGCAGCCACTGCTTGCGGCTCTGCTCCAGGATGCGCCTGGTGTCTGGCCGCTGGCGGGGGGCGTATGCTGAGGCAGGAGGCTTGGTGTAGGAACTGTGGTAGATGCTCTTGCCCACTTCCGGCTCTTTACTGTGCCAGGTTTTCATCAAGTGCTCCAAAAGTCCGTAGCTGGTTGGGGGCTCTGAAAAGAATATTATTTTGGGGGGGGTATGAAATAAAAGGGAGGACAAAATGGGAAAGCAGGCTGTAACTGTCCCCAAATAACTTACTTTTACCGGCAATAGAGGAGCTGAGGCAGCAAAGCTTAAGGCCGCCGAGGCCAAACCAAGGCAGGTGGGCCTTTCCTTCTGCATGCTGGCGGGGGCCCTGGGGATGAGTTGGTTCCCGGGTGCGTGTGTGATGCCATCATTCCCAGAACTACCTTGTCAGACCCCCCCACACACACACACACCATCCACTGAGTGGTTGCAGTGTCAGTAGTGTTTGTAGGCAGAGGTCTGGTAGCCCTGACTCTGCCCACCAAGAATCTGGATGCTCCCCCTTCCTCATTTCTCTGGAGACCCATTTCAATTCCCATTTGTCCCACTGCAAGCAGATGTCCAGCTGCTGCTCTTGCAGACTCCACAGGTGTTCCTCAAGACCCCTGCCCAGCCTTCTAGCATCGGAGCCCACCGCCCCCACCCCTCACTGCCTTCCCTCCTCCCAGAACCTACCAACGAGGGGGTAGTCCGATTTCTCTGGCATCCAGGCCAGTTTGTGCCTGTCCCATGTGCGGAGTGGAGGCAGGTGGGGGTTGTGGCCGTGCCTGTTGTATTGATCGTCATACTGCGAGACCAGATGCTGATGCCTGGCTTCTTCACAATGGGTCAAGATATACTTTCTTGGCAGGCCCTAAAAGGCAATGAAGGTGGCATTTGAAGGTGGTGGGCAGGCTGACGGAGGAGCAAGCTGCAGATGCCCCACCCATCATGTCGGGGGTGGGTGGGTGCCTGACTGTCTAGGCTGACAGGGTGAATTGGGATTGCTGGATCTGGACTGGGGAGGACGGAATCCAGAGTCAGACCAGTGGTGACAGTTTGGGAAAGCTGAAATGTAGCCAAAATGTCGTGGCTTGCTTGAATGGAGCCACGGTGGGACGAAGCCCATGCTTTAACTGTTGAGATCCACCAGCAGCCTGCGGAGCTGGCAATGGAGTCAGAGAGCGATGAGGCTGAGGAATAACATGGGCCAGTCCTGGAGGCTGGGGAAGGCCCTGATGAGGGCTCTGCATCGGAGGTTGAGGTGGGGCCAGCGCCATCGGGGAACGATGCGCGGACTCCGGAGCCTCCAGAGGCTGACAGTAGTGAGGCAGAGGAACAGGAGGAGCCTGTTCCTAATGCACACATGAAAGAGCTGCCAGAAGGCAAGAGCAGCTCAAGCAAAGAGGACAACTCGGGAGTAGGGCCCCTCCCATAAGGCTTAAAACAGACCAGCACTGGCTTTTGAGCTTTGTCAGAAAACAACGTTGATAGTTTTGTCTTGCTGCCTTTGTTTCTTATTGGCGTCTTTTGCTTTTGAACTTTTGCCAAGAAAGGCCTTTGGCACTTTGCCTAATTAGACCAAGATTGGTGATAGGACTGAGGAATTGTGTTGGAAAGAATTTGCTTTGATTTAGTTTGGACTATGCTGAGAATGAGTTAATTATCAGCTGTTCTAATTGTTTGTTTTTATACTGACTGTTTCATACTACCTACTTGGCCCTGGGTCACAACCTTAACCTTGATTGGTTTTGGGTGGCTGAGCCCTCGGGTTAGTGTCTGGTTTAGTGTATTGTGCACACTAGGGGCCGTGGTAGCTCAGGCTGGTAAGAAGCCTGTTATTAGAACACAGCAGCCTGCAATTACTGCAGGTTCAAGCCCGGCCCAAGGTTGACTCAGCCTTCCATCCTTTATAAGGTAGGTAAAATGAGGACCCAGATTGTTGGGGGGGCAATAAGTTGACTTTGTAAATATACAAATAGAATGAGACTATTGCCTTATACACTGTAAGCCGCCCTGAGTCTTCGGAGAAGGGCGGGATATAAATGTAAATAAAAAAAAAAAACTTGGGAAATGACTCTTGTTCTCTGCCACGGTTAAGTGCAGTACGTGAATGCAGCCCACACGTGGCTCAGTGTGAAAGAGGGAGCGACAGCAGGGGGGTCCCCTTCTCAACTTTGGCTGGAATCGCAACAGCCTTCCTAGTTCAGGCAGGACCTGGACCTGGAAGGCCCCAAGTTTGGATCAGGACTCCCGTTACTCACTTCCAGCCGCTTCATAAGCCTCCGCATCACAGTTCGGTCCGGTGTCCCGGTAGGGAAAGGGATGAAATCTTGTTTGAAGGTACTTTGACCAGTCCCCTCGTTATCGCGGACAAACTACAATAACCCAGTTAAACAGCCATCACTGAAACAAGCGGAGATCATCCACAGGCCGGGCGCCCCCTTTGGGAAACCACGGGTCCCGATTTCCAGTGCCAACTAGCTTGGTGCCCCCCCCCACAGGGGTGGGTGTCTTCCTTACCCTTCTTCTCTCCTCTCCCCAGTTTCCAATTAGCACTTTGGTTGAGTACTTCGGCTCCACCTTCCAGCTGGGGAGGGTGCATTCCTGGACATCTCTGCATAGATTGATCATGTTCGCCTTCCTTTCTCCTACTCTGCCCAAGAGCTTCTAGAGGCTCCTTTGTGGCCTTCCTTCATCTCAGGTTCTCCATTGTTGCCCATCGCCTTGGTTACCCTCCTGTGACACGGTAACGGGAGATTCTGTTGCAATCAGTCCCTGGGCTTGTTCTATGGGGGTTCAGGGCTATGGGGCTGGATGCCCAGGGGACGCTTCTAGTTCCCTGGAAAGTCTGCATGACGATCAGGAGGATAAATGGAAGAATATCTCTGGTGTCTGGGAGTCTCTTTTATCTGCACGTGGGATACAACTCAAGGCATTCATGTGGCAGACTCCCAGCAGGTTCTTTTTTCCAGCTCCCCCCCCCTTTTTTTTTTTTTTTTTTAGCCTGAACCTGGTTGGTTACACCTACTTGGCAAAAGGATTATGTACAAGGCTAAGTTGCCACGTTAATAAAACAGAGCAAGTCAGCTGCGTTTCATTCCTGAATTGCAAGCCCACACGGAAATTTCAAAAACATCGTTTCTAACCTTTATTAATCTTGAGTCTCAAGTCAGTGTGCAAATAAAACAAAATGAATGCCACGGAAGTCTGTGTGAAATACCACAGTGAATAATAATAATAACGATTTTAGAATGTGCAGAAATGAATAGATTAATTTCGATGATCAAAGAAAGAGAGCATTCAGAATATTTTAAGATATGGGATCAATTTTACCATTGGTTAGAAAAAAGATATAGATAAGCAATGAATAATTATGTAAGAAAATGGTATAATTAGAAAACTGTATTTGTGAAAAATGGTAATAGATTAAATTGAAATGAATAAACAACAAAAAGATGGAGCCATGAAGAAAACACCGAGATGTTGCCTGGAAGGGATGATTGATGTATTAAACATTTGTTTGTTTACAAAAAAAAAAAAAAGAGCAGCAGACACCAAGTCCAGTACCATAGGATGGTATGACGTGGCCGTGTCTTGTGGCCAGCCATGCCGCCATGAAGCCAGCATTGAAAATCCCCTTTTGGCCGAGAGCATCTCATTTGGTTCTCTTCTCCGTGGTGGGAAGCATGGGAAGCAAAGGCAGACTGAGCACCCCATCTGCTTGGCCACTGCTCAAATTCCAGAGCGATTCAGCTTTTCTGCTCAGGCTGCTGGTCCTAACTGGACTGAATTTGTGACAAATGAATGTTTTCTGCTTCCTGGCCTAATATTGTTATTCTTCTTAGTTCATAAGCCTTTGATGAAGCTGACAATATCATCCACCCCCTTTTTCCCGGATGGGAAACCGAGCCAGCCTCTCTCAAAAAAGTCTATAATTCCGTGGAATCCGTTCGCAAGATGGCACCAGGTCACCGGGACCCGCTGGTCTTCCAGGCGCTTCTTGTAGAGCAGGCCATCATCTCTCAGGACGTCGTATTCACAGGTCAGAATGAAAGTCTCGGGAAGCAGCGAGAGGACGGACTCTTCCGCCAGAAGCGGTGAGCATTCAGGCGAAATCAGGCTCTGAAGGGCCTCGTAGGCATCCTCTTTGGGAGCAAGGCAGGAGGTGGGCTTATAGCCCCTGGCCTTAAATTCTTTCTGGAGGTGGTCCACGCTCAGCCACTTCCTGTACTGCGCTCTTAGCTTCATCGGGACGTGCGACCCTTCCAAGATGTCCCCCAGGCGTGAAGCATCTCCCGTCGAGCGCTGCAGCAGGTAGAAAGCAGCCCGTTCTCGGAACAGAAGCGGCACGGCCCGGTTCTGCTGGTAGGAAGGCAGGTTGAAGTCTACCGCTTGGAGAACGGGGCAGAGAAGGATCTGAGCGCGCACTTGGGTGGGGCCCGATCTCCTTGCTAAGATTTGGCAGATCCTGGCGGCGAGATTCCCGCCCGCCTCATTTCCAGCAAGGATGACCTGGCTGCTGTCCACCCCATAGTCCTCCGCGACCTTCAGAAAGTGGGTGGAAGCAGCAAGGCAGTCGTTGAGCTGGGCGGGGTGCCTGTGCTCAGGAGCCAAGCGGTACCTGCAGGGAAGGAGGTGCACATGACTCAGAGGAAGACTTTGACCTGCTCCCTCAAGACGGGGGGGGGGGGGGGGAGATGAGAAGCAGAAACCCTGGGCAATAAGAGGCGAAGCCCCCCCCTGGTGTTCCCTCCCATTGAGAAGAGCACTTGGAGAGCCTTCCCTTCCAGAAGGACTGCCCGCACTAGGAATATCTGCCTGCCATCTCTTAGTTGGTCATGCCTAGCCCCTCTTGCTTTGGATGGCCTCCTGGTCCAGCCCTTGGGCTTTATTAGCCAGGTGCAAGGCCACCCCCCCCAAGGCCCACCCACCCACTCACCCATCCACCTGGGTCCTTTCACCTCCACCCTCCCCAGCCATGGCACAGGGGTTCAGGTGCTAAGCCCATCTCTGGAAGGGGGCGGCTGCCAGTTTAGGACCCCCGGTTTTAATTTCTCCTTGGGGGTGGGGAGTCTTGCTCCCTTTGCTTTTCTCAATGAAGGGAAATGGTGTTGACTGCTCCCTTCTGTTTTGTTGGGGAGATCCAGCCAAGATTTCTGGGGATATTGGTTGGGTACCCTGGCCTCACCAAGCTGGTGGCTTGTTCTCTTGGGCTACCTTCTCTGCACTCCCAGGATCTGGGGTAAGAAGACAAAACCCCACTTGGGATAACTTACCCCACAGATACAACCACCGAATCGCTTTCTCTGGCCAAGTAGCAGCAGAGGTGCTCCTGGCTCCCTGAAAAAAAAAGATCATTGGCATGACTGACTGAACAGACAGACAGACAGACAGCCCTTGCCTCCCCTCATCGTGCGTCTCCTAAATGCTGCCCTTGTAGAAACTGCCCAAAAACATTTCATCAAGATCCTCTGAGAAACAAGTCCTGAACAGCAAATGGTCCATGAAGGCAGCAAAGCCCTTCCCTTGGATCCCTTCTTTTCAATCAACTGGTTGCTTCCAAATTGATCCAATAGTTCAGTAGTCATGTACAGAAAACCATTTTTCCCCCTAATTTGTGAAAATATCTACAGACCTCTCACACCCTGGACATAAAGTGTTTCAACTCCTACCCTCAACATTATGCTACAGAGCACTGCACACCAGAACAATTCGACACAAGGACAGTTTTTTTCCCCGAACGCCATCACTCTGCTAAACAAATAATTCCCTCAACACTTTCAAACTATTTACTAAATCTGCACTACTATTAATCTTCTCATCGTTTCCATCGCCCATCTCCTTCCACTTATGACTGTATGACTGTAACTTTGTTGCTTGTATCCTTACGATTTATATTGATATTGTTTCCTGATTGCTTATTTGTACCCTATGACTATCATTAAGTGTTGTACCTTATGATTCTTGATGAATGTATCTTTTCTTTATGTACACTGAGAGCGTATGCACCAACGACAAATTCCTTGTGTGTCCAATCACATTTGACCAATTAAAGAAAATTCTATTCTATTCTATTCTATTCTATTCTATTCTATTCTATTCTATTCTATTCTATTCTGATCAGTTTAGTTTGGCAATTCAGTTCTGAAATCCAAATACCCTCAGTTTGGAGAGCTGACCTGAATTATTCAGCACACTCAACATGAAGGATCCCAATGGGGTCAGATCAGCAAAGAATTAAAAATTCTCACTCTCTTCCCCCCTCTCCCTCTGTATACTGCCAATGTGCAGGAGTTGAATAATACAATGTTGGGTCAAATCCTGCCTTTCACATTCATGGATGTTTTTCTTGCTGTTTCTGTCCTGGAGGCGGCTAGATTTAGAGCCAATTCCGCTCCTGGGTCTACTGTGTCTTCCCCCCCAGCACCACCTTCTTTTTCTGGGAACTGAGCTGGAGGGTGGTATGGTGTCTCTTCCGCACTCCACTCCAGAGGTGGGTTTCAGCAGGTTCTGACCAGTTCTGGAGAATCGGTAGCGGACATTTTGAGTAGTTTGGAGAACAGGTAGTAAAAATTCTGACTGGCCCCACCCCCATCTCTGCCTCCCAAGTCCCAGCTGATCGGGAGGAAATGGGGATTTTGCAGTATCCTTCCCCTGGAGTGGAGAGGGAATGGAGATTTTACAGTATCCATCCCCTGGAGTGGAGAGGAAATGGAAATTTTACAGTATCCTTCCCCTGGAGTAGGGTGGGAATGGAGATTTTGCAGTATCCTTCCCCTGGAGTGGAGAAGGAATGGAGATTTTACAGTATCCTTCCCCTGGAGTGGGGTGGGAATGGAGATTTTGCAGTATCCTTCCCCTGGAGTGGAGAGGGAATGGAGATTTTACAGTATCCTTCCCCTGGAGTGCAGTGGGAATGGAGATTTTACAGTATCCTTCCCCTGCCACCTCATGCCCAGCAAGCTACGGCCACAAGGCCACAAACACGGAACCTGCAATAAAAAAGTTTGAAACCCACCACTGCTCCACTCCCTCCTGAAAAGTCCCCCCCCCCGGCTCTTCTTCCCCTTGGAAAACAGCTGCGGTTTGTCGGCGTTGGCAGAGCCCCGCGTTCCTCTTCCTGGAGAGGCAGCGGACCTCCGGCGACCGGGACTCACCCAGGCTGCCGAATAGCCAGCCCCCTCCGTGGAAGTACACGATGCCCTTCCTGGGGCTGTCAGCGGAGGGCGCTTCGGGCAGGTAGAGCCGGACAGGGATGCCCTCGAAGGCGGCATCCTGGATGCGGAGGGCCGACTCCCTCCTCCTCGTCCAGGCGTTGCGCACAAACCGGACGAACTGGATTTGACTGCAGAGGTGCAGGTTCTCCAAGATGCGTCCCTTTCAGGAGGGGCAAAAAAGAGGGGCTGGAGCGGTGGGCCGCCTGCAAAGGACCAGCCTCGGAAGCGGCTGGCCACCCGCGGAAAGCCCAGCTTGGCCCCGTAGAGGTCCTCGGCCTCCCCTTCCCTCCCTTCAGGGGTCTGGGCGCAGGGACTGCCTCAGTCGCCTCCCTCGGTGCCAGGCAGCGCGGGACTTTCCTCGGGCTTCCGAAGCAAGGGGGGGGTGTCTCCGGGCGGGGCGGCGCCGCTCGCCCCGGGCTGCCCTTGCGAGACGCGCCCCGGGCGCGGCTGTCCCGAGGGAGACCGCTTTCTTTGGCGCGGCCCGGGACCTCCAGGCTTAGCTCGTTCCGTAGAGGGAACTCCCGACCGGCTTCATCGGGCCGGGGAGGGGCGCAGGCGGGATCCATCCCCTCGACGCCCCCGCAGACCCGCCTGGCTCTGCCCCCTTTCCGCGCATCAGCAGCACCGCGGCTCTTCCGCAGAGGCTCCCCGTGCCCCCCCGGGGCGACATGGGCTGCCTGCCTGCCTCCCTCCCTTCCTTCCTTCCTTCTCACCAGGACGGCGGCCCCGATGCGGCAGGCGTGGATGACGCGGAGCCTGGCCGGCTGCTCTAGCCCGGCCGGCAGCTCCGAGTTGGTGGCCTCGAAGTAGATGCTGCCCAGTACCAGCAGGATCAGGGCGGCCAGTCCCGCCGCGCCCACCAGCGCCAGCAGCGCCTGCGGGAAACCCATTGGGTCGCCCAGGGGAGGCAAAGCTGGCGCAGCGCTGGACCTCCAGCTTTGTGGCCGGGGCGGAGCTCCCCTCGGACCGCACCTCCCTTCCTACAGTCAGGCGGGGCTTGGCGCTCTTCGGGGTAGAAGCCGCTCGAACCCCGCCCGTGCAGCCCCGCCGGCGAGGACCAGGGGAGCCCTGAATCTGACCCCTTCCACCGCCACCAGCAACCCCGCAGGAGTGCTCGCTGTTGCTTGAAGTCAGCTCAAAAGGAAGAGCACCTCATCCCCGGTAACTGCACAAGCAGACGTTCCCTCCCCATAGGATTTGGAGTCAGTGGTGGGGTTCAACGTGTTTTACTACCGGTTCTGTAGGTTGGTCGGCGTGGCAAGGGAAGGTTATAGCAAAATCCCCATTCCCTCCACAAAGGGCCGGTTAGCTCAGGCTGGTAATAGCCTGTTATTAAGAACACCGAAGCCTGCAATTATTGCAGGTTCGAGCCCGGCCCAAGGTTGACTCAGCCTTCCATCCTTTATAAGGTAGGTAAAATGAGGACCCAGATTGTTGGGGGGGCAATAAGTTGACTTTGTAAAAATATACAAAAATAGAATGAGACTATTGCCTTATACACTGTAAGCCGCCCTGAGTCTTCGGAGAAGGGCGGGGTATAAATGTAAACAAAAAAAAAAAAATCCAAGGGAAGGATACTGCAAAATCCCCATTTCTTCCCCAATCCAGGGAAAGGATACTGTAAAATCTCCATTCCCTCCCCAATCCAGGGGAAGAATACTGCAAAATCCCTATTTCTTCCCCATCAGCTGGGACTCGAGGCAGAGAATAGATGGGGGTCGGGCCAATCAGAATTTTTCCTACCAGTTCTCAGAACTACTCAAAATTTCCGCTGTCCTGAAACTGGGACAGACATTTCTGCTCAGGTTCTGATAGGCACCTGGCATACTACGGAGGTGATGAGGCCGGGTGACTCTGGACCAGGAGAGTCTTGCTCAAGAGAGGTTTTCCCTAAGAAAGAAGGTTTTCCCTAAGAAAGGTTTTCTAGAAAGGTTTTCCCTAAGAAAGATGTGCTGAGCTCCTTCTGGCCCTTCTGGGATCCTTCTGGGAACTGTCCAGCGAGAGAGAGGCTCGGCAGGAGACCTCAGGATCTCTGCAGTGCAAAGTGGGAGACAGGACTGCCAAAAATCCCCCCCCATCGTTTTACCAGCGACACCAATGGTGAAATCTAAATTTCTTTCCTACCGGTTCTATGGGCGTGGCTTGGTGGGGGGTGTCATGTGACTGGGTGGGCTATGTGACTGGGGGATCAAAAGACAGAAACTCACTAACGATGTCCTGCTGGAGCAGGGTTGGACTAGGTGACCTCCAGGTCCCTTCCAGCCCTGGATTATTCTCTGAAGCTGCATCTAGTGCCAGGTTTGTAATCCTTTCTTCCTCTCCTTTTCCCTCCCTCCCTCCCTCTCTCCCTCCTTTCTTTCTTTCTTTCTCTCTCTCTCTCTCTCTCTCTCTCTCTCTCACAAACCCCCCATCCCCCCATTTTTTGCCTATCAGGCTTCATCTTTTTTACCTTTTTAAAAAATGCTTTTAAAAGTAAAAAAAAAGAAGGCTCTGACAATTGAGTGGCTCAGCTGGGCATCGGGGGGGGGAGGGGCAGGGATTTTTGCTACCAGTTCTCCAAACCACCCATCGCCATTGCTCCTGGATCCGCCGATCTGGTCCGAACCAGGAGCATTTCACCCCGGGGGACGCCATATGGAAACGTAGGCTGTGCTTTTAGCCAAGGCATCATTTTCCTTCGAGTTCTGTCTGCACATGGGACCCTTGGGATCCAGGATGAACTAGCTGGGCGCATTTGGCATTAGGGAGTGCTGGGAATATGAGCAGCCGGGCCAGGTCTGAAGTCACTGGAGTCAGAAAGGTGGAAGAAAAACCCTCCTTGAAGTCTCGGGGGAGGGGGGACCTTTGTCCTTTCAGGTCAAGTGAAGGTTCTCAGGTACCCTGGTTCAGTTCCTTTGCAAGGGAACAAACGGAGCAGAAAAACACCGATAAAACACTGATAAGGCATTTCAAAGTTTGCTTTGCTCCGTCTGGTGCTTTTCCAGCCACCTTGAAGCAGAAGAACAAGAAGAGAAGGTGAAAGAATGTGAATTCTCAATGCCGGTTCCAAATAAGGCAAGACTTTATTAAACCAGAGAAGGCTCTCCAGGAAGAGAAGAGAAGAGAAAACAAGAGAAGAGAAGAGAAGAGAAATAGAGAAATAGAATAGGAATGCAGGAGAGAAGAGAAGAGAAGAGAAGACATTGGTGTCTATTTACAGAACCGTCATTATCCGGTTAACACTATTCAGTAACTTACACTTCCAAGTTTTAAATTAATTAGATTAACATTCCGATTTATTATTTTGATTTCTTTTTTCCAACCAATCATATAATTTGTTCCACACTTTATAGTATTCTAACTCTTCCCTTTCCTTAATTTCCAGCATTATCTTATCCATTTCTGCACACTGTAGGTTTTTTTGGATTATTATTTCCTCTCCTGGTACATTGTTTTGCTCCCATCCATATGTGACAGCAATCCTTGCTCCCATTAATATATGATGTATTAGGTATTGTAAATATTTGTCTATTTTTGGGTTAATTATTCCTAATAAATAAAGTTCTGGTTTAAATTCCATTTTTAATTGGGTAATTCCCTCCAACCAATTTTTAATTTTCTGCCAGATTTTTTTCTCTTGGGGCACATCCACCACATATGGTAGTATGTGTCTAGCTTGTAACCACATCTCCAACAATTTGGTTGTAAATTTGGGAACATTTTGGCCAACATTGCTGGTGCCAAGTGCCATCTATGGAACATTTTCTATGTTTCTAAAGTTTTCTTTATAGGCTACTGCATTGTTAATTTATAGTTTCTATCCCACAATTTGTCCCACTTTATCTAGTTTTTATTTGTAGATACAGCCACCATTCCATGTTTAATCCTTGTTTCAAATCTTGGATTGATTTTATTTCCCCTTTTTCATCAAGTAGCTCTGCATGTGTTATCATTTTACTCAAGTCCATGTATTTGCGTGTAATATTGCTTCCATAGTTGATAACCAAATTGGGACTTTTGTATAGTGATCCTTCTGAATTTTCTCCCAAACTTGTAAAAGGGCATTTCTTAATAAATGTCTGTGAAAATATGTATGATATTTATTTTTCCCGTCCCAGAGAAAACTGTGTCAATCAATCTGGTGATCATGGCCTTCTATCGTTAGTACTCGTTTATTTTGTAGCTGGATCCATTCTTTAAGCCATGTTAGCATTGCAGCCTGATAATAGAGCTCCCAATTTGGGAGACTAAAGCAGCCTCTACTTCTACTATCTTGCAATATTTTAAATTTAATGTGAGGATTCTTCCCTGACCAAATGAATTTTGATGTAATTTTATTTAATTGTTCCAAGAAATTTTTTTCTAATTTAATTGGTATAATTTGAAACAGATATAGCAATCTGGGTAGTATGTTCATCTTTATCGTTGAAATTCTTCCAATCAGTGATATTTGCAATTTGGACCAAGTTTCTAAATTCTTTTGGATTTTTTGTAAATGTGTCATAGTTATCTTTTTTTATTGTGGTGCATTTTGCTGATATCTGTATCCCTAAATATTTAATCTTTTTGACTCTCGAAATCCCCATGTTCTCCTCTAATTTCTCAATCCGTTTATATGTTAGATTTTTGATCAAAATTTTAGTTTTGTCCTTGTTTATTTTGAGCCCTGCCACTTTGCCAAATTGGTTTATGTCTTCAAATAATAATTGTCCAGATTCTAGGGGCTCCTCAATAATGAATACCAGATCATCGGCAAAGGGGGCCTCTGGTGGCTCAGCAGACTAAGTCTGTCTGTTATTAACACAGCTGCTTGCAATTACTGCAAGTTCAAGTCCCACCAGGCCCAAGGTTGACTCGGCCTTCCATCCTTTATAAGGTAGATAAAATGAGGACCCAGATTGTTGGGGGCAATAAAAGTTGACTTTGTATATAATATACAAATGGATGAAGACTATTGCTTATCACTGTGTAAGCCGCCCTGAGTCTTCGGAGAAGGGCGGGATATAAATTAAAATAAAAAAAATAAAAAAAATGTTTGGACTTTGTATTCCTGTGATTTAATTTTTAATCCTTTTATTTCTGAATTCTCTCTAATTTGTGGCATTAATATTTCTATGGAGAGAATAAATAATAGGGGGAACAGAGGGCATCCCTGTCGTACTCCTTTTTCTGTATTGAAGCTTTCCGTATATTCACCATTTATAATTATTTTTGCTCGCTAAATTGCTCTAATCATTTCTATAAAGTTTCCCCCCCAATTCATTTCTATTAATTGGTTGATCATAAAGTCCCAATTCAAGTTATCGAAAGCTTTCTGCGTGTCTAAGAATATCAGAGCTACTTGCTTATCTGGGTGGGCTTCATAATATTCAAGTACGTACATTTATGATGGTTCTCATGTTAGTTTTGATGTATCTGTTGGGCAAAAAACCATTTTGATCTGATTTTAAAAAATTGTTTAATATACTTTTAATCCTCTCTTCTATTTTGGCCATAAATATTTTATAATCGGCATTTAACAGCGAGATTGGCCTGTAATTCTGAATCTTCTGTTTTTCGGTATTGCTTTTGGGGATAAGTGTTATTAAAGCTTCCATCCAGGATTTTGGTATCTTTGCATTCTCTAATACTTCATTATATGTTTGTAATAGTAAATTATCTAATAATTCTTGAAATACCTTATAAAATTCACCCAGGATTATGTCTGGGCTTGGAGTTTTGTTATTTTTTTGTTTTTGTATTGCCCTTTTCAACTCAGCTGTCATTATTATTTTCCCGTTTAGTATTTCTTTAGTTAGATCTGATATAATTGGACGACTCCTCTCTCTTAAATATCTCTTAATATCATTTCATCTTATGTTTTGTTGGTGCAGAGAAGGACACAAGCCACCATAAGCCCTCACCCAAGGGAGCCCATCTAACTAGCACCGGCATAGACATGGGGGGGAAAAGATATTTCCAAACCCTCCCAGAGAGGGAGGGATCATTATCTTCCAGTGAAGGAGGGAGAGCTGCACAGGCTGGTCAGTCCACAGAGGAATCTCTGTCTGGGGGAGGTCATCATAACTGGCCCAGGCCAAAAGCAGAGCTGGAAGGTCCATAACAGCCTTGACTGCTGTCGTTTGGTCAGCCCTCAGACCGGAACATCCCCTGGGAGTCTGGAGGTTGAGGGAGCCTCTTTCCTTGACGTGGCTGCGGTTGGGTTCCCCGAGGCCCACGACCCTTCGGTATCCTGTGGAATAGGTGAACTGCTGTTCCTGGTTGTGAAAACAATGCAGCCCGCCTTTCCTGAATTGGCTGCGATCCAAACATAGTTACTATCGATAGGTGGCACCTCAGATGCTGAGCCTCGACATATGTTTTGGTGGGTAGGGAAGCAGAAGGAGGGGAGGGTGAGCTGAGAAGGGCCGCTGCTGATCAGAGGAGCCCTTCCCTTGTGAGCAGGGTGAATGGAGCGCCTTCTCAGGGGAGGCCAATGGATCCTTGTGGAGTTGTTGGTTTACCTCCTTGAGGTGTCGGAGAGGCCGTCTCTTCTCCAAGCCAATCTGCTTCCTGGCATGCCCTTTCTCTCCCAGCTGAGTCACTGCCATAGGCATCTGATGCTGGCAGAGAAGCTGAGGCCATGCTCTGATTGGCATAATTACAATGCTCCCGGGCTGAGAAGTCAGCACAGGGCCTCTCGCATTTCTGCAGTTGCACCACGTGGCCTCCCAGAGCCCTGCCTCCATCAGCCCTTGCTCAGTACCCCTGGACGCAAGAGAGTCGGATTTCCCCTGTGGGTCCCTTTGGAGTGGAGCTTGGGGTTCCACTGAAAGGAATGAATTCACACACAGACACACACACGAAGTTCCTTTGATTCTCATTCTGAAATTGCCTGTGGGAGAAGTGAGTCTTCCTGCACTTCTTTTGTCAGGAGTGGCTGAGGGTCCCGGGTATGAAGGTCCTGCTTTTCCAGGCACAGTCCCTCCCTGGCTGGCACACACACACACACACACACACACACTTCAGATCAGGGTGTTGATGGTGGGGATCATTGGCACAACCTCTGTCACTATTATAGGGGCCTCTGCCTTGAGAAGCAGCTGGGTGGCCATCTTCTTCAAGAGTTCTTCTGAGCCAGGAAGTCCTTATGATCTTAAGAGCTACACTCTTGTGTGGAGGACCTCCCCTCTCCATCCAGGGTTGATTGACCAGCAGGTAAGCAGTTTTTCCTAAGGGGAGCACAAGTCTGGGTCACCAAATTCTCTGCGCTTCAGGAACAAGATGAAAAGCTGATGCCTCTCTATTGGCCTCACAAGCGTCTGATAAAATCGGTGACATCATGGACGACCCTTTTCGCTGAAGGAAAAGACAGGATGCCATAGCCAAAAAGGGGCATTATTCCATGCATGCCATTCTCCACATGGCTCCAGGTTACTGGGACACCATTGTCCATCAGCCGCTTCATGTACAGCAGCCCGTCGTCTCGAAGGACATCAAACTCGCAGGTCAAAAGGAAGGTCTGAGGGAGCTGGCAGACGACTGCATCTTCGGCCAGCAAAGGGGAAAAAGTCTCTGAGAGTATCTCTTTCATTTCTTCGTACAGCTGAGGGTTAAAATTGGAGAAAGAGTGGTCTTGTTCTGTGTAGCCCCTGACTTTGAACCGTTCGGGGATGTTGTTGGCATTCACCCACTTCTGGTACTTTAGTTGGGTGGCCTTGGGGACATGGCTGCTCTTCAGAAAGTCATTTATAAAGGAAGTTGACTTGTTAAGGTAACGGCAGCAAAAGTAGGCGACCAGTTTTCTCCACAAGAGAGGACTTCTGCAGTTCTGCTGATAGGATGGCAAAGACAAATCCATGGCCTGAAGTCCTGGGTAGATCAGTGCTTGAGCATGGATCTTGGGAAGGTCTCTGCGGTCTACCAGTAACTGGCAAATGCGTGTGGCAAAATTAGCTCCACAACTGTCTCCAGAAATGATGATACGGGAACTGTCTACGCCATAACCTTCTGCGTGTTCCATGAGGTAGATGGCAGCCTTCAGACATTCAGTATACTGGTTTGGATAAGGATTCTCTGGCCCAAGTCCATACCTAAAAGCAGGAGAAAATTACTTATTATGGATTCTTGGTTCCTTTATGAATTCAGTCCTTGCTTTCTTTTGTAACAGTTTGTTTTAAAAACATGTAAGATGGAACCACACTCTTGCAACTACGGTGAGCTTTTATAAAAGTAATGATTCAAGGTAGTACCAAGGTAGTACACTGTTTTTAAGCTGTGGGATCTAAAAAATGTCCATGTGAAATTATGAAAGTTAACCAATAAACATCATAAGGACTAGGTCAACATCATAATTAACCGGAGACGACTTCCGGTATCCAGCGGCAACGGACGTCTGGAAGGTTTCTCCTGCCTCCAGCGCCCGAATCCGGCCGCCGCCGAGGCCCTCAGGGGCCAGGTGTTCCGAAAAGGACACCTGCCGCACGGACGGCTCGCCAGGGGTCTCCCAGCCGACATACAGGACTGTGGGGACCGATGCTGGCGCGTCCTAGGCTCGGCGGGGTTCGGAGGCCACAGGCCGCGGCCATTATTTTGGTCGTCGCCTGGGCGCTGTGCCCGTGACACGGGGCATTGGATTTATAACTGCAGCAGCCTGGTGGTGAACAGGGCACGGAGAAGAATTGAGGAGGAGAAGGAAGGGAATATCGGTGGCGTGGTGGAGTGCTCGGTGCGGGGTTTTCTCCCCTGCGGTTGGAAGGAGCACGAGTTATTCTGGAGAGAGGAGAACTTAAAATAAGAAGATTACCGGTTTTGTGGAGCTCTGGAGAGAAGAGGTGATGGAGAAATTTAGGAGGGAAGGTTTGAGGCCCCCCCTCCTTCTGGGGAACAGTGGTGGCGTCCAGCTTCCGCCTTCACTATGAGAATTTTGATGACATCACTTCCCTTCGGCTTCCTGGTTGACTAACTGTACTCTGGACTCGTTGCTCCTGTGAGTGCCCCCTGGTGGATCCGGAGGAAATTACAAGGATACTGTGCCTGCCTGAGGATTTTGTATTATTTTCCTTAATGGCAAAAGGTCAGAGACCAACTGCTGGAGAGATGGAGAGAATTTTGGAAAAGTTATCTAATATGGACAAGAAATTGGATGAAATAAGAGCAGAAATTGTGACTATCCAAAAGGATTTAAAGGATACTCAACAAGTTTCAGCAGAAAACAAGCAGAAAGTGGAAGGTTTGGAGGGTGAGATGCGGGCAGTGCAGAAAAGAGAGGAGACGACAGGCAATGCTGTGCTTGGACTACAGATGGATAAAATGTCTTATTTCCTTAGGTTTCAAAATTTGGAAGAAGTGGACCAAGAAGACTTGAGAGATGTTGTGACTAAATTGTTGGGAGAATTTCTTGGGAGAGGTGTTGATTTCATGAATTGGGATGTGGATCGAGTTTATAGAGTTAATTCGCAATATGCACGCACGCATGCAGTTCCCAGAGAGGTTCATGTCAAATTTGTGAGAAGAGAGACGAGAGATGAAATTCTTAGAAAACATAGGAGTGGGGCACTGATTTACAGGGGCAGGGAGATAGCCATTCTGAGGCAGATTCCCAGACAGGTACGTGAAAAAAGAAAGAAATATTATTTTTTGTCAAGCAAATTGTACCAGAAGGGAGTGGGCTTCAGATGGCTGATGCCAGAGGATTGATGATTTTCCGGGAGGGCATTACGAAAAAAATCAGTACAATTGCGGAGGCTACGGCCTATGTGGAGGAACACAAAGCCTTCCTGGAATCAGATGACCCAGGAATTGAAGAAGGGGAGGTTATAGATCATGGGGCTGAAGCGGCTGCCGCTGTTGCGGCCCTGGAGTTGGGTCAGGCTGAACCCAGAGTTCTGAGATCCAAAACTAGGAAGTGATAAAGATATTTGGGATTGTGTTGGTTTTCCTTATTCTCTTTTGTACGATATTCTGTTTATTCTTGACTCTTCTTTATTACGTATTTAAAATTTGCAAACTTAGCTACTTCGTGTCACCTGCTTGCCTTATGGCTGTTGTATGTGTTAAAAAATTTGAGTAAAATTCTTATTTTAGATAAGAAAAATGAAAATTTACCATACCTGATATGTATTTGTATAAACCTTTTTTGACTAATAAAAACTTTTTGAATAAAAAAAAAAAAACATCATAATTAACCCTGAGTAAAACCCAACAAAATTGTTGGACACCCAATTCCAAGGATATGTCAGGGAATTGCACAGCAGGTGTCCAATTAAGTCAGAGACGCTTACACAAATTTGTTTTTTTATAAATAAATATTTTACATCTACATTTAGAGTAAGCAAGGTAGTCAGGCCACCAAGGGCACAGTGAGGTAAATCACAGAGCACACCGAAGAAAAGGCAGGAAAAAAGGGAAACACCCCCTCGACACCCACAGCAACCAATCACAGCACAGATTGCCTTAGGCCAGCATTCTTCAACCAATCAACCACAGTGGAGTCTTCTGGTTCCTGCCCAATCCATTACTGCTCCAGGTGCTAAATTTAAATATCGCCACAAAATGCAACTGTCGGTGTCAGCCCCTCCTCTGTCGCACCGTTCCGGAACCTGATAATGATCTGACATCACTGATGCCCAAAGCATTTCGGAATGGCTCAGCGGCTTCTATTTCAAGCTGGTGCGGAGCCATTAAAAGAGGGTATTAAATTTAGCCTTAGTGGCAGAGTTATCCATGTTAGCCTTTGTCAGCCCTCTGGGGTAGGCCAGGTCAAGAGGCAGAGCCAGCTGGGCTGTGAGATAGAGTGGTCGGAGTCTTGAAAACACGCCAGAATTTCTCTCTGCCCAAACTTATACCAAACAGGACCCGGGGGCTCCATTTTGAATTTCTCCTTCACTTGGGGACTCCCCCCTCCTTTCCTCGTACAGCCACTTTCTGGCTCTTCCCTAAGTCCCCCTCCCTTCCCTTTCCATGTAATCCCCAGGGGAGACCTCGGGAGGCAGCTGGGTGGAGGGACCCTTTCCAGCTGGGGAAAGATTCATTCCATAAGCCTTGACAAAGCGTGATTGTGTGTTGTCTGTTGCGGAGAGCAGTCAGACGCCTTTTCTTTGCTTACCTATACAAGGCTGTCAGCCTGGACCATAATTTTAGAGCCCTTTGCCTCCCACTACCCCTACCTACACCCCCCCCACCCACCCCCGTTGCTGCAGATTAGAGAGGTGAAGAGGCGACACTCACCCAACCGCTACCACCGTCACATCCCCCTCTTTGGCCATGTGGCGCAGGGTTCTTTCATAGGCATCTGAAAGAAGCAGTGGAGAGTTGCCCTGGATGAAAAGTCACTCCTGCAAACCCCTTTCTTTCTTTCCCTGCCTGGAGCCTCGGAGGGAGGTCTGCGGAAGACAAGTGGTCACACTAAGGACGGCAACGGTCGCTGCTCAGCTCTCCTGCTTTTGGGATACTTTGCCAAAGGGCAGATATGGGGGGAATCCCCCAGGTGGATCGGGGTGGAGAGCGGAGAGGTTTTAATACAGTTGGGCCTCTCGGCTTTCATCCTCAGATACGCTCAGCAAACGGGCCGTGTTTGGATGGGTTTGCTCTTTTCAGCTGTTGGGTTAAGGTGGTTTGGTGACCGCTGGCCTAACAAAAGTTCTGTTTGTTTCACTTACACTGGTGGAAGTCTCCAGACCTACACAGGGTAAAGGAAGAAGTATCAATCTGACAGGGAGGGCTGGTTGGATGGCCAAAGCGCCTTTGATAGCCTTCGCATTGTACTTAGGGAAGTAGGATCACTACCAAGCTCTAAGTTTAGTGTGGATAGTTGTATTCATTTCTCGCTCGCTCACTTTGTGTCTCTCTGTGTGTGTTTGTGTGTCTGTATGACAGGGAGGGAGGGAGGGAGAGGGAGAAACATTGAGTGATCTGGGAATGCCAGGCAACTCCATGAAATCTCCCTGGTGTGTTTTGGTAGCCAACTGCCAACCTGAAAGGATTTTGCCATTACGTGGGAAGTTTTTAGGGTTCCAGCTATTATTGCCCTGAGATTGCCTAACCTTCTCGCCTTAGCTGTCCGAGATTGGCTTGGAATAGTCCCTGTTGCCTTACCAATGCTTCCAAGAACGCCCGCTCCTCCATGGAAGTAAAGCACAGCTTTTCTTTTTGTAGTTGGCACCGTTTTGGATGAGTAGATCCTCACTGGCACCCCATCAAATTTCCGATTCTGAATGACAAGGGATGGATCCCTACATGGAGGTACTCCATTAGTCGAAAGCCGTAAGACATCAAGGAGGCGGCACAAACCGAGCTCCTCTAAAACAATTCCCTGTTGGCCAAAGCACAGAAGAGGAAAATTTAATTTTGGGAGACCACCTTAATCTTTTACCGCAGAGAGTTGGAATTCCTACACCCACATGGTACCCACAGCAGGCTTCAGAATGAAACAATGGACATCGTGGTGTAGCCACCCGGGCTCTGTGCCTTTTGTCTGTGGACGTGAGGCAGAGTTTGCATTTCAGTTTTGTGATGCATCCTGTTGGTCTCCCTTCAACGCATACCCGAAGTGCCCAAATTACAGGGAGTTAAGCTGTAGTAGATCGCAGCTATGGCAGAATAGATGTAGCAGGACGTTAAACTTTGCAAAGTGGATTACCTCCATAAGCTAGAGGTGCCCTATGATATTGGTGGGAGCCTGCTAGGAGTCATGGGACCTCCAGCTCAACCAGCTGGAGGACTTCAGTGGGGGAATACTGCCTTTTACAGAGGGAAGCCTTCCTCCTTCAGGCTTCCAAATCTGGACAGATACTGAACAGTCAGTTTCACAGCTTCAATAAACTGTTTCTGTTCCATTGATGTGAACGTTCATGAATTCAAGCCAATTCTAATCTTTTAAGAAAAGGATAAATCATTACAATTCTTCTGTCACAGTTCATGAAAAAAGGAATGAAAGGAAACCTTACCATAATTAACACTGTGATGAAGATCGTCTGGAAGATGCGGGCCTTCAGGGGTTGATCGATCCCAGGAGGAAACACGGTTCCTATGTACTGGATAAGGACCGAGAGCAGAAAGACGGCTGGGTAGACAGCACCTGCAACAAGAAGGCAGGCCAGGCGCTTCCCGTAGGATACCATTGCATCTCACCTGGGACAGATTCTCCTCCTCCTCTGCCAAGCTGCCCGTGGAGGCTGTGAGGAGCCCGGTGGCTGATCCATGGAAAAATAGATGGTCCAGGATTGATAAGGGGAGGCTGACCTTCTCTTCCCCGCCCATTCTGTGCTTCACCTACAGGAAGAACAAAGCAGGAAGGAAGGTGTGATGGGAGGCAGCACTGGGTCCATCCTTGTTTTCTATAACAGGCTGTCCGATTAGGAAATGCAGTTGGCTGGAGGTCCAAGTAGATCCCTTAGTTTGAGGATTCTACAGGCTTCTCTTGGGGCCAATATCTTCTCAGCAGTTCTCCTGCCATCAGCTGGGCATCGTAATCCCATCTGGTCACCATGAGGGTTTAATCCCCAACCTTCTGCCGATTTTTAAATGTGCGTCATCTCGCTCCTTTCCCATCAATTCTCGCTATTGCAGTGGTGTTACGTTGCTAATATAGCTATGATTGTGGTCCTCATATGGAGAATTTTTTGGCCATGAGCCATGACCATCCCACCCTACAAGGGATGTGAGGTGCCCTCAGTTCAGGGACAGGTGTGGTAATCCCTGCCTGTATCCAGACTGGAACAAGAATCCCAATCTGCATAGAAGACAACAGAGGACAACTGTTGTAGGGTCTGCTGCTTGGGCAAGGTTACAAGATCCCTTCCAACTCTCTTAATCTGTTAAAAACACTGCTCGGTTCCCATTCTCTCATCCCTTGCAAGGATGGAGGTCACGCACAGGCGGACTTGTTGGCAAGATTTGGAAGCCATGAGCAATCGGATGTCATTAGCAGACTGAACAATCTTGATCGTGATAATATGATGTTCCAGTAAAGTGGGTAGATAAGAGAAGATTAACAAGTCCAGTGGGGTGTTTGTTTCTGCTGAGCTTTGTCAGAATCATAAAATATAAAGTGGTCTCTGAGTTTGGCTGTTTTCTTGCAGACGTTTCATTACCCAACTAGGGTACATCATCAGTGTTTCAAAGGCATTTCCGAGGAAAGCTTGTCTTTCACTGCAGTTGAGAAGTTCAGTTGTAGCCTTTCCATCTCAACATGGACCACCTTCTCTGGCAGAGTGACTGGTCAGATGGAAGATGTTACTGTTTTTTCAAAACTAGCCTTTCTTTGGCCATGAGCCATGACCATCCCACCCCACAAAACTCTTTATCACTGTTTGAGGAGGGACGGTCCTAAAAAAGTGAGTTGAATTTATATTTACCGACAAAGAAATAAAGGGAGACTAGTATAGATCTATTTCAAGCTACTTAGTTCTTGCCAGCTAGCCAGACCCTTCTGGGATTTGAATCAGATTACATATTACGTGGATGTATTAACCTCTAAGCCACGTGCTCTCCTTGCTTTGTTGGCTATACCAGGGGAGAGAATCAGTGTTTTTTCCTGTGAGACCGGTCTATCGAGGCAATCTGGTCTACCCAAATATGGGAAGCAAATATGCTTCTGCTTTTCAACCCCAATCCAGGAGCCTTCGCAGGCAGTCGCTTTTGCAACAAACTATTTTTGTGTTGAATGTACCTGAATTAGGTAGAGGTTAATACATCTACCTAATATATAAGTAGCCCAGGTCTGAATCCCAGGCTACCTGACCAGAGCTTAATAGCTTGAAATAGGTCTATACTGGTATCCCTTTATTTCTTTTTCTGTAATATATAAATTCAATTTTTAGAAAAAAGTTTGTCACAAAAGCGGATGCCTGCAAAGACTCCTGGATTGGAGCTGAAAGGTGAAAGTGGAAGCAATCCCATATTTGGGTAGACCGGGTTGCCCCATAGACCATTCTCTCTGGGAAAAACGCTTCCTTTACTGAGACATCTGTCAAGCTTCAGGCCCTCTCCTTGGTCGTCCCACTTCCCCACTTGAGAGACGGGGCCCTCTCCGAGGCGCCTTTCCCTCTGGGTTGCTTTTTCTCAGTCCATAAATCAGTCAATCTCCCGTGGAGCAAGACCCACAGATGGTCTCCGTTTGGGTGTGCGAGTGTGCCGTTGTTCTGCCTCACCTCAGGAGGAAGGACAGATCAGCCTTGCAAACCACAGGAAGGAACACTAATTCCTTGCGGGAACTGCACATCGCCATTATTGCCTGCAGATCTGTGGGTTGATCCAGATTGATGTTTTCACCAGGTGGAAACTGTCTGGTGCAAGACGCAGGTCTGGGCAGCCTTCCATAGGACAAGAGGAGGGGCCGTTCAAGTACTGGGTGTGGGTGTGTGTGGGTGGGATTCAGAGTTGAGAGTTTGCTTCCCAACTTAAACAGGGCCTGGCCGCTAGAATCAGATGCAGTATTGCTTTGATCCATGGAAAAATAGATGGTCCAGGATTGATAAGGGGAGGCTGACCTTCTCTTCCCCGCCCATTCTGTGCTTCACCTACAGGAAGAACAAAGCAGGAAGGAAGGTGTGATGGGAGGCAGCACTGGGTCCATCCTTGTTTTCTATAACAGGCTGTCCGATTAGGAAATGCAGTTGGCTGGAGGTCCAAGTAGATCCCTTAGTTTGAGGATTCTACAGGCTTCTCTTGGGGCCAATATCTTCTCAGCAGTTCTCCTGCCATCAGCTGGGCATCGTAATCCCATCTGGTCACCATGAGGGTTTAATCCCCAACCTTCTGCCGATTTTTAAATGTGCGTCATCTCGCTCCTTTCCCATCAATTCTCGCTATTGCAGTGGTGTTACGTTGCTAATATAGCTATGATTGTGGTCCTCATATGGAGAATTTTTTGGCCATGAGCCATGACCATCCCACCCTACAAGGGATGTGAGGTGCCCTCAGTTCAGGGACAGGTGTGGTAATCCCTGCCTGTATCCAGACTGGAACAAGAATCCCAATCTGCATAGAAGACAACAGAGGACAACTGTTGTAGGGTCTGCTGCTTGGGCAAGGTTACAAGATCCCTTCCAACTCTCTTAATCTGTTAAAAACACTGCTCGGTTCCCATTCTCTCATCCCTTGCAAGGATGGAGGTCACGCACAGGCGGACTTGTTGGCAAGATTTGGAAGCCATGAGCAATCGGATGTCATTAGCAGACTGAACAATCTTGATCGTGATAATATGATGTTCCAGTAAAGTGGGTAGATAAGAGAAGATTAACAAGTCCAGTGGGGTGTTTGTTTCTGCTGAGCTTTGTCAGAATCATAAAATATAAAGTGGTCTCTGAGTTTGGCTGTTTTCTTGCAGACGTTTCATTACCCAACTAGGGTACATCATCAGTGTTTCAAAGGCATTTCCGAGGAAAGCTTGTCTTTCACTGCAGTTGAGAAGTTCAGTTGTAGCCTTTCCATCACAACATGGACCACCTTCTCTGGCAGAGTGACTGGTCAGATGGAAGATGTTACTGTTTTTTCAAAACTAGCCTTTCTTTGGCCATGAGCCATGACCATCCCACCCTACAAGGGATGTGAGGTGCCCTCAGTTCAGGGACAGGTGTGGTAATCCCTGCCTGTATCCAGACTGGAACAAGAATCCCAATCTGCATAGAAGACAACAGAGGACAACTGTTGTAGGGTCTGCTGCTTGGGCAAGGTTACAAGATCCCTTCCAACTCTCTTAATCTGTTAAAAACACTGCTCGGTTCCCATTCTCTCATCCCTTGCAAGGATGGAGGTCACGCACAGGCGGACTTGTTGGCAAGATTTGGAAGCCATGAGCAATCGGATGTCATTAGCAGACTGAACAATCTTGATCGTGATAATATGATGTTCCAGTAAAGTGGGTAGATAAGAGAAGATTAACAAGTCCAGTGGGGTGTTTGTTTCTGCTGAGCTTTGTCAGAATCATAAAATATAAAGTGGTCTCTGAGTTTGGCTGTTTTCTTGCAGACGTTTCATTACCCAACTAGGGTACATCATCAGTGTTTCAAAGGCATTTCGAGGAAAGCTTGTCTTTCACTGCAGTTGAGAAGTTCAGTTGTAGCCTTTCCATCTCAACATGGACCACCTTCTCTGGCAGAGTGACTGGTCAGATGGAAGATGTTACTGTTTTTCAAAACTAGCCTTTCTTTGGCCATGAGCCATGACCATCCCACCCTACAAGGGATGTGAGGTGCCCTCAGTTCAGGGACAGGTGTGGTAATCCCTGCCTGTATCCAGACTGGAACAAGAATCCCAATCTGCATAGAAGACAACAGAGGACAACTGTTGTAGGGTCTGCTGCTTGGGCAAGGTTACAAGATCCCTTCCAACTCTCTTAATCTGTTAAAAACACTGCTCGGTTCCCATTCTCTCATCCCTTGCAAGGATGGAGGTCACGCACAGGCGGACTTGTTGGCAAGATTTGGAAGCCATGAGCAATCGGATGTCATTAGCAGACTGAACAATCTTGATCGTGATAATATGATGTTCCAGTAAAGTGGGTAGATAAGAGAAGATTAACAAGTCCAGTGGGGTGTTTGTTTCTGCTGAGCTTTGTCAGAATCATAAAATATAAAGTGGTCTCTGAGTTTGGCTGTTTTCTTGCAGACGTTTCATTACCCAACTAGGGTACATCATCAGTGTTTCAAAGGCATTTCCGAGGAAAGCTTGTCTTTCACTGCAGTTGAGAAGTTCAGTTGTAGCCTTTCCATCTCAACATGGACCACCTTCTCTGGCAGAGTGACTGGTCAGATGGAAGATGTTACTGTTTTTTCAAAACTAGCCTTTCTTTGGCCATGAGCCATGACCATCCCACCCCACAAAACTCTTTATCACTGTTTGAGGAGGGACGGTCCTAAAAAAGTGAGTTGAATTTATATTTACCGACAAAGAAATAAAGGGAGACTAGTATAGATCTATTTCAAGCTACTTAGTTCTTGCCAGCTAGCCAGACCCTTCTGGGATTTGAATCAGATTACATATTACGTGGATGTATTAACCTCTAAGCCACGTGCTCTCCTTGCTTTGTTGGCTATACCAGGGGAGAGAATCAGTGTTTTTTCCTGTGAGACCGGTCTATCGAGGCAATCTGGTCTACCCAAATATGGGAAGCAAATATGCTTCTGCTTTCGCCTTTCAACCCCAATCCAGGAGCCTTCGCAGGCAGTCGCTTTTGCAACAAACTATTTTTGTGTTGAATGTACCTGAATTAGGTAGAGGTTAATACATCTACCTAATATATAAGTAGCCCAGGTCTGAATCCCAGGCTACCTGACCAGAGCTTAATAGCTTGAAATAGGTCTATACTGGTATCCCTTTATTTCTTTTTCTGTAATATATAAATTCAATTTTTAGAAAAAAGTTTGTCACAAAAGCGGATGCCTGCAAAGACTCCTGGATTGGAGCTGAAAGGTGAAAGTGGAAGCAATCCCATATTTGGGTAGACCGGGTTGCCCCATAGACCATTCTCTCTGGGAAAAACGCTTCCTTTACTGAGACATCTGTCAAGCTTCAGGCCCTCTCCTTGGTCGTCCCACTTCCCCACTTGAGAGACGGGGCCCTCTCCGAGGCGCCTTTCCCTCTGGGTTGCTTTTTCTCAGTCCATAAATCAGTCAATCTCCCGTGGAGCAAGACCCACAGATGGTCTCCGTTTGGGTGTGCGAGTGTGCCGTTGTTCTGCCTCACCTCAGGAGGAAGGACAGATCAGCCTTGCAAACCACAGGAAGGAACACTAATTCCTTGCGGGAACTGCACATCGCCATTATTGCCTGCAGATCTGTGGGTTGATCCAGATTGATGTTTTCACCAGGTGGAAACTGTCTGGTGCAAGACGCAGGTCTGGGCAGCCTTCCATAGGACAAGAGGAGGGGGCCGTTCAAGTACTGGGTGTGGGTGTGTGTGTGGGTGGGATTCAGAGTTGAGAGTTTGCTTCCCAACTTAAACAGGGCCTGGCCGCTAGAATCAGATGCAGTATTGCTTTGATCCAGGGCCAGGGCAACAAAAAACGAGGGCTGAGAATAATGGGGCCCTCTGCCTGCCCACCTTTAGCCGCTGAGCCCTGGGAAGATTGCTGCCATGAAGAAGGCAGTAGGTGGCCACCAACTGGGGAGCTAAACTCCTTCCCCATTGGCGAGTGCCCGTTCCCGTGGAACAGGGGCATCCTTCCTTGACTAGGTTGATCCATGACGGGGGAGGATTTCCTGTACTGCAGAACTGAGCCACTTAGACTCTGCTGAGCCTCTTCTGTCCCAGAGCCACAACGAACAGACCACCCAAACTAGCAGGCAATTCCTGTGCCCGCCTCAGGCTTTTTAATGGTCCCATTCTGTAGAATCCTGGCTTCCTCCCGCAACTTGCAATACCTCCTCTACCCACCAGAGGACTCTTCTGTCTAGGAAATCGGTGTGTGATGGCATTGGCTGCCTGCCTTGTGGGATAAATTTTTAGTTTGTAAGGATGGTGGACTCCTGACCCAAAAGAGTGCAAGGGACAAACCATCAAGGGAATCAACAGCAGGAACAGGAAAAGCATCCTGCTGTTGATTCCCATCAAGGGAATCAACAACATGGGGAACGGGGTGTGTGCTGAGTGGAAAGTAACGCCTCTGTCTGTTCAGTGTCTTGATCTGAGTCAAATGGAGGTCCTTCCATTTTGGGAGGGGGAAAAGATCAAACTCGCATGCTGCCAGTTTGCACTACATGGGTGGTGGGGGCCAAGTTGGTGAAATACTCTCGGGTGCCCGGTGAGGAAAGGCTGACACTCAAAATATTTCCTCCATGTGCTTCTGGGCTTTGCTGAATCATAGGTTCAATCTTCGAAGGTTGCCGTCTAGTGCTGGGTTTAAGGAAATCTATGTGAATAACACCATCTGTGTCTCCAAAAACTGTACAGACCTCCCTCAATTAACAACACCCGTTCAGCGGCCATTTGAGGTTGTGATGGTGCTGAGCAGGTGATACTTGGGATCGATCTCTGAGATTGTAGCCATCCCAAGACCCCCAGGTCAGTTGCTCTAATCTGACCACTGGGCAGTTGGCTCGCATGTACACCGGTTGCCATGTTTTTAAAGCTGTGCAATCATTATTTGCAGGATTTCCTGCCAGCTGGTGATCTCCTATTTGGGGTGGGGGGAGTGTGACAGTCGTGAGAGTGCAGGTTGTAAGTCACTTTTTCCAAGGCTGTCATAACGTAAAATCAGCATTGTTCAATGAATCGCATGCCTCTTTATGGTTTGAACTGAACTGGGCATTGTCAGCTTGTATTCTGTGCCCTGCTATGTTTTCCCAGTCCAGCATAGGCACATGTCTCTGCCTCGTTGTTTATTCCTGTCCGAAAGATCAGGTGCTGAGCTGAAGTTTGCAGGATTCATATCCTGCCCCATTGTCTTCTCCTTGCAATCACATTCTTAATCTCGGTAATAAACTACTTAAGCCTCCTTCAGAATCTACTGACCTAATTTTGCCTGGGAATTTAATACGTTGCGCATGGTGGCTGCTCTGCCTACCTTGGAGTCCTTTCCTCCTACGTAAAAGGCCAGAGGGCTTTCTGGTTAACGCATGGGATGCAGGCAGGATCAAACGTGAGGGAGATGTGCCACCGCAAGAACGGCTGTGGGGAGACCGACCTTCACGCGAGGCAATGGAGATGAGCACGTGGCAGCCACCGGGGTCTGCAGGCTGAGTGTCAAGAGTCCAGAGGGAGAACTCAAGATAAAGTTCTTTTGCACTCTTAATCATCATTATTATCCAAGGCGTAGTAAGCTGGGGTGGGCTGCTGGGGGCTAGCTAAGATTCTGTATAGTTTGGAGAACCGCCAAACCCACTTCTGGCTGGCTCCACCCACTGCACCCCTCCCAGGAGTCCCCATGCAGCCTGTTTTGGATGCAGGTAAGTGCAGAGCATGCACGGAGGATCAGGGAGGGCGAAAAACGGGCCTACCGGAGATTCAGGCCTGTTTCTGGTCTCCAGAGGTCACCCAGGGCCTGGGGAGGCCGTTTCTGCCGAAGGCTTAAGGAAAGCCTCTGGAATCCGGTTAGGGCAAAAGCGCCCCTCCCCACCATGGTGCAGGAGGCTGACTAGGCCAGTGGTCACCAACCTTTCGGACCTCAGGGACCACTAAATTCATAATTCTAAATCCCATGGACTACTAATATGATCTACCTAATGACCGGCTTTGTGGGTGTGGCTAGATGGTCACGTAGACTGGGTGGGCATGGCCAACTCAATGTCACTCACGTCAAGGGGTGCCTTGCCAGCTTCTACTTGCACCTCCCCTCCCAGCCACTCTTCGCCTGCCCCCAACAGGAGGCAGTTATTGGAGCTAAGCAGCCACCACCAAAAAGAGTTGGCAAAACAGCTGGCTCAGTTCAAATTGGATCTGACCAAAAAAGAGGCTCAGTAGAAGCACCTCACTGAGGACTATGACCATAGGCTTTCCAAGCAGAGGGAAGACCTGTGGGAGTGCAAGGCCAGGTACCCGTGCCTGGAGGCTCAGTGGGCTGAGATGGTCAGCCAGTTCCAGGCCATGATGCAGTCCCACTGGAACAAGGCCCTCTGGCTCTTTGCCACCAGTGGCACTTCCCTCCAGCCTTCACCCAAAGCCCTGCACCAGGAGGCTGAAGCAGACCCCAAGTCAGAATTTCTTCCCCCCTCCGACCTGCACAAAAAGATCCTGAAGGGGGAGATTCTCTGCAGCAACAGAAACATTCATTGCACACATCTGGCCCAGGACCGTAGTTTGAGGACCCCTGATTTAGTGCAATATAAAAAATGCAAATAATCTTTCTGTGGACCACCAAAATTTTCTCAAGGACCACCAGTGGTCCACAGACCACTAGTTGGTGACCACTGGACTAGGCCACACCCATCATGGCCACACCCATCCAGCAACCGGGGCAGAGAACCTCTTGCTAACATTTTTGAAGCTCATAATAATAAATTTTGCATTTGGATGTAGCTAGTGCAATGTGACATTGGCCTGATGCTGAGAAAGGAGGAGTGGGGGGAAGATGTTCAGTTCCTGAGCTCTCTGGAGGAAGAGGGAAGAGTCCGAATAAAACTCAGCCGACCCTGCCTGGAATGTGTCCATTGTACCAGAGGGGGTCTCTGGCGGTCTCCCGAGATCCCATACATGTGTCCCAGACCTCCGAGGAACATTCTGGAAACTTTCTGCCTCTGGAGTTTGTGAGGTGGCAAGCGGCCATTATGACCAAAGCCTGGAAGGGCCACTTAGTGCCCTTCAGAAATCAAAGGGGTTGCGCATTTTGTTATTTCTTTCTGCCTGGTGCAACGGATAGATTGCGAAATCCTTCGCAGGGCAGCTGTCAGCCTGTTGCAGTTTTACTGCTTTCATTGTTGTGTCATCTTGGATTGTGCAGTTTCATCCCTCGAGCAGGTTGCAAAACGAAGTGTTATGCAGCCAGCACAAAAGGAAAGGAATGCGCCCCCGTGTGCTTTGATACATGACTGGATGATTTCGGGTTCGAATCCAAGGCTAACCATTCAACATCACAGTAATCTAAGTCTGTGCCCCCCCCAAGCCCTAGGCTGAAGAGTGAGGGTTGGGGAGAGAGGAAGAGGGGGAGGGGGAAAAAAAGAGAGATAATAATAATAATAATTTAATTTTTGTACCGTCCTTCTCCCGAAGGACTCAGATGCCCTTCTCATCATAGGGGATTGGAATGGTGATCAGGAAGTCAAGATCAAACAGGCAAGTTTGGCCCTGGAGTAGAAAAGGACGCAAGGCGAAGACCAATAGAATTGTGTCAAGGGAAGATTCAGAGCAAACACCCTTTTCCAACAACCAAGGAGCTGACTCTACACATGGACATCCCCAGAGGGTCAATACCGAAACTGGGTCGATGAACTACTTTGCAGCCAAAGAGGCAGAAGCTCCTTACAGGCAGTAAAAACAAGAGCTGGGGCTGACTGCTCAGGCTCAGATCATCAGCTTCTCATAGCAAAATTCAGGCTTTTCAGGGGGGGCGGGGAGATGGGGGACACATAGAGTGGGCTTCTGCCTCTCTCTTTTCGGATCACCAAGGAGAAGACCAAGGATCTGTGGAGCTCGACACTACAGCTGGACACAAAACATCTTTGAAATATTCAGGACTTTCCTCCCCCCACCCATGTGTGGGCATAGAAACGCAGCCCATCTGCCTGGTGGCTCTCTAGACCAAGGATCACCTTCGCCCGCCTGGGTGGATCTGGCTATCCCTCGAAGGGTTTTGTGCCTGGGCACCGCCTGTCAGGCGAACAGAGCTCATCTGTACAGTTAACCCAGATTTTGGGGCGTGAGGGAAGGCAGGCTAAGAAGCGGGGGAGGGACATTAAGGGGATATCAGGCCACCTCATGGGAAGTGAAGCCATCTGTTTCCCTGTCGTGAGTTTGCAGCCCCCAAAAAACCTTGGGAACTTTTCCCATATAGTGAATATGCTGGCGGTCCAATGCAGGAAGATTTATAAACATTGTTAAAAGAAATTTATTTAGCTCCTTGACTTCTTTAACTTTTTTAGCCACATCCATCGGCCCGCAGGACAGAAAATTGGAGTCGGGCCCAAAGGCAACAAGGTGAAATCCGAATGAGTCCAATCCAATTTAGTTGCTTACCCCAAGGGATGGCACCTCCCCAGATACAGCTGCAACCTTCTCACAGAGATTCTGGGGTAGGCAGGGGCTCCCCTGAACCTCTCCCCCACCTCCACCACCATCCACCTCACACACAGGTGCACACTGCACATACTCAGGCCTCTCCCTGGGAGGTGCCTCCCCACTCCCTCCCTGGAAAACATTGGTGTTCCTGCCTGGGTCCCCACGCCCAGCATTATGGTGATAGGTTGCAGTGGTTAAAAGATCACCCCCAAGAGAGATCGCCTGCAGGGACCCCCTGTCCTGGCAGTAGGGAGAAGATGGAAACCCGGGGGGGGGGGCGTAGCGAGGGAAAAACCAGCCGAGGCTGATGGATTTCTAGAACCTCTCTAGGAACTGGATTATGCTTTTCATGCTCTTCCTGGTGCTAGGAAACTCCAGGGGCCCCAAACCGGTCAGCAGGCAGATCCCGTGGAATCCATCCCTCAGGTGATGCCAGTTGACAGACACCCCGTTCTCTTCCAGCCGTTTCTTGTAGAGCAGGCCGTCGTCTCGGAAAATGTCGTATTCGCAGGTTAGGAGGAAGGTCTCTGGAAACTGCCGGATGATGGCATCTTCCGCCAGGAGCGGGGAAAGTGTGGGCTCAAAGGCTCTTTTGCACGCTTGGTAAAGATCTTCTGAAAACAGACCGGGTACAAACGGTTCGTGAGCCGAGACTTTGAACTCCTCCGGGATGAGTTCTGGGCTGATCCATTTCCGGTACTTTGCCCTGAGCTCCTGCGGAACGTGGGCATTGCACATAACTTCTTTGACCCTGGCATCGGTTCCCAACAGATAGAGCAAGCCGAGAGAAGCAGCCTGTTTTTTAACTAATAAGGGGACAGAGTGGTTCTGCTGATAGGAAGGCAGATTGAAATCCAGAGCTTGGAGAAAAGGGTAGAGGAGCACGTGGCCCCGGAGAGGCGGAAGGTCGGTTCTCATTACCAGTTGCTGGGAAATGGCAGCAACAATGCCAGCTCCGCTGCTGTCGCCAGCCAGCACAACCCGCTGGGGGTCCACTCCGTAGTCCCCCGCATTCTTCAGAAAGTGCGACACGGCAGCATAGCAGCTGAGTTGCTGAGCCGGGTAGGGGTGCTCCGGTGCCAAGGGGTACCTACAGCAACAGAGAAGCCAAAAGACGAATCTTACAAACACATTGGCATCCCTGTTATTCCTATTATTGTTGTTGATTCATTATAGTTACTTGCTTGCAGCTTCCCATACCGGCAGTCCTCAAGTTGCGCCTGTAAGGGGCCATTCTATTATGGTCACAAGTGCCCATTAATCCAGACGGCCTTGCTTAAGGACCCCCATCCCCTGCTCTCTCTGATGTGGCTGTTAAATGAACGCGTGGGTTATTAAGCCCCCCCGCCCCCCGGAAGCAGCCCATGCTCTGCTTCTTCCCTCTGGCCCCCCACAGGCCTTGGCCTGCTGCCCACCCAGCCACCTGGGACTGGCAGGACTCAGCTGCTCCTCCAGGGCCAGCAACCCCTGGCTGGCCTTTCTGCTCCTTGCTGTGGGGGGCCCAGGCGCTGCCACACAGGGCCGGGCTTCCCTGCAGAGGCTGCCCCAGGGCCCCAAAGGCAGTTCTCGCCATCCTGCAGGGGTGCTTTTTGTTGGTAGAGCCTCCTTAAAGGCAGGGTAAGTGGGTGGCTGAGTGGCAAGCAGCCTCGCCTACCGGAGGCAAGAGCACTGGTGGCTTGTGCCGGCAGCTTTAGGCCCCCTGGGGGACTGAGTGGCTCCACTGAGAGCGGGCCAGGGCCTGCGGGGGCCCGGAGGAATCTTGGGGGAGGCAGCATCCCTGCGCAGCCCATATATCTCTGAGGGAAGAGGGCAGGGGCTGCAGCAGGGGAGGAGGGGCCACCTTTCCTCGGTCCCCCATCATGATCCAGTTTCATTGAAGGGCCCTGAACTGCCCACTTTCCGCCTGACCCTCCAGGGCGGATGAAAATGATTGAAGACAAAAACCCATTGCAATCTGGACCAGCAGTAGCTTCCGCATGGTCTTCCTGGGCAGTCCCACATGGAACACATTGCAGTGCTCCAGCGGCAAGGTGGCCAGGGCACGAGTAGTCGTCTCAGGGACCTCGTGGGCACAAGAGGACGGCCCCACTGCCCGCTCCTGCCGTCTCCTCCTCAATCCCAGACTGTGAGATACCCTAACCTTCCTAACTGCAATTCCCCCTCCCCACCACTAACCCTGGAAGTTGTCTAGATGGGCAACTGATCAATGGTGCCCAAAGCTGCTAAGATATCCTGGAGCACAAGGATGATCAAGCGTGGCCCAGGCCATCTCTGTGCTGCGCCCTGGTCTGAAAGTCACCTGAAATGGGTCTGGATAATCTTTTCTCCAAAAAGCTCTCTGTCCCTGCCCTCCCCACCCCCCACCCCCGGGGAATCTGAGCAGATCAGTGAATGCAGAATGGTCATCTTTTACATGTGCCCCACCCAGCATGCCCAGTTCCTAAAGAGTTTAAATCGGGAGGGGAGGGTTTTCAAGAGGAGGGGTAAACTGGAAACATCCATGGGGTGCAGCCAGCTGGCTGACCGTTCGGGTGGCTGTAGATGTGGAACAGAGAAGGGCTGGCTGGCTGGAGACCGAAGGTCAGAATGCTGCCCAGCGATGGAGCACAGCCTTCTGTGAGACAGCCGACCTGAGCCCACTTACCGGATGCACACGACCACTGTGGCAACCTCCCGGGCAATGAGGCAGCACAACCGTTCATAGGCTCCTGAAATACGGCAAAAAAAATGGTTGCACTGATCTTTAGATGAGAATGTCTCACTATATCAGCCCCTTAATTTATAGGCTAATGCATGCATTCCTGGAACAGGATGATGTTTTCTAGTGTGGAGGTACATGTTTAGAAAAGGGATGAGGACTTTCAGCCCAAATGCAGAAGAAACCTTGATTTGGCCCTGATATTACCCAGAATGGATTTTTAGTTCAACATCTGAGTATTAAAACGTTTATGGTGTTCGTGCTAACATCCGGCTGAAAGCCAAAAATGACTGATAGCAAACGATTTCATTTATGGGGGGACGGATGACGATGACACATAATTTATTTTAACATCCTTCTAGACCTGTGAGAAAGACCTTGGCAACTGTGGCCGGGCAGAAGATCTTTAAAAACAACCTTTGTAATCTGTCAGTTGATTGATGGGAGGATTGGCTGTTTCTCCAGGCACCACCCTTGGCCTGCTGCAGGAGGACCCCACTCAGCCCCTCTTGCCAACTGTTGGTGCTACTCACGGGGGCTGCCAAAGAGGCCCACTCCTCCGTGAATCCAGACCAGTCCTCGCCTGGGCTCGGCACCTGCTCTCCCAAGCCAATAGACCCTCACTGGGACCGCCTCAAAAAGCATCTCCTCGATGGTCAGGTCAGGGGCTCTCCCCGGGGGGATCCCGTTGATGAGTAGCCTCCATACCACGTACTGGGGGCAGATGCCAACTTTCTCCAGAATCACAGCCTGCTCGGGGGAGAGAAACAGAAGGAAGAAGAAACCTGACTTGGCAAGGCGTGAGGCGTGTATGCAGAGGCTGCCCAAAGTGAGTTCCCTTTCCTCAGACTTTGGGGAACCTTTGGGGAAGATGTGACCGGAATTATTAATTTCACTCACTTTCTCTTCTCCTTATGAAAGAAAAAACAAAAGTCATTTCTTTTCCATGAATCACAAGTGGGGAAACCCACAGAGGTGGGGGGACAGGGGAAGCAGTCGGTCTGCATGCAGCCGTCCGTGGCTACCCAGGGGGCTCACCCCAGAGAGGCTGCACACCGTCTGTTCATCTGTGCCTTGACCTACTCGGCTGGGAGGCAAATCCTTTCTCCACTCCAAGAGAAATTTGCCGGCTTCCTTGCGTCCAGGACAGAGGGATCTTGCTGTTTCACCTCGGAGCCGCCTTAAGGATTTGATCCAATGGGATCCTCAAATCCAAGCACGGAAGCGAGTGGAAGGATCCTATCGGACCCACCAAATACCTTGGAAGATTCAGCAGGTCTTGAGGTTGGGCAAATGAACTTTGCCCCACAGTTTCAAACTGTCCCATTGAATAGTATTGTGGGCACCCAAACTGAATGGACTAATTACACCACTTGGAACCTTGCCTTTAATCAGATTTCTTTGGCAGTTCCAATTAAATGGATCCTTTGTTCCGCATAATCCGTAATTTACAATAGCTTTACCAGCTATATGCAGTGTTTCCTCGGACACTGTACAGACATGTATCCAAGGCAGTGGTGAAATCCACATTTTTTTACTACCGCTTCTGTGGGCGTGGCAAGGGAAGGATAGTGCAAAATCTCCATTTCCACCCCACTCTGGGGCCAGCCGGAAGTGGTATTTGCTGGTTCTTTGAACTGCTCAAAATTTCCACTATCGGTTCTTCAGAACCTGTCAGGACCTGCTGGATTTCACCCCTGATCCAAAACCAGTGGTCATAAATGTTGGTCACCTGGCCTTGACGGCAATTGCCTGCAAAAGCCATCTGCTGAGATATGCCTGGGCGGTGGTTTGGCCGCTGCAAAAGCAGACTGCAGGGTCCAATCCAGCAGGGCACGGCTTGTGTTCTTCCATTGGGAAAAAGACATAAGGATGCCCAAGGTCAAGGAAATAGGGCATGGGGGAAACATCTCCAAGCAGCAGTCCAGGGATCTGTGGGCGGGCAGTCTCCCCCGGGGCTCTGCACTGATCCCAGCCCTTCGGAGCCCTAGGAGGCCCTGCCAAGAGGCGTTCTCCAAGGAGGCTGCTGCAAAGGGACACCCAGCGGGGAAGGAGGCAGGCAGGCATTCATGGTTGGGATTCCTGGCTGGAGGTGGGGAAGGCAGCATCACGGATAACCGAATGAGAGTGAAAATGTGGCAAAGGGGAGGTGGGTTCCAACAATCAGCAAAACCCCTCCTGATTTCCTATGAATGCTGCAAATCGCCCTTTTGGACCAGTGGTGAAATGGAAAATTTGTTACTACTGGTTCTATGGGCATGCCTTGGTTGGGGGGCAGTTAATGTGACTGGGTGGACATGGCCAACTTTTTTTTTACTTTTAAAAGCATTTTTCTACAACCTCTTCAGCCGAAGAAAAAAAGCTTTTAAAAGGCTCCTCTGATGATCCCAGCTGAGTTCTCTGATTGTCAGAGGCTTTTGTTTTCTTTTTAAAGCATTTTTTTCCGTTAAAAGAAAAAAAAGCCTCTGACTATTAGCCAGCTCAGCTGGGATTGTCAGAGCCTTTTCAAAGCATTCTTTTACAACCTCTTCGGCCAAAGAGGTTGTAGAAAAAATGCTTTGAAAAGGCTCTGACGATTCCAGCTCAGCCGTGCGATTATCAGAGGCTTTTTTTTTTACTTTTAAAAGTAAGGCAACAAAAAAATGCTTTTAAAACTAAAAAAAGAAACCTCTGATGAGGGCGTGGCTTAGCTGGGCAAGGGGGGGGCAGGGATTTTTGTTACCTATTCTCTGAACCACTCACCGCCATCGCTACCGGATTGCGCGATCCGGTCCGAACCGGGAGCATTTCATCCCTGCTTTGGACCCTCGGGAGCACCCAGCCACTAGCCAGACAGACACTTGGAAAGGAAAGCCAGAGTCCAGGGAAGGAGGCTTACCAGTTCGAGAAAAACGTTCATGATCAAATTGATGAGGCGCAGTTTCGTCCCCTGGGTGATTCCTGGCGGGATTCGTGCCCTGGTGAAGTCATAGTAGAGGGTCCAGCCGAGGAGTAAAAGTACGACTGAGGCACTGAAGTGAAGCGTCAGCATCCACAGCGCTTGGCTCAAAGTCATCTCCATCTCCACGGGAAGATCAAGTATCTGGCCAAAGGTCTCCTTCGCCCTTGGTCTGGGTGGGCTGCGTTTTCACATAGTTCTTTTAAGCTACGGGAGACGGGCACAGCTCGATGCCCTTTCTTTCAGGATTTTAATTGTGCACTTGGTATTTTTATGCAATTCATGTTGCAAACTCCTAACAAACAGAACTCCTCTGAAATCCTTCTAGTCTTGATGATCTCATGGGCCAACGTCAGCCTTGTTCTACTGGATGATCACCCTGCAGATTAAATGAGAGTGTGTATTTGTTTACATCCCTTAATTATGGACTACAGAGGCAGGTTCTGCCCTAGGCGAGCTTCTGCCAACCACTGTTTTGTAATACAAAATTGGCTATACATTGATTTACAGAAATCGAAGGTTTTGGCACAAGTGTGGCTACAGGATCTTAGGGCTCCTTTCTTGGAAAGAGGATCCATTGGGGAGAAATACACTGTCTTTTATCCCACCCCTTAGCATATATACTCCAGCAGGCATAGATGTGAATCCAGTCGGTAAGGTTGCCCTGCCCAAGCTCACTGGCTGCTTATGTCTTAGGTACGTATCTGCAACTGTAACGAGATAAAAATATCAGTGCGGATAACAGTGAAAAGCAGGTTAGTCTAGCTCACCTCTCTTTAGGCTTCTGCTTCCATGCCTCTGGTCCCGAGCCAGTCCGTAAGCCCATGTATGCTTTGTAGCAGGCGCTTCCGGGTCTCTTGGGAAAGTTCCGCTTCAAGCGCTGCTGTGCAAGAGCTGCCAGGACAGCCAGAGCCACCTTGGAGGGAGAGGGGCCCGGCGTCCTTCCCCTCGGCCAACTTGACCTGTTTGGCCAGGCGCTTCTTGAAGGCAGAGGAGGCTGGAAGGGGAAGGGGAGGCATCGAGGGAGGGCCAAGAGAGAGCAGAGCCAGGGCTCCGGAGGGGGACAGAGCGCTCCCCCAACCAGCTCCCCCAAGCGAACCTGGTTTGGAGAACTTCACCGGGCCCCCTGGGAATGGGGAGCATGTGGGAATCTCTGGATGGGCAGCTCAATTCTGGTAAGGCCGTGATGGTGTGCACTTGGCATGGGGCTGCCCTTGAAGGCCACGCGTAGGATGCTTTCGTTCTGTGGGCTGCTGCCACATTTTCTGGATGCAACTCCAGGTGCTGGGGATCTCTGGCCAGCCCTACGCAGCAGGCCCACCCCTGTCCCCTTTGGCTTCTGGCTCACCCAGAAGGGGATGCTGCAGGGGCTGCCTCGGAAGAGTGCCTCCTGCTGGGGTGCGGGGGGGGAACCCTTCACTGTTACAGCACCTGCCCTCTGGAGTGGTCCTTCCCTGGCAGCCCTGAAGCCTTTGGGGCCCCTGAAGATGGTCTTGAAGGTCCCTCCAGGTGTTCCCTCAGGACCTGGCCCAAAACGGAGGTGAGCTGATCCGGCATGGTGTGGCAGATGATGCCCCCCATCCCCCGCCCCCATTCCTCGTTGCTTTTACAGGGACTTATTATATTTCCTTTTTTTTGTTGTATGAATAGAATAGAATAGAATAGAATAGAATTTTTATTGGCCAAGTGTGATTGGACACACAAGGAATTTGTCTTGGTGCATATGCTCTCAGTGTACATAAAAGAAAAGATATGTTCATCAAGGTACAACATTTACAACACAATTGATGGTCAATATATCAATATAAATCATAAGGATTGCCAGTAACAAGTTATAGTCATACAGTCATAAATGGAAAGAGATTGGTGATGGGAACGATGAGAAGATTAATAGTAGTGCAGATTCAGTAAATAGTCTGACAGTGTTGATGGAATTATTTGTTTAGCAGAGTGATGGCCTTCGGGAAAAAACTGTCCTTGTGTCTAGTTGTTCTGGTGTGCAGTGCTCTATAGCGTCGTTTTGAGGGTAGGAGTTGAAACAGTTTATGTCCAGGATGCGAGGGGTCTGTAAATATTTTCATGGCCCTCTTCTTGATTCGTGCAGTATACAGGTCCTCAATGGAAGGCAGGTTGGTAGCAATTATTTTTTCTTCCTGGAGTCACATTTAGTGAGCACATGTGTGCTCACACACACACACACACACACACACACACAAACACAAATGGAATAGGGACACCCCCTATAAAGAAAACCCTCAGGATGTCATTCTAGTGAAAGTCCCATGGATTGAAAACAGCTCCGGGCAACACTGGGGGGGAAACGGCTGCTTGGCTCCAAAGGAAGTCCAGCCGCTTGGTGACTCTGCCTGAGGGACTCCGGGCACCCCCACCCCCCACCCGGATGCTCTCTCTCAGCTGCTGGATGGAATCGGTGGCTGTTTGGCCTCCTTCAGGCTGGGGTCGCAGTCTAAGGTGGGTCTTTTTTACTTACTACTCCTCTTTTCTCCTGCGGGCAGCCATTGCCCCCAGTGTTGTGGTCTGAAAGCAGCCTGCGGAGCTGGCAATGGAGTCGGATAGCGATGAGGCAGATGTGGGGCCAGGGCCATCGGGGAGTGATGTGCGGACTCCGGAGCCTCCAGAGGCTGACAGTAGCGAGGCAGAGGAAAAGGAGGAGCCTGTTCCTAATACACGCATGAGAAGAGCTGCCAGAAGGCAAGAGCAGCTCAAGCAAAGAGGATGACTCGGGAGTAGGGCCAAGAGATGATTGGCCCCTCCTATAAGGCTTAAAACAGATCAGCAACGGTGTTTGGGCTCTTTGCTGGAAAACAATGTTGATAGCTTCGTCGTCTTCTCTGTCTATGTCTTGCATTTACTTTTGTGACTTCTGAACATTTGCCAAGAAAGGCCTTTGGCAGTTTGCCTAATTGGAGCAAGGTTTGCGATAGGACTGAGGAATTTGTGTTGGGAGGAATTTGTTTTAATTTAGTTGAAATATGCTGGGAATGAAGTAATTCTCAGCTGTTCGAATAAAGGTTGTTTGTTTTTTCACTGACTGAGTTTCCTACTACCTACTTGGGCCTGGGTCACAACACCCAGTGGCAGAGGGGCCCCGGACAAGGCCTGCCCATCTGGGGCCCTCTGGAGGGATCAGCTTCTTGCCTGAGGCATGCCTGAGACATGGGCCTGAGAAAGCCCATTATGTGTCATGGCACAACGCCCCCCTCCCTGCCCTTTCCCTCTTTGCTTTTAGCTGGGGGCAGAAATGAAAGGAGCAGACCTGGGCAGATGGTTTGCATGTTTACTGAAGCTCGGAAGGTATACACGAAGCCGGCCACCATGTCTCTTCTAGAGGCTCGGAAAACAGGAAGAACCTGTTTCAGAAAAAGAGGACAAGGGAAGAGGAGGAGACAGGAGAGAGGCGAGAGAGAAGCAGTGTCTACCAGGAAAGGTCCCCTCGACCTCTGCGCAACACTTTTGCCGGGGAGAATGGTCTCTTCTGAGGCAGAGTGGGAGGGAGGCACAGTTGAAGGCGAGGTCTCCTGCCTGGAGACGGAATGAATGCCGACGGGTGAAGGAGACTGGCATGAAAGGCCTCCAGAGCCTTTTTGGAGGGCAAATCCTTTTTGTTGTTGTTGTTCATTTTCTCTATTTGTGGAAATAGAGATTGCCTGGGTTTTTCACCAGACTTACACTCCTACAGACTGCAGTCCCTGTCTGTAAAAGAGACAGGGTCTGCCACCGTTCAGTATCCGACCAATCTCCGGGCCCAAGTGCCCCTTTGCCTCCCACTTGGCCCAATCTCGCTAGTTTATAGTCCATCCGGTTTGTAGGTTGCTTAAGTTCGGAGAACCGGTAGTAAAAATTCTTACTGGCCCCACCCCCATTTATTCTCTGCCTCCCGAGTCCCAACTGATCTGGAAGAAATGGGGATTTTGCAGTAACCTTCCCCCGGAGTGGTAACAGAATGGAGATTTTGCAGTAACCTTCCCCTGCCACGCCCACCAAGCCATGCCACGCCCACCAAGCCACATCCACAGAACCGGTAGTGAGAATTTTTGAAACCCACCACTGATTCAACCCACACGCAGGCAACCATGCCGTCTTTTCAAAGAAGGGGGCTACCGGCTCATCCCAGAGATCTGAGGGTGCTGCGAAGGGAGGGAGGGGTGGGTGGGTGGGAGGCACTCGAGGTGGGGAAGGCAGCGTTTTAGGCTGACAACCGGATCAGAATGAGAAAGCAACAGAGGGGAGGTGGGTTCCAGGCAATCTGCAAAAACCAATTGTTTTTGGCACACACACACACACCGGATTTCCTATGAGTTCTGCAAATTGCCCCTTTGGACAGTCGGGCTCACCCAGCTGAGGCCTGTGCCGGCCAGAAAGCAAAAAACAGGGTCCAGGGAAGGAACCTTACCAGTCTGAGAACAAAGCTCATGGCCAAATTCATCAGGCGCAGTTTTGCCCCCTGGCTGATTCCCGGTGGGATTCGCGTCCTGGTGAAATCATAGTAAAAGGTCCATAGTAAAAGCGTGACCAAGGCGGTGAAGTGAAGCACCATGGTCCACAGCGCTTGGCTTAAATCTGGCATAATTATGCAAGTTATCTTGCAGAATCCTGAAGAAACCAATGTCTTTCAAAATCCAATTATTGAGCTTATATCTGTCAGCACCGGTTTCATCCCACTTGAATCTTCATCCTTTCTGCTGATTAAGACTATTTATATCTGCACCCTTTTCTTAATTATGGACTTCTCGTGCCATTCTCCTCTGGGTCAGCTGCCCTGAGCCACCTTCCCAACAGAGGAATGTCTTAGGCAGGTTTTGAGTCCTCTGAGACAAACCCCGCAAACTCACACCTAGGAAGTTTGTAATTTGGGTTCCAGTACTTTAAGGCAATCAGAAGGCGACTGGATCTCTTGAACTCCAGGCCCCGCCATCAGCTTCATTCCCTAGGCCAGGCCAGGCCAGGCCAGGAAATCAACAGGAAGCCTAAACTTGCTTTTACAGGAACTGTTATTAACAGCCGAATTAAAAATCTGGTTCTGCTGAACTTCTTCTTGGGTTTCTGTGAATTAGGGCAGCATCTGCTTGGCTGATGGGTCAACTGTCCCAAGTTGACACGAATGTGATCGATTGGGGGGGGTGGCTGCTTCCAGGCATGGGAGGGCATGCCTGTAAGTGGCTAGCATGGTGCCACAGAAGCACAAGTGGGCATTATGGAATCCAGGCTAGGCAGGGTGCTGTGAGCACATACGCTACCGAGTACAAGATCCCTGGGAACTCGGACTCCGTAGCCTTAGGGGGAAAAAAAGCAGCCTGAGTGGGAGTGACTTACGGGAGCAACCTGCCATTTTCCCCATGGATGTGACTTATGGGAACCTAGCAGGAAAGGTCACAATAGTGACCGTGGGAGACTTTAGCTGCCCTGTGAGCCAAATGCCAAACACCTGGATCGTGATCACCTGACTGTGGGGATGTGGGAGGGCTGGAACTTTGAGGACATATCATAAATGCGACTCATTCAGCACCACCGTCCTGTCAAACGGTTGCTGAATGAGTCGTCATTAAACGCCTTCCTGTGCCACGTTCAAATTCTGCATCCATTGAAATTTGGACTGTTAAAATAAGTCTTTGAATAAGCTCTAAATAACCAGGTTTTCTAATTCAGCTCAGACCCTCCATGTTTCCCTTTGTCTCTCTAGTGCAGCATAAGATTTGAAGACAGGGGACCAGTCAGCTCGACTGAACAGATGTGAGAATTTAACATATTTTGTTTTGGTCTTATTAATTATTGACTCTGGCAATTTGAATGAATGAGTAGCTCGCCACTCCACGTCTTGCGACTGTCACCTTTGTCAAAGCAAAACAAGCACCGAAGTGGAAATCTGAACCACTTTTGTTCTCCAGACAGATAATATTTTTCCCTTGTTTTCTTGTTTCACTCACTTTGTGTCCGTCCCCCCTTCCCAGCTAGTCTTTTTGAATACGTTTCTTTTGAACACGTTTCCAGAGCATTAGCCCAGCTTTGCATCGTCTGCAGATTCGGTAGTCCTCTCCTTGACGTTCTTCTGTATCCCAGTCTGACAGTTGAAATAAGCAAAATATAATATGAAAAAAGAAACCGAAGGCTCATTGTAGACAGATCTAGTCAGAAACCGCAGAATGTTTCATCGGAGAAATATATGAAATCTTCGGAGGATTCCCCTAGACTCCCCCCATAGCAAAAGCCCCCAGAATCTTCTCTCTCTACTTTTCAGGCAAGGCTACACATTTGCCAGGCTGGCCAATGTGCTTTGCTTCTCTGTCGTTATTCTCAGAGCATCTGGCCCTACGAAGACCGGTTAGGCCAGTGGGGGTGCCAGGAGGGGGGGCGGGGGGTCATGCATACACATACCCACACCCATAATTCTATGCGCCCCACCCCCGCACATGCCTGTGCGACCCCACCACCTTGGCAGGCGATGGCCCGGTTCCAGAGCCTCTCTATGAGTCTGGGGAGGGCAAAAACAGCCTTCCTTACCCACCCACCCCAGAGGCCCTCTGGAGCCCAGAAACGGCCCGTTTAACAACTTTTGATTGGACAGGAAGTGGCGTTTTTTGCTGTCCCCAACCTCCAGAGACTCCTAGAGGTTGGTAAATGGGTTGTTTCTGGCCTCCGGAGGGCCTGGGTGGTGGGGAAGCCCTCCATACACTCATAGAGAGGCTCTGGAGCCAAAACAGGCCTTCCCCCCCACCACCCAGGCCCTCCAGATGCAGGAAACAGCCTGTTTCCCTAATTCTGTTGGCCCGCACACTGGAGCTGAGCAGGCGTGCCCAATGATATGGCTATGCATGCCACCTGCGGCACACGTGCCATAGGTTCACCATCACGGGCTTAGGCTGTTACATAAGATTATACCATGCAGTATTTAAAACCGAGTCTCTCTAGCCATTATTTTGTAAGCCACCCAGGATTGCTTCACCAGTGAGATGGGTGGCATATAAATTTAATAAATAAAAGAAATGAACAATTAGAAGCTTGAATAGTTGTAGGCACTGAGGAGCTGGCTAATCGGGACGCTGCAGTTCAGTCCTACAATGGGCTGCCGGTAAGAGATTTTAATCTCGGATTATGGCTCTGAAGAACAAACTCGGCTGTGAAGCATCTCCTGACCAACTTTGAAAACAGGCAGCTGAGAATACATGGGAAACAGTTGTCATCTGTTTCCAGTGAATTTTCTGCTACCTCACCCAAACAGCTGGCTCTTGTTACGACAGTTAACTGCCCTTCTCAGCCCCCGAGGTGCTCCTTTGTAAATAAGGGTCGTGATAGGCGATACCTCACGTCTAATCCTTTTGGTGGGATTCTTCCATCGGCAGTACTATGGCTCCCCACAGCTCAAAGGGTTGACCTGTCATTTGTTGCAGGGAAGGTGGGCAGAATTAAACCTTCTTGACATTTACGGTAGTGTGCTGTAGCCTCGTAGTGTTGTCCCCAGTTCGGGTCTGAACCTGGTGCCAAAGTCAATGATGGATGCCAGACATGGGGTGCAGCTTTTCCGATTGCTTTTTATTGGAGTACTCCAAGGAGAAGGGCTCCTGGCCAAAATGCCAAGACCCAAGACCCAAGGATTAAGAAAGCTTTATTCGTTTTCACTAAAAGAGAAGGCGGGAGAAGGTGAGATAATAAGAAATATCATCTAATAAACATTTTAGTAGTAATACTAAAATTTGTTCTATTGGTCTCTAGCTGTCCCTATTCCTAAACCTTGGCTAATGAATGCTCCAGGAGTTATCTAATACACATTTAATTGGTTGCAGAGTATCTGTATTCCTAAGTTTTGATGAGGCTTGCAAGTTGTCTAACTATTGTTACTTTTATCAGTTTTCTAACTACCCAGAATTGTTACAAGATTTACACTTGCATATTTCCTGTAGCTAAGCATTCTTTGTTCTTGCCAGACAAACTCCACAATTACAGTCTTCCTGATTTACTTTCAAGTGTGTATCGTGACCTGGCTTTATTTTAGCATACAGCCCATCCGTAGGGCCTGCTTAAAGTCATGGAAACACTATCATAATTGTTTGAAATATGGGTTTTAAGGGAGCTTGCCTGATTTTCAGGCCTTGATAAAAGGTGAGGTTCAGGTGAATTTGACCCAATATAGTTTGCTGAACAGAAGGTCTGGGGGGAAAAAAGATAAAAACAATTTAACGCACAATTATGTTTTATTGTTTAGGAAAAAGAAAACAGGGAGGGCAACGTGCTGAGTGGCTCCTCCTCCTCCGCTTTTGCCCAGGATCGGGAAGACCGAGGAACAAAGCCCCAAAGTGCAGAGCAGCAGCAAAAGCACCGCTACTCTATGCTCATCCAAAAGGGATGAGCAGCTTCCATTGGCCTTTTTCGCATGGCCGCCGGCTTCCTCTTCAGACATCTTCAAAAGGCTTTCCTGGCATGACAGATTTCCTGTCCGTTAATCACGATTCTCCCCCAGTGCCTTTGAAAAGGACCTTCGTGCCATGGCCAACGTCTGGTCCATCCTTCTTAATCATCCTCCAACTTCCTTGTGCAGCGGCCTTCTCGGCATGGCGGACTTCCTGTCCGCTCACTGTCGCTGACCCTCAGTGCCAATGACCTTTCCATCATGGCTGACTACCCGTCCAAATTTTATAGTCATAATGTGACCAACTTTTTTACAATGAGAAGGACACAAAAAATTTGAAGGAAAAAAAATCGTAAATAAAAGAAACATTTTATTCATTGCAACAATACAGAATACTCTATAATATGATAAATGCATAATAAAAAACATTTACAACAACATTTTATATTGTAATTATGCTTACATGCCTATTAATTATTTAAATGAGTACTTTTCCACTGAATGAATATTTTTTGTCAATGTATCATCTTCTAATAATATATTGGAAATATCTGAACAAGAAATATCCTTCATATTGAATTTTATGGCAAGTGCTGCAGTTTTTCAATCTCGATTTTTCACTTTTCCAAAAATCATTAGCAATTGAATAAATAAAATTAAAACTGAAACAATAACATAAACGAATAAACTTGTAAATAAAATTATACATCTTTGGAATTTATTAAATAGATATGGAATTAATAAAAGTGAATTGTGCTCACCTACGTATGATTGAATATTCACTGAGAAAAAAGTGAGTCTAATGCGTGCGTGTGTGCCGTGTCGTGTTTCAGTAAGAAGTAAACAAAGCCACTTGCGCACGGCGCACTCTTGCGCACGGCGCACTCTTGCGCATAGCGCACTCTCTCAAAACAATTCTCCCGTGCGTAGCACATGCGTCTCATAATCGCATTTCACCGCACTGTACCGAGTCTTGACAAATCATCAGGTCAAATACAAATACATCACATCACATGCAGTGAATTGGAATCGATCGAATATGGAGATTTACAGATTAATCTTCAAATATTGAAAAGGAGGACACTTTTTGAGAGGACAGAACTTACGAAAGGACTGTCCTACCTAAAGGAGGACGATTGGTCACCTTAATAGTCATCCCCTACTACTTACTACCACGATAAAGTAATATCTCGATAGCTTCAATGCTATTGCTAAGGCGCAGAAAACAGTGCCCTCCTGTGATCCAGATATAGCAGCCACACACAAAAAAAGAAAACTTTTAACCGCATTTTAAGGTTATAATTCTTTATTATAGAATTTTTTATTGGCGAAGTGTGATTGGACACACAAGGAATTTGTCTCGGTGCATATGCTCTCAATGTACATAAAAGAAAAGATACGTTCATCAAGAATCATAAGGTACAACAATTTATGGTAATCATAGGGTACAAATAAGCAATCAGGAAACAATATCAATATAAACAGTAAGGATACAAGCAACAAAGTTAGTCATGCAGTCATAAGTTGAAGGAGATGGGAACGATAAGATTAATAGTAGTGCAGACTTAGTAAATAGTTAGCTGTAAATAGACAGCGTTGAGGGGACTATTTGTTTAACAGAGTGATGGTGTTCGGGGAAAAACTGTCCTTGTGTCTAGTTTTTCTGGTGTGCAGTGCTCTATAGCGTCGTTTTGAGGGTAGGAGTTTATGTCCAGGATGCGAGGGGTCTGTAAATATTTTCACAGCCATCTTTTTGACTCATGCAGTATACAGGTCCTCAATGAAAGGCAGGTTGGTAGCCATTGTTTTTTCTGAAGTTCTAATGATCCTCTGAAGTCTGTGTCTGTCTTGTTGGGTTGCAGAACTAAACCAGACAGTTATGGAGGTGCAGGTGACAGACTCAATGGATCAACAGCTCCTTGGGCAGTTTGAGCTTTCCGAGTTGGCACAGAAAGAACATTCTTTGTTGTGCTTTTTTGATGAAGTTTTTGATGATAGCTGTCCATTTTAGATCTTGCAGTATGGTAGAACCTAGAAATTTGAAGGTCTCTACTGTTGATACCGCATTGTCTAGTATTGTGAAAGGTGGAAATACGGAAGGGTTTTTCCTAAAGTCTACCACCATTTCTACGGATTTCAGTGTGTTCAGTTCCAGATTGTTTTTATTTATTTATTTTTTATTTATTTTGTCACAACAATATATGTAAGTATCATACAAAAAGATTATATAGTATATAAAAATATATATGAATAAATATTAGAAGGTATAAGCATATAGGAAGAAGAAAAGAAAAACAATAGGACAGGAACGGTAGGCACGTTTGTGCGCTTATGCACGCCCCTTACGGTCCTCTTAGGAATGGGTAGAAAGTTTTTGGATAAAGCTTTTAGGATTATTGGAAGAGACCACAGAGTCAGGTAAAGTATTCCAAGCACTGATGTTTCTGTTACAGAAGTTATATTTTCTGCAATCTAGATTAAAGCGGTTGACATTAAGCATAAATCTATTGGTTGCTCTTGTATTATTGCAATTAAAGCTGAAGTAGTCTTGAAAATATGAAAATATATTGTTGTGACAAAATAAATAAATAAATAAATAAATAAATAAATAAGGTTAATTTCTTTTTGTGGCAGTAATACCTGCTTATGGCCACAGGATGGCACAGTTTTCTGTTCCATAGCATTGAGGCCATCATAGTTAAGGGACAGAAAACTGCCCCCCGGTGTTCGAAGCAGATATTGCAGGCACGAATAGGAATAACCCTTTCTGATGGCATTTTAACTTTATTATTCTGTATCTATTGAAGCCTTTTAATTCGGTTTAGGCTTTTGAAACAGGATTCTTTCTCTGTGCCTGTTCTGCAGCCCCTGAGGAACAGAAAATTGTGCCATCCAGTGGTCCAAGTAGGAATAGCAGCCTCAAAAAGCAGTGCCGTCGACTTCCGTGCCAGTACTTCTCTGAGCGACCTTTCTAATATGGCCGACTTCCTTTCTGCCCTTTGCCGAGTCCCCTTCCAACTTCCTTTCGCAGCACCGTTTCCCATCACGGCAGACTTCCTGTCCGTTCTCCGCGCCCGTCCCCCAATGCCTTTGGAAGATGACCTTTCTATCATGGCTGACTTCCGTTCCAATCTTCTAAGTCATCCCTCCAACTTCCTTTTGCAGCGACCTTCTCTAAATGGCTAATTTCCTGTCCGACACCACAGCGGTCCCCCATTTCGTTTGAACAACGATCTTTCCATCATGGCCGTCCTTCCTTCTCAGTCACCCCCCCCACTTCCTTTCTCAGCGACCTTCTCGGCAAGGCGAACTTCCTGCCCTACCACCGCGAACATCCACCAGTTCTTTTGAAAAACGACCTTTCCATCATGGCCGACTTCCTGTCCATTCTTCTTAGTCATCCTCCCAACTTCCTTGCGCAGCGACTTTCTCGGTACAATGGGATTTTAATGGAATTTTAAGTTTATTATTCTGCATTTTTATTATTCTGGGTCAGACACGACTTTGCAGCTAACTACAACAAATAAAGATACAGATAATAATTTATAAATGCCGTTGTTGTTAGTTGCAAAGCTGTATCTGATCCATCGCGACCCCACGGACAACGTTCCTCCAGGCCTTCCTATCCTCTACCATCCTCGAGTCCATTTAAGCTCACGCCTACTGCTTCAGTGACTCCATCCAGCCACCTCATTCTCTGTCGTCCCTTTCTTCTTTTGCCCTCAATCTTTCCCGGCATCAGGCTCTTCTCCAGTGAATCCTTCTATTAGGGTTAGACTTTAGGGTTTAGGGTTAAGGTTAGTGCTTAGTAGTTAGGGTTGTTATTTTGTATCTTGTATTATTAAATCCCTTATTATTAACATTTATAGGGCAACAGGAGTCTCAGGGGCTACCACACAGGGACAGAAGGAATCCTTGAAGATGTAAACCGAGTTAAAAAGATCTACGATGGTCTCAATGCTCATAGTAAGGGACAGAAAAGAGTGCCATTCTGCGTTTAAAGCAGGTTATAGCAGCCACCCAAAGAAAAACCTTTTAAATGGCATTTTAAGGTTATTCTTTAGATACAGATAATAACCTTAACATCCCATTAAAAAGGGTGGTTTCTTTTTGTGCCTGCAATCCCTGCTTTGACCACAGGATGGCAGTTTTCTACCGCATAGCATTAACATTCCGATGGCCTCAAAGCTATCGGTAAGGGAGAGAAAACCGTGCCCTCCTGTGGTCAAAGAAGGAATAGCAGACACACACAAAAAAACCCTTTTAACGGGATTTTACGTTTTATTTTTCCGTATCTTTATTATTCAACGCCTCACGATTAATATTAATACGGCAACAGGACGCCCAGGGGCCGCCACACCGGCACAGTAGGAATCCTGAAACCGATTTTAAAAGGCCTACGATGGCTTCTGCGCTATCGGTAAGGGACAGAAAACGGTGTCATCGGGTGGTCCGAGCCGGTACGGCAGCCACAAAAAGCCCCGCAGTGCAGAGCAGAGCGGCAGGTAAACCGCCGCCACTCTATGCTCCTCTTCAGGGTCCGATCCGCTTCCGTCGCCCTTCTCCGCATGGCTGCCGATTACCGTGCCAGTGCTTGTATGAGCGACCTCCCCAGTATGGTCGACTTCCTTTGTGCCCTTCTCCTGGCATCCCACCTCAACTTCCTTTTGCAGCGGCCTTCCTAGTACGACCGACTTCCCGTCCCTTTTCAGCGGCCGTCCCCCAGTTCCTTTTAAAACGACCTTCTCATCATGGCTGACTTCCTGTCATCCCCAACTTCCTTTCTCAGCGACCTTCTCGGCACGGCACACTTCCTGTCCGTCCAACGCGGCGTCCCCCAGCGCGACGTTCCACCATTTGGAAAAACGACCTTTCCATCACGTTTGACTTCCCGTCCATCCTTAGTATTCCGCCCAACTTCCTCGTGCAGCTACTTTCTCGTCACGGGGGCGGGTTTAAGCTTCAACGCTAAGGGAGAGGAAACAGAGCCCTCCTGTGGTCCAGGTCGGTATAGCAGGCACAAAAAGAAAAAACAAACCCCTTTTTAATAGCATTCTGTATCTTTATTATTAGAAGCCTTATTAAAATTAATAGACAACGGGTGGCCCAGGTGTCGCACAACAGGGACAGAAGAAAGAATCCTTGAAGACGTAAACCGAGTTAAAAAGATCTACGATGGTCTCAATGCTCATGGTAAAGGACAGAAAAGAGTGCCATCCTGCGGTTACAGCAGGTTATAGCAGCCACCCAAAGAAAATTCGTTTAAATGGCATTTTAAGGTTATTCGTTAGATACAGATAATAACCTTAACATCCCATTAAAAGGGTGGTTTCTTTTGTGCCCTTCTCCTGGCATCCCACTTCAACTTCCTTTCTCAGCGACCTGCCCAGTATGGCCGACTTCCTTTGTGCCCTTCTCCTGGCATCCCACCTCAACTTCCTTTTGCAGCGGCCTTCCTGGTACGACCGACTTCCCGTCCCTTTTCAGCGGCCGTCCCCCAGTTCCTTTTTAAAACGACCTTCTCATCACGTTTGACTTCCCGTCCATCCTTCTTAGTTTTCCGCCCAACTTCCTTTTGCAGCGGCCATCCTAGTACAACCGACTTCCCGTCCATTTTCAGCGGCCGTCTCCCAGTTCCTTTTAAAACGACCTTCTCATCATGGCTGACTTCCTGTCATCCCAACGTCCTTTCTCAGCGACCTTCCTGGTACGACCGACTTCCGTCCTTTTCAGCGGCCGTCCCCAGTTCCTTTTAAAACGACCTTCTCATCATGGCTGACTTCCTGTCATCCCAACGTCCTTTCTCAGCGACCTTCCCAGTATGGTCGACTTCCTTTGTGCCCTTCTCCTGGCATCCCACTTCAACTTCCTTTGCAGCGGCCTTCCTAGTACGACCGACTTCCGTCCTTTTCAGCGGCCGTCCCCAGTTCCTTTTAAAACGACCTTTCCATCACGTTTGACTTCCCGTCCTTTTCAGCGGCCGTCTCCCAGTTCCTTTTAAAACGACCTTCTCATCATGGCTGACTTCCTGTCATCCCAACGTCCTTTCTCAGCGACCTTCCCAGTATGGTCGACTTCCCGTCCTTTTCAGCGGCCGTCCCCAGTTCCTTTTAAAACGACCTTCTCATCATGGCTGACTTCCTGTCATCCCAACGTCCTTTCTCAGCGACCTCCCCAGTATGGTCGACTTCCTTTGTGCCCTTCTCCTGTCATCCCACCTCAACTTCCTTTTGCGGCGGCCTCCCTAGTACGACCGACTTCCCGTCCATCCTTCTTAGTTTTCCACCCAACTTCCTTTGCAGCGGCCTTCCTAGTACGACCGACTTCCCGTCCATCCTTCTTAGTTTTCCGCCCAACTTCCTTTGCAGCGGCCTTCCTAGTACGACCGACTTCCCGTCCATCCTTCTTAGTTTTCCGCCCAACTTCCTTTGCAGCGGCCTTCCTAGTACGACCGACTTCCCGTCCATCCTTCTTAGTTTTCCGCCCAACTTCCTTTCTCAGCGACCTTCCTGGTACGACCGACTTCCCGTCCATCCTTCTTAGTTTTCCGCCCAACTTCCTTTGCAGCGGCCTTCCTAGTACAACCGACTTCCCGTCCATTTTCAGCGGCCGTCCCCAGTTCCTTTTAAAACGACCTTCTCATCATGGCTGACTTCCTGTCATCCCAACGTCCTTTCTCAGCGACCTCCCCAGTATGGTCGACTTCCTTTGTGCCCTTCTCCTGTCATCCCACCTCAACTTCCTTTTGCGGCGGCCTCCCTAGTACGACCGACTTCCCGTCCATCCTTCTTAGTTTTCCACCCAACTTCCTTTCTCAGCGACCTTCCCAGTACGGGCGACTTCCTTCGTGCCCTTCTCCCGGCATCCCACCTCAACTTCCTTTTGTAGCGGTCTTCCTAGTACGATCGACTTCCCGTCCATTTTCAGCGGCCGTCCCCCAGTTCCTTTTAAAACGACCTTCTCATCATGGCTGACTTCCTGTCATCCCCAACTTCCTTTCTCAGCGACCTGCCCAGTATGGCCGACTTCCTTTGTGCCCTTCTCCTGGCATCCCACCTCAACTTCCTTTTGCAGCGGCCTTCCTGGTACGACCGACTTCCGTCCATCCTTCTTAGTTTTCCGCCCAACTTCCTTTGCAGCGGCCTTCCTAGTACGACCGACTTCCTGTCATCCCAACGTCCTTTCTCAGCGACCTTCCCAGTATGGCCGACTTCCTTTGTGCCCTTCTCCTGGCATCCCACTTCAACTTCCTTTCTCAGCGACCTTCCCAGTAGGCCTGACTAATCAGCCTTTTCTAGCTTTCTCACACATCCATCAAGGCAGCAGATCACCCCTGCAGTCTTCCTTGCCTCCTCCCCACCCAAAAATGAAACCTGAAAGATGCATACGGGAGAAATGATGTCACCGCCACTTTCAGTTTTCCTGTAATTGCGTTAACGTTCCCTGCTAGTATCCAGATCGTGCGATTGTAATGCGACGTACGAGGCAATCCTAAAATAGACACCTCCCAGTCATACTCGGGTCGAAGGAACGACAGAGTCGGAAGCGACATTGTAGGTCATCTATTCCAACCCGCCGCCCAAACAGGGGAGATAGACAGGCTCTCAGGAGGTCGAAGTCCTTGTTCCCTGACTCTCTTCAGAAGGGAGACCAACTCGGGTGACCTTGTTATTTCTAACATTTGCGAGTCTCACCGGGGCTAAAGAAAGCAACTCTAGGTGTCGCCCAGTGCAAACAGCCGTTCAGAATCCTACCGAGAAAATGAACCGGTCTCCCTTCCCACCCAAGAGATGGAATTAGGTATAGGATCTCCTTCTTGAGCAGAAGGTTAGACTAAGAGACCTCCAAGTTCCCTTCCAGCCCTGTTTCAGGCGGCCTTCTACATATGACCTCAGTTGAGCCCCCAATTTTCCTCGCTAAGGGAAATAAGTGAGTTTTTCTCCAATTTATGACCATTCTCGCCACAGTTGTTAAGCGAATCACTGCAGTTGTTAAGTGAGTTACACAGTTGTAAAGCGAATCTGGCAAAGGTGGCACGGGGGTTAGGGTTGGGGTTAGGGTTTAGGGTCAGGGTCGGGTGGATTAGGGTTAGGGGTTGGGTTAGGGTTGTTATTTTATATCTTGTATTATTAAATCCCTAATTATTAACATTAATAGGGCAACAGGAGGCCGAGGAGCTACAACACAGGCACAGAAGAAGGAATCCTTCAAGACCCAAACCGAGCGAAAAAGATCTACGATGGTCTCAACGCTCACGGTAAGGGACAGAAAAGAGCGCCATCCTGGGGTTGAAGCAGGTTCTAGCAGCCACCCAAAGAAAAACCTTTTAAATGGCATTTGAAGGTTATTCTTTATTATTAAAGGCTTGTTATTAATAGGCCACCTTAACTCGGTGTACGGCCTTTGAAGCAGGATTTTCTTTACCGCGCCCACGCTGCAGCAAACGAGACTCCCGTTGCCCTAATACCGTATTAATAAGGCGTCAATAATAAAAGATACAGGATAATAACCTTAACGTCCCATTAAAAAGGGTGGTTTGTTTTTGTGTCCGCAATACCCGCTTTGACCACAGGATGGCACCGTTCGATCCCATAGCATTAACCAAGGCTTTTCCGACGGCCTCAACGCTATCGCTAAGGGAGAGAAAACCGCGCCCTCCTGTGGTCAAAGAAAGA